>NW_024103885.1:1960488-2443136 GCF_003945595.2 Pipra filicauda
TTGCCTAAGAACAAATGCAAGTTACTTCATTTAGGAGTATCAATCTACATGAATGGGGATGGTTACAGTCAGCTAGATAGCAGTCCTTTAGGAAAAGGAGTTACTGTGGAATGTAAACATGACTAAATCACCATGACCAATCATCAAATTGTGAAATTGTAAAAGCCTTTCTAAAATATAGTTTAAACTACATGAAATAATCCCACTGCACTTCTTAGCACTCATATGTCCTCATCCAGTTTTTGACACTTATTTGTCAGAATACAGCAGGCAAGGAGAGTTCAGAGTACAGCAATGCAAGCAAGCAGAAGTTTAAAAATCTAACTTATGAGGCAAGATAAACTCTGAAAAATAAAGGACAAGGGCTAATATAAAGAGGAAGGAAATTACCTCCGTTCTGATGGAAAGAGCAAGGATATGTAAACTTACATTGCATGAAGAAAGTTCAGTAGGGGTTCTAATCTAGAGCTGAATTAAAACCAGTCAGGCTTTGAAAAGCCTGATAGTGTTTTGAAGTCACCATCATTAAAGCTTAGTGAAGATGAACAAAATTAATAATTGCTGGAAATTAAAGATAAGGTTAACCCGTTTTGTGGTCTAGACCATCCTTTGCCTCCTTATGATTCCATCTCAGTGATTCAGTAAGTGGAATTTGTGCTGAGCTCAGTGTCTTAAGATCCTTATTCTTTCACATACATTATTGTGCCTTCAGTTGTTCAGTATGTCTTCAGCATGTGTTGCTTAAATGTAATAAAAGTCTAGAAAATAAATACCTCAGAGTTCAAAAGGAAAAGTTAGCAAAACCTGATACAAAAGATAAATTTTAAAAACATTTTTGAAGAAAATGTAATCCAGTCATTTTTAGTAGTTACCAAGGATTAGAACTGTTATTAGTTTCTTAAAAATGCTATCAGATAATACCATAGTAACTGTAATTTTAGTTCTTCAGGAAAGTTACTTGATGGTTGTATTCCCACTACTACTCTATAACTACTATTCCTGTGCATATAGGTATAGATATGTAGCATTTTTCCTAATACATGTTAAGTTACAAGCAAACCACATTAGGTAAATATTGGGCCATTTGTCTCGTGATATTACTGCCATTTTCCTCTATGCTTATATTGTCTTCTTTGTTGCCCTCTTCTCCTCTGTCTTCCCTCAGTTTCCAACTCAGCGCACAATGGTTTTGAAGGAACTATTCAGAGATCACACCGGCCTTCATATGAAGAGAAAGTTTGCTTTGTAGCCACAGTTAGACTAGCTACACCTCAATTTATCAAGGTATGTACAAATGAAATCACCTTTATATAATTTTTTAATGGACTTTAGATGGAAAAACTTCAGAGAGAATGCACATGACATTTAAAATATTAATGAAAATCATAAGGAATTTTATTATATGAAACTGAGAGTGTCTGTTTCTTCAAACAGGCTGTTATGCAAAGTATCAAAAAAAGTTATGGTGAATGCTAATTCTAAGTAGTCATATAAAATAGTAATATGCATGAAATAAATTTGGAAGAAGTCCACAGGAATTGTTTAAGATTAACTTAAAATGAAAGATTACATCGAGATCCCACTTTCACTGGAGAAATTATTAATTTTAGTTGAAACTTGGACATGAATTTTGTGTTGCTGATGGTCTTGCTGCAGTTTGACGCAGAAATAAATCTGGGAGGGCTTAATGAAGGCTTGCATTACTTGTCAGTAAAGAAGAGTTGGGTATGAGGTAGTAGAAGTCCTTTGTTTTGTTTCAATGCAGTTTTTCAGTAACTCAGTTGTTAGAACATTTTGTTTATCTGCTAATGTACAACGTGAAGGTATCTTTCCGAGTTCAGAGTTGGATGTATATGAAATTTGTAGATCACTAAGTATTATCTTCTTCCTCAACAAAATCGGTAAAAATAAATACTCAGGATACAGTACAGTATAGCCTATGATTGTGATTCAGATTACATGTTTTATGCAAATATATGATTCAAGCTACAGAATAGTCTGCTATCTAACATTTGTTCTTGGAATTCAGTAGTAAAGTAATGCCATGAAATGTATGTGACCCATTGTTGGGCCCAGCTGTTTTCTGTAATACAAGAACTCTGAACACTTAAAGATTCTGCCTCTAAGTTTAGGGCACTGATGTCTTAAGCTGAAGACTGTTTGTGGTAGCTTCTGAGGACATACTTTGCACTTCATAAGTATAGTAGGAGCCTATGGAGAAATCATATAAACTTCTTCAGGTCTGTCGGGCTGAATAGGAATTGTGTTTCTCCAGATACTATGCCAGAGAAAGTTTGTTGTTTATTTTTCCTGAAGCTGTGGAAATCTTTCATCTAACACTTTCCTTTCCATGCAGGTCTAAGTAGTGTTCTTCCGTTACGCCTGCAGTTGGTAGAGATGTTAAATGTGGGATTTTTGCTTCACGAAATACTCAGGGAAAAAAGACCAACCGACATTTGCAAATACTTTTATCTTTCAAAGTCTGATGGTTTATAGTAAAACTTCTATGTTTCCTACTTCTGAAAGTTGAGGAACATCCATTTATGATCTTCAGGTCTCTCAGTCTCCTGTGGGCTGAAGCCTTACAGATTATACTCTGGCCTGTGCCTGAACCTGTGAGCCCTTAGTGCCCAAGGAAGTTTTCAATGCTGTTCATCTGAGAAATCTTCTTGTGAAGAAGACTAATGTTAGAGTGAAGCCTTAATCTGACAATACCTGTTTATACTCTTCTGATACCTTCTGTTATTATTGAGACTAGTGTTGACTACACTCTAGCAAATAAGTGTAAGGAACTTTAACATCCCCGTAACTTCGTGCATGATGCAGCCAGTAATGAGATGTGTATTTTAGTAATTGATTGCCTTATTTGAGGTAGAACCTTCCTAGTCATCTGTCAGTTATTCTCTTTATTTTGGATGGTATATGGTTCTGGATTATTTTTTTTCCCTAGAATATAATTTGTCAAGGATATACAGTGCTTTTTTCACCTTTAAAGTTCACATTTTTAGGTTATGCATATGACCCCATCACTTTTGTAACAAATTATGCCACAAATTTTGCTCCCCAGTGAAGGCATTTGGTTCTATACATTCTTTAAAACATTGAGGCAGGATCAGTAATCCTGCCTGTCAATAAGGCAGGATTAATCCAGGCAAAAGGATTCTTTCTACTAGAATACTTTCTGTTACAAATGAAAGTCCTTTCTTCGCTAGATGCCTTGTTGACAACTTCAACAAGATGTCTTGTTGAACAAGCTGGCTTCTGCCCAGGGGTATTTTACAGTGCAAATCATGAATATAAATGAAGAGTAATTGGATACTAACCTGCTGCCAGTTCCTCCCTGACAATGATGTTTTTATTGTGATTTTACTGCTTGCACTTCAGTGATTTTTACTTTTCTTTTGACTTGTGCCAAAATTATTACATTAAAAGAAACAACAAATCAAAATTATATCTCAAGGATATACTCTTGTTCTGTCATTTCTCTTGCTTTACTGTGAGTGGTGCTTTATTAAATGCTGTAATTTTAGGAAGGTAGGTGAGCTTTGGGTTTTAGAGGTAGTTTCAGGTTTGAAAGTTAAGTCTTGCTAACTGGAATTCACATCAAGAGTCATAAATTTGCACCCAGAGTGGTTTTGTTCATTGCCTCCATCTAATTCATCCATCACTCCATCACTTTCTAAGTCATTGTGTTTAAGATTTTTACAGTGATGAAGGTGAAGAAAAACATTGCCTGGATACATTCACTTTTTCCTTTCACAGAAAGAAAACTTAGAAATAGCTATTTAAAAAACTGCAAAATATCCCCTTAAACCCTTTGCGTTATAACCTGAAAGATGAAAAGCAAGGTGGTCTCTTTGCAGAAACAACAGTTAGTCTTCTACTGTATTTTTCCTCAGGAGTGCTTTGTCATAGATGTTTGCAGAGCAGCAGTGTGCTCATCTGCTCACACCTGTCATGAATATTATGTCAGTTCAGCAGCAGCTTCCATATTGCACTTTTTGGAAGAGTCTTGCAGTATCTGATCATCAGTAGATTCTAATTTGTTCCTGGCACTGGGAATACCATTTCAAGCTCCTACAAATGACAAATGTGTGCACGTATCCAAAAAAAAAAAGATTTACTGATCTTTAATTTTATTGTAACTTCTTTGCGGGGTGTATTTGTAGGTATGCATGTATTCCATCATCCATCTTCCTTTTCGGAAGGTAGTACTAGAGGAGTTTTCAAAAGAATTGACTGGCTTGGGATATGTGGTCTTGTTACTCTCTCTGCATGAGGCACAGTACTTGGTGGGGCATCTTTACCTCCTGGAAGAGGACAGTAGAAATAGAGTGACATGCATTTGTACGTTTGAGTGGAATACATTTAGAACAACGTGCAGAGTACCTGGAGGTTTTGTTGTAATAGTGGCAATACAATCATTCTCTTACTTGTTATGAGTTCTAAACGTAGGAATAGCGTGTTACTTATAGTATGTGTCTGTGCCCTCAAAGAGATTTAAAGTACTCTGTATTCACTAAAAAGGGAAGAATCCTGTTCCTAAACTCAGAATAATGTGACCATTTTACTAATGTTTTTATCCATTTTAAACGTAGACTGTAATCAGACTGTCTGATGGGAGTGTTTCATCTCTTCTTTAGCCTGTTACAATTTGAAACTGTAACTGCAGGAACTGTTGATTTCTGCTTGTACTACTATGTAGATACTGAGTTTGAGTTTAATCTCATGCCATGGTTAGTCCATTTAAATCAACCAAGTGTCAGCCTGGCACAACTGAGATTAGATTCTGTCTCAGTACTGTGCCTCTAAACAAGCAAAAACAATGAAGCTGTTTAAAATAATATAACTAATGTTATCTACTAACTTTAGGTACGTCTGAATTTTCAAAGAGCTTATGAATTAGAATAGAGCAGTTTTGAGAGAGATTTTTATTTTTTTACTTTTTAGGAAATGTGCACTGTTGAAGAACCCAACGAAGAGTTCACATCTAGACATAGCTTAGAATGGAAGTTCCTATTCTTGGATCACAGGTGCAATTCCTTCTATGTTTAGCAGCAATAGTAGCTGAATCACAGTGGTGGCTGTAATATTTAGAGTTCACTAATCAGCATTAACTACTCATAGCTTGTGTTGGGTTTAATTTTTAATTTTTTTCAGAGCACATACTATAAACAAGAAAGCTTATATAATTAAATAATTTTGGTTTGGGTTGGGTTTTTTGTATGTGCATGAAAATAAAATGACTATTTTTTTTATTAATTAGGGCACCTCCCATAATAGGTTATCTTCCATTTGAAGTTTTGGGAACATCAGGCTATGATTATTATCATGTGGATGATCTAGATAATCTGGCAAAATGTCACGAGCATTGTAAGTACAACTAAATCACTAAAACGAGCAAGTTTGTTACATTGTACAACTGTTCTGGTGAAAATCTGTGATATATTTGAGTGGTCTTTTCTCCCATTCAGTTGATGTTATTGTACAGCTGATCTTTATCGATATTTTGTCTTTTGATACAGAACTATAAAACTTTATCTTGTCATTCCAGGGTTTCATTGTGGTAAATTGGAGTGCACAGCTCTATGACTAATACTTCTTCAGTTCTACCAATAGTATTTAAAAGGCTCTATAATGTTTAATAAGTGCAAAAATTGTTTAAACATGTAATAGCATAAGCTTTTTGTTCAGCTATGTTTTTCTTCATAAAGCTGTATTTAAATTCTTTGCACATAAATTTTTCACAATATGTAAAAAGCTCCACAAAAATGGAAGTGTGAATTCTGCAGTTATTTGAAAAATGCAGCTTACATTTTTTTTTTGGTTGAAAATTTTAAACCAGTTCTTAGTCATTGTGATTATACTGAATTTAGACATGATTTTGGGCCAGATGAACCTGGGAAGTAATTTTTTTTTAATGTAGTTGGAATATTTACAGCCTGGAAAGACAGTGACCTTTATTCTTCATTTTTATAGTAATGCAATATGGGAAAGGGAAGTCATGTTACTACAGATTCCTTACAAAGGGACAACAGTGGATTTGGCTGCAAACACATTACTATATCACGTATCACCAGTGGAATTCCAGGCCAGAGTTTATTGTCTGTACGCACACTGTTGTAAGGTAGGTTATTTTTTAAAAAAAATCTATATTAGAGAAATTCTACTGGCATGCGAGCTGTATTGCTGGTATTTTTGGAGGTAGAGAAATCATAGCAGTTTAAAGAACCATTGAAAAATTTCCTGAGATATAAGCAAGGTAGATTTGTGGGGTTTGTTTTTTGAGGTATATTTTTTAAACCATCCAAAAACATAGTAGTCATACTTGGTTTGTTCTTCTAGTTATGCAGAAGTTAGAGCAGAAAGACGACGAGAACTTGGTATTGAAGAGTCACTTCCAGAGATAACAGCAGATAAAGTGAGTATTTTATATAATTCTATTTTACTTAAATCATACAAAAAATAGTAACTAAACAAATATACAGCAGCAAAAAGTGTTTTGTCCCATTCGTCCCCAAATATAGTAATTATTCGATCTCTAAATAATATGACTATTTAAAATGATTAAAGAATTCTAGAAAGAGTGTTTGTTTACTCTGTCTGTAACACTTACGTTCCTCTTTTCATGAGTTAATGTGCATGTAGTTATAACATGGCAGCACCCATAGGTTCTTATTAAGATCTGATTTCTGTAGAGTTAGATTAATAAGTAAATGTTCTTCCTTACTGGAAGTACCCATAATCTGAAAAACTGAGGTCAACATACAAAGATGGCTTAAAGGAATTCACAAGAGGAAAGCAGGAACTGTTCCATTGTGTAACTCTGTCCCAATTCTTAGAAGTATACAAAATTCATTTTGAAATAATGTCCTGGAAGCTCAGTGAACCTTAGATAAGCCATCTTGTGCAGATGCTCTGTCATGTTTTACTCTGACAGTTCAGAAATGTTTTCCCTTGGCAGTTTATCAAGTTTCATATGTTGGTGCTCCTTCCAGTGGAACAAACTCATCCTTTCTCAAAAGAATAAGCAGTTCACTCATAACACTGTTGCTCAGAGTGAACTGAGTTGCTAGAGAAGGAGGACAGCTCAGTAGTTAGTTTGTGGCCTATGTCTGCATGCATTTAGGTTTCTAGGCTTATATGGCTTTGGTTTCTAAGGATAAAAGCTACAAATGGAAAGTAAGTTTACAGCCATCAAACAGGCCACTACTTCTGCACGGTCACCTGTGTAAGGGGATTGATTCAAACAGCGCGTTCTTAGATATTTTCCAGCAAAACATGTATTGTGTGCCAAATCAGATAAATAATTGTTGTTTGTGTGTGTCTCTTCAGAGTCAGGACTCTGGGTCTGACAATCACATAAACACAGTGAGTCTCAAAGAAGCACTGGAAAGGTTTGACACCAGCCCCACACCTTCTGCTTCCTCCAGGAGTTCAAGAAAATCTTCACATACTGCAGTATCGGATCATTCATGTAAGCACCAACTGTTGAAAATAGAATTGCCTTCCTAGCAAAGGCTTTCTCTACTCAATGTAGTTAAATAAATAACTAGCAGTTAATAATCGTTTTATGAGAAGTGTGCAAGTGAAAATGTCCTCTTTGATGGTTCAGAGATCTGCAGACTACTCTGAAAAAGACTTCTACATGTAGAAGTACCATATCAGACACTAGAACACCCTATTCCAGTCCTTCAGATCGCACTACTGTTGGATAGTCAGGGTAAAAAAAAAGGCCAAGCCTTAAGGTTGTTTTTTTTTTTAATTATTCATGAAATATGTAATTTGATTATTGCATTACAGAATTGAGATTACAATAAACATGTCTCTTTCTATTCTAACTCTCAACATTGTCAGCAACACCAACTAAAATGACGGTGGACACTAGCACTCCTCCAAGGCAAAGCTTATCTGGTCATGAAAAGACTGCACAAAGAAGATCATCTCTGAGCAGTCAGGTAACTTCAGAGGAAAATTTTGTACTTAAACAGTGGAGTTCACCTTTAAAAGCTATTATTAAATCCATATAACCTTTATCTTATTTCTTCTGAAAGCATGTATTTTAAACTGTAAGAGTTTCACTTGGAATATGTGACTCTCTGGATTGCATTATCAATATGCAACTTTGGTATACTAGATTTAAGGGAGTACAATAATTAAGCATAAACGTATGTAGTTTTTGGCATTTGTGGTTGCAAGATTGTGTATGAATCTTTGCTTTCACTCACACATAACCGCTTTCTATAATTCTGTGTTTTTAATATACATACACACACACATATATATATATAAAATTTCCAACATAGTGCTGTGTGTGTCCCTACAGAGAATTCATACAAATTTATGACTCTTAAGAATATTAGTACTTTCATATACTTTCTGAAATCTTAGTAGTGTGAAAAAATGTCATACTTAATGTACTTGGTGCTTGTTTTCGCGTTGAACTAATACATTCACTTCAAAAATAGAATGCTTATTAAAACGTGTATTTGTTAATGTAAGAATAAGTCAAAGATGTCAACTTCCAAACGTGTTGAAGAAGTTTCTCCCTTACTGCAATTAAGACTTTAAAAACATTTGTAATTGTAATTTCTGTTTTATGCCTATGGCTTTTATATACTTCTAGCAGTGGAAACATTATATATATATATATATATATATATGTATGTATATAAAATTTAGATAATCAGTTGCTCTTGTTTTCTTAATTCTCGAATAATTAAGGTTAGATATTTCAGGAAAAAATTTACTAGTTTTTACGAGATGTTCATATGGTGCTGTTTTGGATTTGACACTTCATATAAAGAAATACTTCGCGTCAAGTATGAAGTTCATTCTCTTATGATTATGGAATAATTTTTTTAATCCTAGTCTTTAAGCTCACAGTCTCTTGGACAACCAGTAGCACAGCCAGTGATATCTCAGCCTGCAACTTTACAGCTCCAGTCTGGCATGACCCAGGTATGGATTAACTTAGTTTATTGTTTATTATTTTTTAAATAGTCTTGTTTTCCTAAAGAACAGTATTCTCCTGGAGAAACTGGCTGCCTGTGGCTTGAATGCATGCACTGTTCAGTGGGTAAAAAATGGGCTGGGTGGCCAGGCCCAGAGTGGTGACGAATGGAGTTAAATCCAGCTGGCAGCCGGTCACCAGTGCTCAGTACTGGGGCCTGTCCTGTTTGACATCTTTACTGATGATCTGGATGAGGGGATTGAGGGCACCGTGAGTGAGTTTGCAGATGACACCAAGTTGTGCAGGAGTGCAGGAAGGCTGCAGAGTGCCTGAGGGCAGGAATGCTCTGCAGAGGGATCTGGACAGGCTGGATCGATAGGCCAGTTGTACGAGGTTCAACAAGGCCAAGTTCTGGGCCCTGCACTTGAATCACAGCAACTCCATGCAGCACTACAGGCTTCCAGAAGAGTGGCTGGAAAGCTGCCCAGCAGAAAAGGACCTGGAGGTGCTGGCTGACAGCAGCTGAACATGAGCCAGCAGTGTGCCCAAGTGGACAAGAAGGCCAATGATATCCTGGCTTGTATTAGAAATAGTGTGGCCAGCAGGACCAGGGCAGTGATCATCCCCCTGTACTAAGCACTGGTGAGGCCGCACCCTGAATGCTGTGTTCAGTTCTGGGCCCTTCACTGCAAGAAAGACATTGAGGTGCTGGAGAATGTAATTTTTGCTCAGCTTTTAATTTATTCATTGCACTACTGCCTGTGTTTCAGTTTTCAGCACAATTAGGAGCTATGCAACATCTAAAGGACCAGCTAGAGCAAAGAACACGCATGATAGAGGCAAATATTCATCGGCAGCAGGAAGAGTTGCGTAAGATTCAAGAGCAGCTTCAAATAGTTCATGGTCAAGGACTCCAGGTGAGTTGGTCTAATGCTTACATGTTTCATCTGTAGAGAATTTAGGCATCTGAAATGAGACTTGGGCACTTAATTCCAGAATGTGATCCTCCATATCTCCTGTCAGCTGCCATCAGGCCTAATATACCTAAAATCCATGGTATCTGAAGCTACTGTTCCAGAGGTACCAGACGTTTTACTTCTGAATATATCTGGAAGTGCCCCAGTATATCTGTTCACTGTTGAGCATCTCAAGTCTAGCTTATGCCTTAACCTAAAGGTAAAAGGGTGCAGTAGTTGTTAATTCTTGCAGAGTTTTGAAGCCATTAAAATATTAATAAAAAATCTGCAAGATAAGCATCTATTTCCTCTTTTAGCTTGAGGGTGTCAAATTCATGCCTTTTGTCTCTTAAATTGTCCTAACTATCAGGCTGAATGGTTCTACTTTGCATGGTAAACTTAAAGTAGTTACTGAGCCAGAAAAACAAGAAGTCTAGAGGATTCATTACTTAGTCTAGCAGCTGACTACCTGATTTCCGATTTATTTATTTTTTTAACCAGTATGTATTTTTCTAATTTTGTCATTCTCTTTTCAGCAGCTATGTTTGGAAGAAAAGAATGACCCAATTGGGTTTTTCTATTTGAAAGAAAACCCAAACCAAAAAATGATCACCCCAAACTAAGACACATTTTAAGGAAATAATCTAAATACTTTCAGTGTGGATTATGACTTAAGAGTAGAAAAAAATACTTCCTGGAAGTACTGAATGTGTTGCTTAAATTCTGTTGGAAGAGTAGGAGTTTCTGGCATGTGTCATTTTCAGTGTTCTCTGATGTCTAGCGTAAGTGTGCCAGCAGCAAACTACCTTACTGATGTCTCAGAAGGAGAGATTCACAGCTCTCTTCCTGTGCAGTGTGGAGGGACCTTGTTCAGGAATGTGGAAACTAGAGAAAATACTTAAGTCTTGTGCATTGTCTTGTTGTAGCCTTGGGCCTAACCTTTTATAAAGAAACAAATATCTTTGTGCTGAATTCCGTTTATTACAACTACGTTGGAAAGTTCAGTATAATCATTATGATTCCCTGATTGTCCAGAAGACTGTGTTCTTGGTGCTATGCCTGGATCTATTGATTTGGAGATTTTCTTTATTTGAATTAGTGTCATAGCTGAAGGTCCTACAAATAGAAATGTAATCTCAAGGATGTTTTATCTTTAGATAGTTGTAGAATACATTACCAGTTAGTTTCTAAATAGTACTTTTTCTTGAAGAACAAATATTGAACCTTAATGCTAGAAATCAGGATTCTGAGTCTTATCATTTAGAGCAGAGTCTGAATACTGACCCTGTAACTTGTGGAATTTTTTAAGATGTTCTTGCAGCAGTCTGCTTCTGGACTCAACTTTGGTTCTGTGCAGCTTCCTTCTGGAAATTCTTCAACTGTTCAGCAGCTTACGCCAATAAACATGCAAGGTCAAGTTGTTCAGACTAATCAGACTCAAAGTGGGATGAACACAGGCCATATAAGTACTCCACACATGATACAGCAGCAGCCTTTGCAGAGCACTGCAACACAGGTAAAATTCCCATTATTGATTTTGCTGGATAGAGTATATGCTCAAACCCACAGCTCAAACACAACCCTGACATTCCCCTCTCAAATTTCTTTTGAACAATGTCCGTTGAGTCATTGATTTCTTCATGTTCTAAGCTTTGCAATTGAAATGTATTTATGTTCTTGATAATGCAATTTCAGATCGTGTTTTTATTTCAAGACTTAGGCATGTAAATAATTGATAACAAGTAGCTTTTTGGAAAGACCAGTATCAAGGAAACTTTTAGCTTGCCTTTTTTTGAATGTCTATGAATTTTTTTGTGACAGAACACATAACATGAGATTTGTGAATTTAAAACCCAGTGTTGTGACAGAAAATACACTAGTCCCGTTCTATGCTTTTCTAGTTATGCTGGTGCTTCTGGAGTTGCATGTTCTACTTTTCAGCACTTTCCATCAGATGTGATAGGTGTATGACATCTATAATATAATAGCCTTTTTCTTCTGTGAGTTCATTCAGTTGTTTTCAATTCCATGTAAACTTTTGAAATTGCAGTATCTTGTAGTGAGTTCTACAGCTTTACTTTTTATGAAATGTGATTATGTTTGCTTTTTTAAACATGTCACCCATTTCATATCCTGGGAAACATATTGAGCAGCTCATCACTTTTCATCTTCTCAGTCATACGTGATTTTCCTCTGTCAGAGGTATCCCCATAGAAGCCTGTTCCTCATCTTGAACACTTGTAATGGGTTTGACCATTATGTGTATGGAGGCTCCTTATACATTTGATCTCAGTGGTTGCCTTCCTCTGGACCCTTATCCACATTCCATACTTTCTTTTTGAGATTTGTAAGGAGGCAGACTAGCGGTGGACAGTATTACAATCTCAACAGTAAGCTAGTTCCAAACATTTGAAGTAAGAAATTGATTGACATGATGTGCACATTTTAGTGTTAAGTTGGGCACAGAGATGATAAAGGAGTGAAAAGATCATCTTGATGGTCCTATGCAGGGCTAGGAGTTGGACTTGGTGATCCTTGTGGGTCCCTTCCAACTCAGAATAAAGAGTATGCAAGTACCTGAAAACTCTAGGAAAAAAACCCAAACCTGAACAGGAGAACAGGTTAATGTAAGAGACTCAGATGGTCCAGTCCCACTTCCAAATCCTCAGTCAGAGGATACCTGTGTACTTTAAATTAAGAATTAATTTTAATAGAAAAAAACACTGGCAGTTGTGAAGTATGGCCAATGACAATGAAGAGGACAGCTGTAGTACCTGGCTATTTTCAACTTACTATCCCAAAATTTCTTTCCAGCATAGTCAACAAAATGTACTTAGTGGACACAATCAACAGTCTTCTGTTGCCAGTCAGTCACAGAACACAGTCTCAGCACCTTTGTATAACACTATGGTGATTTCTCAGCCAACAACGGGAAATGTGGTCCAGGTTCCTTCTAGCTTACCACAGAACAACCAGAACGCTGCTGCAGTAGCCACTTTTACACAGGACAGACAAATCAGGTAAATCTTCAAGACCAATATTCAAGATGACTTGTCATCATGGTATGCTTATGTAACTGTATCATATACAAAAGGAACTAAAGTAGCATTAAAAAATAATGTGATTTGTATTTTAACTATATAGATACAACTCTGAAACTAAACTTTGCCCAAAATAATGTTTGCAGCTTATCAAAACCCATGTTGTTACAGCAAAGTATGACTTTGAGAAATCTGCCTTTCTCAAGTGTATGTGATGCTTCATATATTTTTTCCCCTAAGAGGACTCCAAATGTCTTTTTCTATTAACAGATTTTCTCAAGGTCAGCAACTTGTAACAAAACTTGTCACAGCCCCAGTGGCATGTGGAGCAGTAATGGTACCAAGTACTATGTTTATGGGACAGGTGGTGACAGCTTATCCCACTTTTGCTGCCCAACAGCAGCAGACACAGACTTTGTCAATAACACAACAACAGCAGCAGCAGCAGCAGCAAAGTCAGCAAGACCATCAGCAGCAGCTCACCACAGTTCAACCACCAGCTCAGTCACAGCTGACCCAGCACCCCCAGCAGTTCCTACAGGTAATGAATGCAGAGTTCCCTACTAATTTTTCCAAATCGTGACACTTTCAGCATTGCTAGGTTATCCTAGAGGTGCTTTACCTGAAAACTGAGCACTTAAAATAAGTTTATTCTGTAGCTGTTCTCTCAGATCTTGTTACTTAAAGAAGAAGTGGTCTTTCCTGCAGTTTCACTCCATATGTTGTCCTATGTTATATCTTTTCCCCTTTGAGTTGCTGCCCTTAATTGAGCATGGCATGAAAAAAACAGGTGTTTCCCTTTAAAACAACTTGCATTTTCTTTCCATTCATGTATTGATGCAATAAGGTATGAGAGATGATGGTCTGGAAAGCAGCACACAGCCCAAAGCAAGACATGTCCCAGTAACATGAGGCATGAACATCTGTCGAGGCTACAGGGGAGGCTGAGCAGCAAGAAACCTTCTAAGCAAGACAGTAGAGGAGAACTGTGTTTTAGTGGAGAAAGAAGATTGGATCAAAAGAGAAGGAAGGCAAACCCCAAAGTCTAGAAATAGGAAATATTGAAAAGAAAAGAAACAGAAGGTAGAAGGAATTGATGGGGAAAGTCTGCTACCATTTGTTGATTCCAGTTGATTGCTGGCAAATAGCTCACCCAGTAGCTGGTGTTGGTGGGGGAGATGTAGTGGTGGCTAAAGCACTAGAGAAGTGCCTCCAAGAAGACATGGGTTCAAAAGTCTTAATTTTGCTTCTGATGTTGCCTTCTCCAAAGAATGGTAAAGTCCATGTAAATGTAGCTTGTACACCTTAACATTCTTTTAACTGCTCTGGAAAGGTCAAATTATTTGTGTTTTTTTTTTTTTTTTTTTTTTTTTTTTTTTTTTACTCTTTAAGAGTATATGTAATTAAAAAACCTTACTTTTGCAAGTATTCCTTACTATGTGTGGTCTCCCATTTGCAGTAAATTTGGGATCCTGTGCATAGGTGGAATAGATACAAATGCAGTAAGTAATTGGAGGCTTAACCTACATTTATATGCACAAGGAATGGATACATTCTGATTAGGACTGAGTACAATTTCCTTTCACTAGGTCACTGACAGAAAATATTGACTTGTTGAAAAAAGCTTTTCATGGGAACATACCAATTTCAGTCATGCATCAGGCAAATGCTTTTCAGCTGCAAGCTGACTGAAAAAGAGATCTGAAGCATACGTAGTGACTTCAGCTTCAGCACTCACTCATTTATGTAGAGGGAGACTCAAACTGAATGAAAGCAGAGTGCAGATTGGAATGTGTTCTCTGACAAATCAGATAAATATTTTAGCAACAGTGCTGTTTAGCAGGTTGGTTGCTGTATCTCTATTTCTAAATTCAAAAGTTTGCACAACTTTGACTTAATTCTGGTGAAACAGATTTGTGAAAAAAGATCTTCAAAGGTCTGTTCCTACCCTAGAAATTCTTTCTAGGCAAAAGTTTAGTATTTTTAATACAGACTATTAAAGTGCTAGAATTTGAAGTGCAGCAAATGCTTCTGCTCGCTGTGGCTTCTTACAGTCTGATTCTGTAGGTGGAGCAGTTGATGTAGTTTAGCTTCTGCTGAAGAATGTTTCAGGATTGAGATGTCATAGTGCATTTGTACCCCTCCTTCATTGCTTTTCTTCAGTAAATCATTTTTTTGTTCTAAGAAGAGTAATAGTAAAACTAAGTACCATTTTCAGTAGTAATAAATCTCCTTCAAAGGGGATGTTTGGGTCTGCAAATGTGGCATTTTTTTTTGACTGTGTATTTTGTCTGTGGGGAATAAATGTGATCTATGCTAAGTCATGCACCATTTTTTCATTTGACTGCAATGAGATATCTATTCAAATAGATTCCTTAAGCCCTGCTATGCTCTTGTGGTTTGAAATGGAGACATTGCCACACATTCCTACCCATCATCACAGGAAATTACAATGACCACTTACAGCTGCTTTATTAATTGGTCAGATGCTCTGATTAAATTTATCAGTATGAACTAATGTTTGCATTGTTTGCTCACCTTAACTGACCAAATCTGAAGTTTATTTTGATCGAACACTTACAAAAAGTTAAAAAGCAGCCAGGCCTGTATTTCTCTGTGTGGCAGGAAAAATAATCTTTTTCTATTTCCATGTTTTAGACATCCAGGTTACTTCATGGAAATCAGTCAGCTCAGCTTATCCTCTCTGCTGCTTTCCCACTACAACAAAGCACTTTCACTCAGTCCCACCACCAGCAGCATCAGTCTCAACAGCAGCAACTGTCACGACACAGAACTGACAAGATGACTGACCCTTCTAAAGTTCAGCCACAGTAGTGTGGAGCTCTGCCTCTTTTTGAAGCAAACTGCCAGGAGGGGCTGCTCCCCAAACAGTTGCACTGAAGCTACAGACGTAGCAGTTCGAAGGCTTTCTATCACCTAATTGAGATCTACTTCTGACTTCTGGAATCTGTTAAGCCACAAGATAATGATGGGGACATGGCCAACTTTGAGAGTTGCCCCAGTTTCTGTGTTCTAAAGGATTTGCTGCCATGTTTTAATTTGTCCAGGTGAAATCTCCAAATGTGACTGAAATGAGAGTGATGCTGAAAATATCGGTATTTTTATCAATCCTATACATTTTTAAAGTATTAAAATGGACATGGAGCAATTGTTTGAATTAGCAGAAAAAAATGCCAGGAATATAGTCCAAAAACCATCTAATTTTTTTTCAGATGATTATGGGACAGTAAATATTTTGAAAATGTTGTGTGAAATCCAGTTCTCTGTTGTACAGATGCTGTAAAATATTGTGTATATGTCTGCATAAAAGGAGAAAGAGCAAAATATTTTATATGATGCATGAAAATGTAATCTGTTATTTGTAGGTTTGAATATGTTTCCCTAAATTCTCACACCATACTCAGACTAATGTTTTCCTCTGTTCTACCCTTTTGTTTACAACATGATGCATCATTATTTTCACCCTTAATGTGGGCACAAGTCTCTTGTTTGTGCTTTGTCTGTGATGTCAGGGTTTGTTCGGTGAGGTATAGTGTGTTGGTTAGTTGACTTCTTGAAGTTAAATTATTGATGAAGCTGTTTGAACTGGTGATCATGCATCAGGGTTCAGGACATTCAGATTCATGAATATCATCCATAATTTCATAATGAATTCATAGTTTTATTTGAAAAATAGGAATTTGCACTGCTTTCTTGCAGATGGTTTGGAATTTTATTCCCCAAAGCTATCTTTTGATATAGTTCATAGTTGGAAATATTTATGTAAAAGGTTTAAAAAAAATGACAGTAATTTTCAAGAATGTTTCAGTTATAGGAGTAATTTGCACAAAAATATATTTACATTTAATAACCTTTTGGGCACTTTTTAACCACTTTCTCTGTGGTGAGAATTGTAACTTGTTAAAACATGTTGGAATCTTTTTATTCTCCTTCAAAAATTAGTCAGAACTAATTCAGGGTCATTTTAACAACAACAAAACCCATAGTGCCTTGATTTTAATTCAGGTGATAATGTTGAACATCTTGAATTACAATGTCTTGAATCTGTAACCATTTTCAATTTTGAAGTCTTAGCACATTGTCAACCAAACTTGTGTATCTACTTCATAGATATTTCTGTATTGTGTTTATTTTAACAATGGAGTGAGTTGAGACCATGAATATTTTTGACTGGTACTCCCCCTCAGATAGTAGCCAGAAATAGAGGAGTCTCAAAAATCTCAGACCTTTAAGGTAATACTCTTAAAAATAATTAAAAAAAAAAAACAAACAAACTAAAAGTACAGGACTCCTTTTGCAGGAGGAGGAATAATAAGCTGATTTTTTTTTTTTAGTAATTTTTGAAGCATTCAAAGTATGCTTTGGGGGAGATCGTGATTGCATTTAACACTAGCAGGCTATTGATTTGAGATACCACTGAACTAAGACTTCAGAAGGCAACTTCACTTTATAAAGAAAATAAAAAGTTCCAACAGATACGATGTGCTATTTAACTAAATGTTGGTAGGTTTTTATGGTACTAGTTTGTGGAAACCAGAACTATAGAGGAAAAGGAATAAATGCTGATAGATCTGATAATTAAAAACAAACAAAAAAACCCAACAGTAAAAGCAGTTAAAATTAGTACTAGCGAGAGAAAGCTGGATTAATCTTGAATACTGAAGAGGAGTTGAATGAATGTAACCAAATGGTGACGGTCCATTTTGTACTGTGGAACAGTTTGATTGTATTACTGGATGAACCAAACCCGCAGGAGGTTATACGAGTTTAGCCAAGCCTTTGATGCCGTTGGTTATGTTTTGGGGCTAGCCTTTGCCTCTGCACGTGTCCCAGCATTAGATCTTTGTTATTCCCCAGTCATAAAGCAAATATTTGGCACCAAAAAGCCAAGCAGTGAACAAGAAAGGAGAGTGTGAGAAACACAGTACCAAAGAGAATCAGATTGCTCTCTGCTCCAAGAAGCCTACTGCAACCTGGAGCAAGGAACAGATGCCAATACCAAACACAGCAAGAAACACTTCCCCTACTTTAAAGGGATTTCTGGCATTCTCCAGACTGGGATAATTGTGAGAGACCTGTTTCTGTAAAGTTCTAGGTAAAGAAATCCTGCCTTGCTCTGCTATCCCTACCACTCCATTCCACCTGTTTCTGTATGAAGCTGCGTTGACTAGAGGTCTGTGCTATCAGTTCTTTGCCTAATGAAAAATAGGTTAGATACAAATTTTTTAAACCAATTACAGTGAAAATATAGCACTAAAAAAGAAAAGTGGGAGAGCTTTAATAGTACTACTGAATAATGGTAAAATAGGTGTATTAAACTATTATACTGAGAATTACAGAAATTAGAGATACCAGCCAGACAGTTAATGATGCAGCTTTTTATATAAAGTTTTGTTTAAACTTCTCTTCCCATTTTCCCCTTCCCAAATACTCTGGTGTGCTGCTATAGGTCTGTTGGTAAAAAGGCTAAACTAGAAGAGAGAGAAATTAGATGATATGATAGTGTGGCTGCTGAAAGAGAACTATAAAAATGTATGCTTTGACCAAGAAACTTTTTGTAACCTCAGAGAGAGGTCATTCAAGTACAGAACTACCAGCTAGTAGAGAAAGGATAGAAGATGGGGAAATTCAAAGAAACTGGAAAAACATGGCACACATTTGAAAAATTCCTGACACTAATCAGGCAAGCATTTTACGAAAGCAAGCATGTAGAATTTGGTCCAGATTGTGTGCAAGTATGCAGATGTGTTGTTTCACAGGTAGTGACTAAAAAGTGTATATTTATTTAATGGGTCTGCAGCTTTCCCTGTTGCTGAATCAATTGCTGAATTGTCCTTGAATTTTAGTAAGAAGAGGACCAGCCTATTGCCTCTTTCTTAATCAGCCTTTTGCTTCTGCCCAGCTCATTTACTACAGTCATAGATTTATTTTCAACATCCTGATAAGTAGCATGATAATGAATGCTGTGATACTGCAGCAGGTTCTGGAGCGGAAATGTTACAGAACAACTCTGACAGAAGGGAAGGAGTCTGTTAAGGGCAGGATTGTATTTATGAAGAAATGGGCTGGTGATACATAATGGAGTGAAAAAGATGGCGTAGTTGCACAGAGTTTAGGAGACAGACATGGTTTACCTGCAATGGGTGAGGATTTGAAGAAAAGCATCTAGGATAACTTCAGAGAAAAAAGACTATAGCTATTTTTATATTATATTTAATATATATTATATTTGTATATAAATATGAAAGGATTCTAGTAGGAGCTCTCCATATGCCTTCCACTTCATCTAGAAGGTTTACCTTCTGCACTACAGTTCCAGTGTATCACCACCTTCTGTGGGCATCTTGCCTACTGCCAAACACCAAAATTAGTAACCCATTATCCTTACAAGAAATAGGTTTCATTTCAGCTTTATGTAAAAATGAATAAAGATATATCAGGCAGTTTTTCACAGGAAAAAGAAATTCTCTTAAGACTCAAATATTGCACTTTCTCTATTTTTTTTTTTTGAGTAATAACAAGCACTTTACTGAAAAGACTATTTGAAAAACAGTTTATTTCTTTAGTCAGTGAAACTGTTAAAAATGGGGGGGCATTGAGGAATAATGCATAGAACTGTCAAGAGAGACATTTCTGGAAAATGTTTCTTTAATAGGGTGATCCTTTGAGGCTTAAAGTGCAGGATTTACAAAGGCTTCTAAAGCCAGTTGCCTTTATGTTTTATATGGCCAGGGGAAGGGATTAGAGATGATAACTTCCTTGAAAGGAGGCTTTTTAAATTGCACAGTTGCCTATGAGAGAGAATCATCTGGAGGCTCATTTGCCTGCTCAATAATTCTAAGTGTCCCTTAGGATTATAATTTGTGAAAATGTTCTGAAGGTTTAAAGTTGTGGCCTTTTTCAGATGTTAAAGTCGATTCAAGAACCATTTATATTTTCAGAGATTTAACCCAGGTATTGTTATGAGTGTTTTAAATGTCACGGCATCAGGAGATGTCAAACATGTCAGATTCATAAGCTTCTCTATTTGAAAAAATTATTAAAATTAGATATACAGTCAGAGGGCTGGAAAATGGCTATTTTGATTAAAAGGGAAAAGAGACTAGTTTTAATAATTAACCTTTTATTTTTTTACTTATCCCTGGTGGAAAAAGTTAAAGAGAATTAAATTAATTTGGATTAAAAAAGGACATTTGAACAAATCATAGTAGATGAGACAGCTGTGAGAGAACATTTGAAATTGTCCATGAGACTGGATAGTTGCTTTTTCACTATGATGATTTTTAACACTACATTCCTTGTCTTTTTTTTTTTTCCTTTTTCTAAGCAGGTGATTTTAAGCTCTGCTACACTTCATGCTATGCCATCCGCATGAATTTTGCCAGCATGATATGCTATATTCAAAGAAAGTATACCTAAATAAAAAGGAAGGGGGGGAAACAAAACACTGTGTCTGAAAAAAATACTGTATGGCCTAATACAGAGACCCCAGCTATGACTGAGAGATGCTGCATTAATAGACAATCAATCATGGGTAATTATTTATGAAACACTTTTGGGAACGGTCTTAAAGGTGTAACTGCTTTGAAAGCAGTTGGTGAGTTGTCTTTTTCTAACAAGAAAGATAAAAAATATTTATTTTCAAATATATCAGATTGAATTTTGAGTTTTTAAGCAGTGTTGATTTCACAGTGTCTTGGGTTTCATTTTGTTTTGTATTTTTTTAACTGGCATTAGATTTGTATACGTAAAAGAAACAGAAAAACCCTAGTGCCGTTCATATTGACGTCAGGAAATGTAGATGCAGTTCCCTGGTGTTCATGTGACCATTACTAACTGTCAATTTTTTAACTGAATAAATGTAACTCATTTGAAATTTTGCTTTCTGTAGCTTCTAAGGTTCTAGAAGTTTTTTTTTCCTGAGTTGCTTGATGTCAGTTTTATCCAAGTTTCACAGTGGAGCGCTCTTATACCCTTCCCACGACTGTACCAAAGGCACTCTCTCTCCCCCACTCACAGAACTGACTTGTGAGAAGTTGCTTAATGTCACTTTTATCTTCTCTCCCCTACCCAGACAAATGACTTGTGAGATTTCAGTAAAAACGCATACTGTATTTTTTCCTTGTCTTCTCTCTGTATCTCTTTATAAACTGATGCCCCACTCTAAAGGCTAGAGACCTCTGATTTGTATGTTTACATTACTGCCTTGGAATTTACTCACACAGCACTTGTTTGAACATGCACAACTTAAAACTACTTTTGTACCTTCATGTGTACGTACAGTCCCTGTTGTTGCTGAAGGATGGAGCAGCACTGCACAGTGTCTGGATGGGCATAGCCCTTCCCTCACTTCATGTCATGGAAAACACCCTTCTCTTTAAATTTCGTTTACCAGAAGAAGAAATACCCAGTGAGGAGAGTGAAAGTGTTAAAGAATAGTATTTTTAAAGGAGTAGAGATGGGCTGAAACGTTGGCTGTGCCACCAAACAAGGAAGCAGAGACTTGCATTTAGGTGCGAGCAGAGCTTGTTGAGAGCATGGAGCTCTTGCCTGGAAATGCTGTGTGGTAACATGTAACCTCTCAGGGTTGTCTAACCTTCTTTCACTGATCAAAGTGTAAACATTAATAATCTCAAATCAATTAAATGTTCAAGGAAAGGTGGGAGGGAAGGAAATCTGTAATTGAAGCTGAATGCCTGGAGAAAATTATAAATAACAATTAGCCATTTTTACAGTCTGCAGTTCCTTTTTTTCTGTAATATCACACTGGATGCCCAGATGAAGATGCTGATCTTTTGCCTTTGGGAATTAAATACTTGCATAAGTTGTATATTACTTCTATATGCCACAAGGCCCCTGTGCCCCAGGAGAGAAACCAAATCAACAGTAGAAGTGCTGTAGCTGTAGTTAAGAACTGTCAACACCCACCAGCAGTAACACAAGAGCATGGTAGCAAGCAAGATTATCAGTTTTCTTAAAACTGAACTTTGGAAATATCAATATATTTTTCCATAAACTTAGCATGAAGAAGAGTGGTAATTACAACTCCTGCCACACCTGATGCAATGCCATTCAATGGCATTTTGCTGTTGTGCAAACTTGTAAACAAAGCTCATGTTTATATGAGAATGAAGCTGTTAAGTACTTGTAAAGATTAGCAATCCAAAGGTTAGTTGCACTTCTGAGTCTCAGGCATTAGTGACAGAAATTCCAGAAGATTTCAGCTATTCAAGGGTAGCAATATCAACACAGTCTTACTAGCTGTTCTTTCTAGCACACAGTCTCTGTCACTGTCAGACTCTCTGGCAACTATATTTTCACTGGGGAAGTAAATTTAAGTAATCTCGAAGAAATGCACAGCTATAGTACATGCCACATGCCTATGGGAAATGTTACAGCTTAAATGTAACCTGTAACAGAAGGTTATGTTAGCAGAAGCCTGTAGCCATAACTTGCCAAGGGTGTTGACTTAGGGCCATATGAGGTAACCTCTGGAAAAATGCCACATCAGTACAGCAAGTGCCATTACACCATTATTTCCATGTCTCTGGAAATTAAGGATAACTCAGGTTTTATTAGGATGAAACAATCTGATCCTCTTAATTCGAGATTTTTTTTTAAACATACGGTATCTGGGACAAACACATAGAGAGACTAAACTACCAACCTCTTTCTAGAAATACACTGTAAAACTGCTCACTGAATCTCATGGCAGCGTTTCAGGCACTGTGCAGCCAGCCTGAGCTGGAGAAGCAGCTGAGGTGAGGGAGAGGCTGTAGGGCGGCAGGCTGCCTCTTATCTCTTGGGAAGTACAGCCCCTCCCTCACTTCAGGTTTCCTGACTTAGTGTCTTACTCATAGATCTCAAAACAGCAAGCATCAGCTCAGCAGACACACACGTGGTGGCAGTGCCCTGGGAAGAGCGGGCTTGCTTGTGATCTGGTTCTGTACTTTGGTTGAACAAGTTTCCTTTGAAAAACTTTGTCCTGGCAGGATCGAAGATTAGAAGTTTACCTTCATCTTTCCTAATTGCACTTTGCCATATACAGAGTATAGGCACCTTTGAAAACGGCAAGAACAAGCTTTTCTCATTTTAAACATCTCAGTTGATGTGAGGTGTTTTCCACCCCCATAAACCTGACCATTTTGTTTCTGTTGCCTGGAAATGAGGAGTTGGAGGCAGTGTGCACTTGCAAATCTCTGCTGTGTTCAACATACAGAGATGTAAATTCCTGCTTTAGATGCTGCCTCCGAGGTTCCACTGGCAGCAACTGAAAGTGGCTGCATCTCACCCCAGCAGGGAGAGCTGCAGGATGGATGGGAAACACATGTTGCAGATGCAACGGTTTGCAGAGCCTTCTCTTCAACACTTGAGCTCTCACTCACCATATTTCACATTCTCCAGCCACAAAAGAACAAGAAATTGCATAGGACTGTGGCAACAAAACTTCAGCTGGTTACCTCAAGTGTTTCTTTCATATTCAAAAATGCAAGGCAACCCTTACCTCCCTTTAAAAGCAAAAGAGCACTATTATTTAAACTTTTTCTCTATTTTCTTCCCCCAAACCCAGGCATTTGCTGTCATATACCAACCAGTTCCTTCTCCAAAAGTACCACCATCTAGGAAGTGCTTATGCATAATCATAGAATCATTACAGTTGGAAAAGACCTCTAAGATCATTGAGTCCAAACGTTTAACCCAGGACTCTCCTGTTCACCACTAAACCATATCCTCCATTGCCACATCCACACGTGGGCTTTTTTTTCCCCCCACTTCAGGGATGGTGATTCCCCTGCTTTGCTGGGCAGCCTGTTCCAATGCCTAACACCCTTTTAGTGAGAAAAAGCCACGTGGGACATGTTACCTCACCAGAACGGCATCAATCCTGCTGTCTTGAACCTTGAGATCTTACAGTTCCCAGTCCTGTGAACAGCTCTTCAACTGACTAGGAGCCTTTTATGTATATATATATATATATATATGTGTATGTGTATGTGTATGTGTGTATATATATATATAAAAATATATATGCACATACACACTTAGTAAGATATTGCCTGTTTCTCAAGTATCCAGGTATTTTGAGATAGAACATCACCACACCTCCCCAATGGCAATATACTAGAAAGACAAGAAGTATGATGAAAGTTGCTAAAATCCCAGCCCCCAACCCAGCCAACAGGCAAGACATGGCCGGGCTGCAAGTGCTTTGAGACATAGTGGAGGGACAAGGCCACTGTCCAGTCTGTGCTGGAAACTGCACAGCAGACACAGCACAACTGAGAACTTGTCAGCAGATCACCTGCAACAGGCTTCCATTACACCCCAACTAAATTCTTTAAATTGTGAAAAATTCCATCATGCACTTGACCACATTAAATCACTGTAACTAGTAGCAACTACTAAAGCAACTTTCAAAGCTTTTACTAAGATTTCATGAGCTAATTTTATGCTAGATTTCCAATAACTCAATGTTTGTGCTTTAAAAAAAAAACAAACCAGAATGTAAGACCACTATTCAAGCTAACTCCTACCTGCATAGCTGGCCTTAGAGAGCAGTCAAATACATTGCTATGACTGGGCAAAAGCAGTACTTGTCATCTCAGTAAGTTTTTAAAATAAAAATGTGGAAGTTGCACAGGTTTGTTCTGCAATTTCACACTTGCCTCTGTAACCAACCTGTTAAAGAGCTTGATTTTTCTGATGATCCTGTTTTTATATCAAAATAACATTAAAAGAAGTGCATATAAAGTTTAGGGAGCTTCTACAATTAGAGTATGGCCAACTGGTTTGGCTTTTTGGATTTTGAGCAAGAATTTTCAGCAGGATGACTGGTGGCACCACAGTTACTGTACCTGGGACACACCTGTATGAATGTCCCATAAACAGCTAAAAGTTTAGGCTCTTCCATTTCTGCCCCATTTTTACATGACCTCAGCTAGAAATGCACTCCACATAGGAGTTGAAATTCACCATGGACAGAGTGTCTGTTCTCAGTCTGTGGGAAAGAAGAGGCTACAGGTTTTGGCTGACTGGTTCAAAAAATAATAAAAAAAAAAAAAACAAAAACAACCCAAAAAATCCCACCACCAAACCAATGCAGTTCCTTCAGACTAAGACATGAACATTTAGACCCAGAGCCTGGAATGGCAGCCTGTTTTCACCCCACTGTACATACCTGGCATTGCACTTCTACAGTCTTAGAGAAATGTGGCATTAAGGGGTTTTCTGGGTAGAGAAACCGAAGAGAAGGATTAGGGGCTGGTCTGTTTGTCATCTACAAATAGCGTGGTTAAATCTGTAATGCTTCAGCTTCGATAAAAGGCAGATTCATAACATTAGAAACCATGTCTGCTATTTTACAAGACTACTACAGGGTAGATCTTAGTGGGTTATATAAGACATTAGGCTCAGAATCCAACTCATCACTGAAGAGCGGAGATAAGCATGTATTTCTGCAACCCACGCATTTTCAGCACTCAACATTTTCCAAGTCTTTATAACACAGGCATTTGTCAGTATCCAAAATAAATTTAATGAACTTTCCTCACCTTAAGCACATCATCACCAGGTAAACCTTTGTGGTGGGAATTACAGGAGCCATCAAAAACAATACTGAAAATAACACAAATGGAGACACTATGTTTTATTAATACTCTTCCAGATTACATGTCTATTCCTAAAAAGAAAAAAAAGCAGGAACACATCTAAACCTAAGAATTCCATTACTGTTCAATCCTGGGAATGGAACATTGTTAAGTTGGACCACTTTTATTACTTTATTATTTTCCATATACATTAATATTTCAAAATTAAAAAGTCAAATCATACTAGCTCCAGCCAGATTGCATATTGAACACAGTAGGTTGTTAATCACCACACATCAATTTCCTGATAAAAATCCCTGATTAAGAAGTTTTCCCTCTAAATTAAGTTTATAAAATTCTGTGTTGGTTGGCTCAGCCATTGAATGGTATAGGAACTTCTCCCAAGTTTCTTGTTGCTTAGATTATCCAGCCTCAGGCACACCGTGGAACCAGTATCTTTGGAGGTGGAAGCCTGCAGTTTTCTCCTCAACACCTTCCGAGCAACATGGAATAAGGACAGTCTGCTTCGAGAGGCCTTAAGAATCAACTCTTGAAGAAACAGGAAAGGTGGTTGTGTGTAACAGAGAAAGAAAAGAGGAATTCTCAATATTTAGGAGAGTAGATCCCCAAACTCAGCTGAGCCAGGTCCAGCAAGCGAGAAAACCACTCAAATCCCATCACGGGAGCAGGCACCACAGCATAAACAAACCAGACAATAAGCAGATCTCCACTGCAGAAGCTGTCCGTAAATGCGTCAGTCCCATGAATCATCCGCTATAAAAAAATTCAGTGTCTCCTCTTCAGCTCTTGTTTAACTAGACTTCTTTACATTATATACAAAAATGCACAAGGATAACTGCTTGATGCTTCCAATCCTTGTTCTTTTACAACAATGAAAAAATTTAAAAACCAGAGTCTGGACTTATAAATAGTGCAGAAAACGCAAATGCTAAGAAGACAATGCCTCCTATGATTGTCACTGAAAAGAAAACAGAAGCCAAGAAGAAATTAGATACCAAAAAGTAATTAACTTCTATGACATATTACAGATTTTTTTTAAAATAAATAAATAAGGTTAATAAAATTAATAAGGTTATTTTTCCAAATAACCTTATTTTAATATTTATGCTGCAAACAGCTGATGTTGTTTCTAGCTCAGTGTCAGGATGCCCATGTGCCAACCCACTGTCTAATTGCATCTCCAAGAATATATTCTGTCCCTTAAAAGGACAGAATTATTACTTGAGTTAGGATAAAACTGAGGTTAACACCAACTGCTGAGTATTTGGCTGTATGGCAGAAAGTAGGATACAATATTCTTATGCTGGAGCAAGCCATCACTTCAGAAACATAATTAGCATTTTTTGCACAGTTTAGGTAACTACACTGAAAGAAAGAGTATCAAGACCATTAACTGCTTCCAATGGCCACGATCTGCTAGAGGCTGGGACAGCATTCTAGGAAAGCACCACTGTGCATGTTCTCCTACTCTTCTCTAAACAAACTAACAGGCTAAAAAGATACTTGTTTTAACCTAAGGCTATTCCTGCAGCTAAAGATCCACATTGTGCTTGGAGCATATTAAACCATTGTTAGATTAGCATTTTGTCACCAATTTCCTTGGCAAACAAACACAACAGAATGCACATTTCACTTTTAGCAGTGAAGTTGGCTTTTTACCACCGGTGCAACTACAGAACAATTATTCTGAATGAACATTTATATGAAGCAGCTTCACAGAATTATTCCTGGGAGAAAGAAATCTCACCACATCACAGGACTGACAGGGGAAGCAAACTGCAACCTAAGCTAAGGAAAAACAAACAACCCAATGTAACTGTACTGGTCCTGCCTGTTGCAGTTAGCAGGTACGATTAAAAAACATTTATGTCACACACAGAATAGCTTTTAAGGCTTGTATATGGCTGGTATAACTTGTAAGTATGCAGTTCTCTTCCTCATCTGAAGGTCTGGACTCAGAATTGTAACAGAATTTCTATTATCCACTGTCAAAAAATAAATACCAACTATTTAAAATAATGTATTTCCTTCCTCTGGTCTCCTAAAAGCTAGCTAATAGTGAAGCAAAACAAGGTGGGATGGAAGGCAGACCCAAAAAGCCAACCTAAAACCCACACCAGTTTTTATGGATTTTCCAAGAGTTTTGAGAAACTCTGTTCCCAAACATGTAGTTATTTACACCACAAACATTACCAGCATTAACACATTTCTTCAATTGGAGTGAGTTTTCACTTACCAGTCCTAACAGAAATTTTTTGTGCTATCATTCTCCCTCCAATAACTGCTAAACCAGTGCATAGACAATGTCCCACTGTTCCTCCTACTGCCACACCATAGGGGTCCTGAGGGGAAAAAAAACACCAAGGGGTAAATCAGCACTGTTGAAAACCCACTGGTCCTACGACAACCTCCTGCCATGGAGGAGCAATGCTTGGATTCCCTGGTTGCACACTGCCAAGCAAGGAGGATATTCTCCGGTGATTCCTCTGCTCTGCTATCCAGCACTGCCTTAAAGACCAGTAACTGTACATCAGCTAGCGAGGCAGACTTAAATCTAAACCTGACTAAGATAGGGGCATATAGAATATTTCAACAAAGCAGCATCTTCAAGTCATTAAATACAGATCCAGAAATCACTCTGCTGTAGTTAAATAATCAAGCAACCTCTAGAGGGAAGGTGGTAGCTGTTGAGAAACAATATGCATCAGCTTGAAGAACACCAACCTAATTATAAAGAAAGAGAAAAATAAACCCTTGAACTGCAAATGAAGGCTTTCAGCAGCTAAAACATTACAGGTCCTTTGCCAAGCTTCATACACTTGTGCTCCACACTCTGCCCCCTTCCATCCTCCAAAGTGCAAAGCATGAAATATTTTAAGTCCAGGGGATAAAAGCTGTCTTCAAAGTTTAATGTCAACAACAGCTTTTCGCCTCCCTGCATAACAAGCAGCTACTCAATATGTGAACACCTGCACTACATAAAGAGGTTTCTCAGATCGCCTTAGAAATCACACAGTTAAGGACAGTATATGCATTGAACACTTCAGAAATAGAAAACAATCTTCTAATGACCATGAAGGTAAGAAAGGAGCGTAACTTTCTGCTATACAATAATGAATGAGGGAAAGTGGAGCTGAGTTCTCTGCTCATCTCTAAGTGACACTTCTAGCTCCAAGAGGAAAAAAAAGCTACTGCCATAACCTGAGGAATGCATGGAATCTCAAACAGACAAACGGCAAAACTGTCTAAGAAATTATATGGTTTGAAGAAAAGACAACACTGACTGCACAAAAGAACCAAAACCACAAGCCAGTCAGAAGAGGTGGCAAGCACCAAGCAGACAGGTAAGAAACGAAAAAGAAGTACAGGTCAGAAGGAGAGCTGTGCCAGCAGAACACACTTGTCTCTGGGTCAGGACCCAAAATTCCTGGAAATCCCTGTTTCCCTGCAGTCAGCAATTATCTATACAGCCCTCACTGGCAGAAGGTGGATTTCACCTGCCATTCCATTCCCTACAAGGTAACAAGTCACAATGGCTTCCCTCAGCATAGTGTATCCAGGAGCAGGACTCAGACACAGCAGCTGAAGCAAACCCATTCTAGTAGGACAGAGTTTTCTTTTCAGTTTCCTTAAACAAATGAACAATTCTTATACAGTAAGCTATTAAGGTGCAAAATCTAGTTCTCAGAGACTGTTGTCAGGACTAGGTTTGTGAAGGCAGACTGAAGTCATTCCCTTCGTGTATGCACGAAATTATCACTTTTTTTCCCCTTCCAAATGAACCCTGTTTGTTTGATGTGGCAGGATGGACACTACTCACTCAATGAACACTTACACGGTATTTTGTTTTCACTGCAGAACGTATGGGCACAGCTGACTTATCACACTGCTCAAATCTCCATACTAAGATAATTTATTTCCTCATAAGCATTTCTGTAATGCTCCTGCTATATATCTTAGTACTTCATAGACAAGGACTTATCCGAATATATTATGAAACAAATGGGTATAAAACATTCCCACAGATAAAATGGAAAAGATCCAGATCATAATCATTCACTGATTTTGAAAGCCAATATCAAGATATTGTCAATTCATTTTTTGCAGTATTTGATTTGGTAGCACTCCTGTGAACACGTCACATTCACAGGTACAACAGCCCACAGTCTTTAACTGCAATGCTCAGCACTTCACAAACCAGATCAAAGAGTCTGACAGACACTTCCTAAGGGGACACTTCCTAATTGGACACTCAGAAAATGCAAACCAGAAGTCAATGACCCCTTGTGAAAAGATGGGCTTAAGCAACTTGCCCGGCAAATTGGGCAGAGGGGTAGTGGTTCCCTTTTTCCAAGACGGCATATAGCTGCCTGACATCCTCACCTGCTGTTAGCTGTAAACACCTTCCCTTCACTTTACCAGAGACAAGATGTTCCTACAGCTTACAGTCTCCTTCATTACACAGCCCTGATTTATCCCTAGGGAGTGTCTGAAAGTGCACCTGAAAGAAGCATGAGTCCTAGGGAAAAAATGTAAATTATCTCAATGCATGAAAGGGCACAGGCAAGCTACTTATGTTTATTTGAAGGCTGACTGTAAGCTTTCATACCTCTGAATATAATACAGTTATATACACTCTAATCATCATGATGAGTAAAATTTAATTTACAGTATTACTGCACAGCAACTTAAGAGTTTATGTTCCTTCTATATACTGTACCATATTAATTCAGATTTTTAACAAGACGTATCTTTCTAGCAGCTTTAAGTTTGATGGAATGAAAGTATCTTTTTTTAAGTTACTGAGTGAAAACTACAGGACCACAGAGCAAAGAAACATCTGTTCTGTAACATCTCTTAACACTGTAACAAAAACCAACTGATTTCAGCTGCATGATATAAAGCAACTATTTTCCGAGATGTCTGTGCAGTCCCAATCACATAACAATAGTTTTAATACTACACAGAGCTTCAGTGCATTTATTTTCAGGTCCTGGCACAGCTGTAACACCAAGTAAAGCACAGCAAGGCAGCAGGTGGCAAATCTGGCACCTCCTGCAAGAGTATTTTGTCTTTCTCACCTCTGTATGGGTAACCCAAAGAGGGCAAAAAACAGCAGAAGTTCTGCAACACTCACCTCTCTGGCAGCCAAGACTATGGTTGTTAATTGGGAACGATCACCCCATTCTGCTAAAAATGTTAAAGTAAAAGCTTGAACAAAGATTGGAGAAATAAAATGTAGCCACTTCTTCTGAGGTATAGTGGTGCCTGGCCCTGATTCCACATCTCCTGGCCCATTTAATAGTTTAGTTCTCTGAAGCTGCAGGAGACACAGGGAAAAAAAAAACAAAACAAAACAAAAAGAAATAACCATAAGACTAGAAACATCATCTAAACAACCCAAATGAAACACTTAACAGTAAAGCTAGACCTTTAGTTTCTAGAATGTTATTAGCCACTGACTGCTGCATTAGCAATGTATTAGTTATATAAAGTCACCATTAAAAAAAAGCTATTTATATGCACAGACGTGTGTGTAAATACACACACACATATGTAGTTGTAATCAGCTCTGACCTCCTGGTTATTGTGCATCTTGGACTACTTGCAAATAAAGAGCCTGACCACAAAAAGAAATAAAAGTAGAGCCAAGAGTAAACTGTTGATGTCCCCTCCACTAGTAATGCATTAAAAACACCCAAAACCCACCCACTCTATGTATATAAAGTTCCTTCTCTCCTAAGAAGCCAGGCTTGCCACAGAACTGGAATCACCTCCTGAAAGAGCCTCCAGTGGCCACTTCTTCCCGATTTACCACACATTTTCTGTGTCAGACTATCAAGACACACCTGAACACTCCAAACATGATAGTGCTGTTCTGCAGCTTCACAGCTGTAACTACTCCACCAGCTGTAATTTACAGAAAGTTTCTGACTTACTTCTTCATCTTTTTTTTTAATTTCTGCTTGAACTTCCTCCAGCTCTTCTTGACCCTCATCTGGACTCATTTTCAAGCCTTCACGAAGCATTCGGATGCCAAAGATTGCAAACAGTGCCGTTGACACATAGTACGTGTACACACGAGGAATAACTGTGGTGGCATAGCCAAACAAAACTGAAAAGAAAACAAATACATCGTTTAAAAAAATAAACATGTGGATCATAACTGTTTTTCCCACAATCTAAAAAATGCTTGCTGGCAAAGTCTGCAATCCAAATATCCACCGATAAATAAATATTGTATCTTTTGTTAGTTTTGTATAATTTTCTAAATGTTTTTGCAAGGTAACAACACTCTAGAAACTTTAACTGTTACTGGTCATGCCAGAGACTGAAGTCCACTAACACACAGACAATGCACACTAGCCAAAGTTGAGGTATTGCTATTCCCAAGAGCCAGTCCAAAAAACATTATCTTTCCCATCAAGGTCTATGGAAGTCCTCCCTTTCTCCAAGCATGCCATGAAACTACCATCTGTAACCACATAAGTTTAGTCACAGTGTATACCAGTTAATTCCATTTATGTGTTGAGTAGCATCTCTTTCCAATCTTTTATCAAATAAAGTTAGAATTACCATTTTCTACAAGTTAAATCTATCAGGCAAATCTACAAATCACCCAGCTGGATAAATCCAGGCCTCTCTTCGTTTGCCAAGTGCAAATACCTGCACATTACTATTCCCGTTTCCCACACTCCCCACAGACCTGCAATGTGACCAACTTTGTTCTTTCTTTATTTCAATGACACTGATCCTACTTGCAGACCAAAAAGTGACTTCCATGGCACATCTCTTATGGGTATTGAAGGTGATCAACTGAAGACAAAACTAAGTTCTTAAACAAGAAGAAACACGTATCCAGGATGAAGTATTTGCTTTTTCACCACGTAACATCATTTAGCATGTTTTTGACAAAAAAAGGACTGCATAACTGAGAAGAAATCAAAACTCAACTTACAACATTCACAGTTCCTTGGACCATGCAGTCACAACTGTTTCTGTTGCTTTAATCCACATGCAATTAGCTAAAAGGAAACTTACTACCATGTATGCTTTCTTGCACACACTTTCTTAGTTGAAAAACATACCCAGAAGTTACTACATGATCTGGAAATTAATCTGCACTGCCACTACCAAAAGTAAGAATATAAAACAAAATTAATCAGGCTTCTTACTTGGATGCACAGCACATACATACACAAGTAGCAGTATTAGTTGCACAGCTAAATAAACCAGAAGGAGTTAAACCAAACTTTTTTTAAATATTGAAAAAGTACTACCATAAAGCGATACAAGAAACTATACAAAAAACTGTCATTTTTTTAGCATTACTTACATATACAAGCACAAGCATAATGAAATAATCAGAACAATAAGCCAGCTTATTTTGTCAAGCACACTTTGAAAAAATATCCCAAGTAGTGATTACTTGGAGCTAGTGAGTTTAAGCAAGCATATCTTCATGAAATCAAGGTGTGCAAACTCCCCAGGAGTTTCCAAACTCAGCTTGTACAAAACAAGGGCACTGGAGAGAGGGGAGAAGGAAGGGGGTGGGGGAAGGAGAAGTCAGGCTCCTTTCTGAAAAGAAAGAAATAGTTGGGAACCTTTAAACTGGGGAATGGAACAAGAAAATAAAGCTTTTATGAAAAAAGCATAAAGACAGATTTGAAGAAAAATTTAGTGTAGAAAAAGAGATAGCCATAATGGGCAGGAGAAATTACATACAGTGTAAATGGAAACTGCTCTAAGACTGCAATAATTGCAGCAGTGTACAAAGCAACAGCTACGTACACAAAAATCATTCACAGAAACAGTTGCCAAGCAGCCTGAAGCCAGTGAATCGGCTGTTTCCAGTGTGTATAAACCAACCAACAGTATTTCAAATGTTTCTGAAATGGGCATGGTTAGAAATGAGCACACAGACAAACTTTATGCTGCATCTGACATACCTGAAGGCTGCTCCATTTTACAATCACAGCTACGTAAGTGCCCACAGCTACAGGTTCCTCAAGTGTCACCTGATATCTCACTTCCCGCCCCCCCCATCTTCCACTTATGCAGCTTCCAGCACAAATCCAGACAGCTACACACACAGGAATACAAGTCAGACAAGGGAAATCTGTCATCATATAAAGAATCTTTTGCCTTAGGACGAAAACCAGAAGTCACTCCCACATTCCCTTTAGGCACACAAATTTAACAGGAGCTAAAAATAAAAAGGAAACTAGTGGCCCAAAAATCAAAGGAGGTGCTTAGGCTCTCGATCCCATTCCTCTTCCTTAAACTCATATTGAGGCCCAGGGAGTGCAGAGACCTCATTAGAGCCAAGAGCCTAAATAGTCCATCTGAGCCACAATCCCCAGGAAAACCTTGACACCCTCTTCAAAATAAAAAAGGTGAATACACGTACTACCTGCATTCCAATTTCAGTTACGATTTTTTAGTAAATATGTACCCAGCACATTTTAAGAGATAAAACAAAAGAGAAAAGAGTGCTAACCTGATAAACATGTCATCAGTCCCAAGGCAAGCATAGCACCAGCCAGTACTGTCAGACGGTTGTACCGCATTGCCATGATGGCTGCAATGAAGAAGGTCTTGTCCCCCAGTTCTGACACAATGATGACAGATATAGCAGCCACAAATGCATGAATAAAGCCCAGATTAGTCTTGTCAGCTGACTCTTCACTGACAATGTGAACTGGAGCAACTGGTGAGGACCCTTTCTGTAAGGAGAAGGAGGAGGAGAAAAAAAAAACAAACCCAAACACTAGTTAATTAGGCTGTAATAGCTAGTACTCAGAAGTACTGTGCCCTGTATTTCTCCTGTCATACCATACTGTGTAGAGTGACATTTTAAGTATATACACCTCTCATGCTCATTAATGATTGTTAACTAGTTCCTGGTTGCCTCCTACCTCAAATTGCCAGTTAGGCACTTAGTAAGAGGATCAGATCACATTCTGATTATTAAAACATTACTTCACTATTCACACTATTACCAGAACATGAGAACCACCATTGTAAGAAAACATGGGGAAAGCTGCTTTAGCTCAGAGATGAGTTTTAAGGTCCCTTCCAACCAACGTGCCCTGAGCAAGAACACCTTTCACTAGATCAGGTTGCTCAGAGGACCATCCAACCTGGCCTTAAGCACTTCCAGGGATGGGGCAGCCACAATTTCTCTGGGCAACTTTTTCCAGTGCCTCACCACCCACCCGTACGTGGAAGAATTTCTTCCTAATATCTAATTAGGTTTCCCCTCTTTCAGTTTATACTCAAGCCAAATTTTGTGCAAGTTTTCATCAACTTTTTCTGCACTTGCTCTATGTTTGTTGAAAACTAACTTGAAGACTTTCCAGTGGTGAAACCGGACCAACACACTCTGGTTGTTCCCACTCACTCACCAAAGTGTTTACTTGTACACAAAGTAAGATATCTATGATCACAAGCGAGGCCTAAGATCAGTAAGTTGATGTTCACAACCCTGACCAGGAATGGCTGAAAAAGCGTGTTCCAGCACATCTACCAGCAGAGACAGACTGCAACGTGTTTTGACATGGCGGTTTCCCAGCATTCCACTTTCAGCAGTGCTCCAAGTTTTCCGATGTTGATATTTAAAAGCTCTCATACTCTGTGTGACACACCGACTTCCCAGAGCTCCTTCACCTTTTGCAGGGCTGTAACTTCTTAGTTTGGGTATGTGCCACCTGCCGTGCTCGACGTGCTACACCAAACCGTATGTCAGTTTTTTCCATCCCCGTGTGATCAGCCGGCACCAGAATCCCCTCACCGAGAACACTGTTAAACAAGTTTTAACGCAAAGGAACCGATACTAAATGTTGAGGGGGAAAAAACTGGCAGATTTGCAGTAGCAGCAAAACCTGCTTTCAGCTGCTTCTGTAGGGGAAAGAGAGCACTGACGCCTTTTCCATGTCGGACCTAGATGTCCCTCTTTTAGCAGAAAAGGGGAAGGATGCGGTGGCCCTGCAGCCCTCCCTTTTCCTGCCGAAAGCGGGGGATTTCGGAGCCCGACGGCCTCCGGACGGCGCGGGGCCCCGCCAACCGAGCGCTGCCGCGGGGGGTGCGCGGGCCCCGCCGCCCCGCGAGGGGCTCAGCCCGGGGGGCACAGCGCGGCCCGCCCCCGCCTCACCTCAGCCCGCGGTTCCGCTCCCTTCGCCGCCGGCAGTGGCGGCGGCGGCGGCTCCTTCCTGCCAGGCTCTTCCTCGGGAGTGGCGCCGAGCGGCGCCGGGGCCGCCAGCAGCAGCGCGGCCGCCAGCAGCATCGCGGCGGCCCGCGGGAGCGGCGGCGGGGACCCCATGTCGGCCGAGCGCGGTGCGGGGGGGGCGCGGCGATGCCCCGGTTAAGGGCGCCGCGTCACCGCCCGCGCCGCGCGGCCCCGCGGCCGCCCCCACCCGCTTCCTGCCGCCGACGGACGTCCCGCCCCCCGCCCCGCCCCGCCGCCACGGCGGGGGGTGACCCCCGGCCACGCCGCCCTGTCCCGAGGGCACCGGGGCGGCTCCGCAGCGCTCGGGGTCAGACCCGGGCGTGGGTTTCCACCCCCTCCTCCGGCTCCCGGCGTCGCGAGGGAACGGGCAAGGGCGGCTGTGCAGCGCTCCCCGGAGAGCGGGCGAGTCCGAGAGCGTTCCTCAGTCGTTCGGAGCTGCCTGCGGGCGGGGAAAGGGCGCTGCGGGACGGGAGGCAAAGAAGCGGCTGCGTAAGGTGGCTAAAAACTCGCCTAGAAACGGCCCGGGCAAGCCCCGGCTTCGTAAACGGCCAAGTGCACAGCAGCGCTTCGGGTGTGTGTGACCCCAGCACCGCCACAAGCCCGGGGCACGGAATCAGCACCGGTCAGGTTGGAAGGGACCACAGAGGGTCATCCGGTCCAACCTCCCTGCTCAAACAGGGTCATCCTAGAGCACATTTGCACAGGATTGTGTCCAGACGGTTCTGGAATATCTCCAGTGCAGGAGACTCCACAACCTCTCTGGGCAATCTGTTCCAGTGCTCAGTCACCTGCACAGTAAAGTTCTTTCTCATATTCAGGTGGAACCTCCCGTGCACCAGTTTCTGCTCTTTGCCTCTTGTCCTATTTTTAGGCACTACTGCGAAGAGCCTGGCTTCATCCACTTGGCATCCCCTTTTTATATACTTACATATGTATGGATGAGGTTCCCTCTCAGACATCTCAAGGCTGAACAGGCCCAGGTCCCTCAGTCTTTCCTCATAAGAGAGATATTCCAGCCCTTAATCATGTTTGATGCCCTCCACTGGACCTACTCCACGAGCTCCATGTCTGTCTTGTGCTGAGGAGTCCAGAACTTGACACAGTACTCCAGATAATGCTCTCTCCAGGGACCCCAGGAGGGCCATGCATCCCAATGCTCCCTCCCCTGGGCAAGGACAGGAATGTGCTTCCTGAGAAGCAGTTTAGTGAACAGGATAAGAACACTAGTTTAACAGGACTTGCTTGGAGACAGGCCAAAGGAGCCTCTTGAGAACCACTTAAAAAAATAATACGGAAAGATGCAGTCCCAAGACAGGCCTGTTGATGCTCCATGGTGGTGTTGATGGAGAGAGAGAAAGGCATGCAACAGCCAAGAGAGGCACATTTTGTGCAAAGTGATTGCTTGTGTTTTGCAAATATATTAGATCAATTTTGAAAAATCATACAAAATGGAAATAGAAAGTATAATAACCTTTTAATTAGGCAATTCATAAGATATACTACAGTATAAAAATTCTTCTTATATACAAAATAATGTATGCATGTAAGTAGACAACATGCTGAAACACTAGCTACATCACATAAAACTGATCATTCAGTATCATGAGAAGGACCAAAATATTCAATAGTTAAGTGCAAAAAAAAGCCCTGTGCTGAGTGACATCATCTCCCCAGAAAAGAATTTCTTTGCAATGCTTGTCAGGTACTGGTTTCTGTGTGCTCTCTGCCTCAGCAGTTCATTATATCTGTTTAAAAAGCCATGGTCATAGCCATCCTGCACAACTGCCCCTTCTAACACATGAGAGATTCCAATAACCCACTATAAGGACAACAGAACCATAACCAGGAACAATAATTTTCTGCAAATTCTCTTCTACTGTTTCTCTAGACAGAGAACCTTCCACGATTTTCCCAGTTTAGGGATAAAGGGAAATTCTTTTTCCCCAGTTTAGAGATGAGTGAAAATACTTTGGTGCAGAAGAGGTAATGCAGAGAATGGGTCTGTTTATTTCCACTGCTGAGCATGAGTCATTCCTCCACCACAGATTTCTCCACAGTTTTTGTGCTTATAGTCATAAAGCAGTGGCTGGTTTTAACTGTCAACAGGGAAGCACAGAAAGATACAAAATTTGCCTCCCTCTGAAGTGATTCAAAGAAAAGAGACTAGGAAAGAAATACGCTTAATTTGTCAAGACATGAAATACAGTAGTTCAAATGATTCTTTGCACCCTCTTTTCATTAATTTTCACAAATATTTGGACTTGCTGCACAACAGCAAGTGTTTTATGCACAAGACATAAAAGAGCCAATTAGCATCTCTTCACTTTGAATTTAAGCCTTCAGTAAACCTTTTTTAGCTCGTGTGATACACAGAGACATTTCCCCAAATAAATTGGTGACATGAATGGATTGTCATTAAAATTATGAGCTTTTAAGGTAGAATCAGAGAAAGTATGTGATTTTATCTGGGCTTTAATATACCATAAATCTCTTATTCCCTTATAGAAAACATTTCCCACTTTAAGATAGCCTACAGATTCTTTAGAAAAAATATTCTAGAAAACATGTGGTATAAATGCTTTTCGATGCTTTGGGTAGGAACGGAAGTTTTTCTCATAGAACTCGTGACTCAAAACAGCAGCCAGTGCCTGGTTAAAAAGAACACACATCACTACACACCACCACGTCACATTTTGAAATCCAAGCATGATGGCCATAGAAACATATATAAGCAGCTCTGCAAAATAATGAGGGCAAGACACGCTCTCAAACCAGTCTCCGAAAGGTACATTGTAGCCCAGCCTTACAACCTTTCCTGCAAGGAAACAGAAAGAAATTGAGAACATGCATTAAACAAACTTTTCTTCTCACAATTACAGAACAATATGCTTACAAAAGTTATCATCATCATCATCATTCACCTCCATCTGATCTGGCAGCTTTGCACTTAATGAAATAAGATGCCACCTCTGGCTATGCAAATAAAGAGTAAGGAAACCTATTTTTAGCCCACATGGAAACAGAAGTGAGGTCCCCAAGGAATGGCACAAGTTGTAACCATTAGGATGTGTCTGTCCTTAGAATGTTAGAAGCTAGAGCTTCATTTCAAGTTCTACAGAACTATATAGACAGACACACCACACCCCTTCCCCCTAGTTCAGCCATCCGATCTCTTTTCCAAACAGCCTCATTTCACCTATCAAAAGTCTTATAGAGAACAGCACACTAAAGAAACTGAAAAACATTCATTTTTAAGGTATTAAGAAGCTACAGAAGCCTATTGAAACAACCAGGAAAAATTTTCCAAGTAAACAATTGACAGGAATGAAACATCTTACCTGATTTGTTTTTTCTAAGTTTAGCTAGAATTACAAGACATCTGTGTTGGTGAAGAGAGGCCCAAATGTACATCGTAATTCCTACAATGTGATACCAGCAGATCTGCACAGAAAGCTCTTTTCCTGAATTAAACATGGTTTATTAATATACAGCCAGGAAGTAACTTCCAAATATCATTTGAAAATACTATATACATTTTTTAAATGTTACTGTCTTACAAAATTCTACTAGTTAGTCTCTAATCCCTTGAAAGTTGCTTTTAAATCCTGCATCATTTAAGTGCCCAGCTGGCAGTTCATTTCCCTTAACTGCTCTATACTAAAATACATAGTTATTAATCCAGTAGCTTGAAGTACAGCATGATGTAGAATGATACATAACTGATAGTCTAAGACCTCATTATTCAACACTATTTGTAACTATTTTCATCCTAATTAAACATATTGTCATGGCTCAGGTCAACATGTAAGTACAGAGTTTTTTGTCTTGTTAACAGTGAGATACATATATACACACACCTACACACACATACACAGAGTGTGAAACATTTAGGTCTTCAAAAAAGTGATAACTGTATGAAGGATGATTTCCAAAGTACAAGCCAATGCACCGCCTCTAAGAATCTACAGGATGTGAAAAGTAGAACACAGGTTCAGAAAAAAAAAAGGTTTTATCTACATATAGGAAATCTGAAGGTTCTTTAAAAAAAATCCCTGGATTATACTAGAACTGATGTGGTTGGAAATGGTTAAAAACTTCACTAAACTTACATACTTGGTAATGACTGCCTTACAAAAATTAGTCATGGGAGGAGTGCTACAACCAACTCATGGTTCATCTATGCAGCCCAGTGGAATGTGTTGGCAGAAACAAGTCATAAAGTACAAATTTCTGCTGTATTAATGGAAACAGTACGAGAGAGAGAAGAGACTGAATCAAGGCAGAGCAATGGCAAGTTCTTAATGGAAAACAAAGGAGGTGGCCAAGAAGCCTTGCAGACTCACAGCAAGGCTTACAACGAAAGAACCAAACTTGCATAGTGTCATTTGAGAACTGGTACCAATTACTGTCCTGCATAAAGCATATGTATCTCAATGCAAAACTGATTGATAATGATCCTTAAAGTATCTCTGTGAGATGTTTTTCAGGAAATAACTGTGATGGTTAACATGAAAGTGTGTGTCTGTGTATAACGCTGGCTGATCATATGATATACTGAAATGTAATTACTTTGAACTACGCCAGTAAGTATTTTTATGTCTCATCAGTTAACACACTTCTCAAACAAGCAACCCTCTATAGGAAACAAATGGGAGCAAAACTGCATCTTTGGTAATAACTCAGCAGGCACTTACCAGTCCTGACGTTAGTAGGCACTTGGCATAGCACAGTTGAGCCAACGGCAATGTAGAAACCAAGTCCATAGTAATACTGCACAATATGAATGAAGCCATTGGAAAACACACTGGTCCAGAGGCATTCTGCAAGCCTTCGACAGCTGTGCAGCCAAAGGAGCAGGAGAACCAGGAGAGCAGAGGAGTGCTCACTGTCTGCTTGCAGATAAAAAATAGCAACTTTGAGACAGATAGGAACAATTTAATCTGTACAGTGCTTCAAAAAGGCTATTGCTTCCCCTCCCCACAGCAAAATTTTAGTCTCATTTTAAATTAACTGGGGAAAATATTTGTACAGGTGAGGCACTGCTGACCACAGCAAGATTTCTTCCAGAAGGTACTAATGGCACTTCCTGTTAAAAGGACTGCTGATAGCCATCATATCCATAAATTAGAATGATTTCTATATTGAATAATTACAAAGGACAAAGGCACTTGGTATTCCAGGAAAGTACTTGGTGCCTAGTTTAAAAGCAGCTGATGAAGTAGCACTTGGATGCACAGCTTTGGTAATAGAGTTTTCTAATATTTATATGGATGCATCATAATAGCTGGAACACTTGCCCATGTCCTCGCTCTGAGAATCTCTGCCAAGAGCACGGTGCACATCCTGAATCCATGATGGGAGTGACTCTCCAAGGAACTCAGCTCGGAAGAGCCAGTACAGCAGACTGCCATTCCAGACCACAGAAACCACATAAAAGTGAGTAAACCAGCTGTGGGAACAAAAAAGGTCTTCATTAATGTATTAATGTTCTCATCGTTCCTTAGTTGGAAATGTAGCTGCAGGACCTGCTTGCCTGATGGTGAGTACATTCCCTTTTGGTGCCCACGTGAATAGCAGACAACTCAGGAACCAGTGGTAACAAGCAGTAATAACCCTAACACGTTTTCCCCCAGTGAAATGCTGCCTGGAATAACTTCTAACTTAGCTTACATTACTAACCATGACTGTGCTAAAGAGGAGAAAGTGTAAACCACACATTGCAAAGGTATTCCTCAAGACACAACTAATCATGATGTACACAACGTTTTCTTTATAATTTACACCACTAAAAGCACATCCAAAATAAGTTTCTGGGCATTTCCAAGCTGCTGCACGCCACACCACTCCCACTTTTCTCAATTCCAGCAGGTGCACTACAGAACGTGTTAAAGTTCATAAATTACAAACGCAGATGGTAAAAGGCATCCAGAAGTAATTACTCTGCTCTAAGTATCTTTTCCCTCTGCAAATTCAAGGTCTGCAACAATCATATAGAACAAAAGCTGTGACCATCAACACCACTGGATGATTACAGAGCAAGACCACGTGGGTTTTTTTGAAGAATAAAACAAAGAATCTCCCAACCCTGTAATGCACTTATAAAAGCACACTATGCATTACTGAAATGCACACATGACAGTCAAGGCAGGTAACTGAATTGAGTTAAAGAGCCTGTAATATCCAGCTCAAACTAGGTGATCCAGTATTTCCTTTTGCTTTTAAAATTAAAAGTCCTTCTGGCTATGAATAAAAAGCAGGACCTCTGGAAACACCTGCAAAGAGCTAAAATACGTCCCATGGGAAGATGCTGATGGCCTTGACTTGACAATGCAACTGTAGGTACAAAACTAGGATATAACTGTATAGTCAAGAGAAGACTGTATTTCTGTTAAACATGGAAACTTTTCTCTCGGAGGAGTGTAGGCGTACAACACCCTTGCTTAGAGAAACCAATTAAAGTGACCCCCTCCCAGAGCAGCTCAGGTATCTCTCAACAGCACCACAGAGATCACAGAGGTAGTGAGCATCCCTGCATGCTCCCGAGTGCCTTGCCCATTAGCAGCTGGTAACTCCTACACATGATCACTTCTCCTCAGTTCCTCCTACAAAGCAGAAACAGCAACATTTGCTCTGCTGATCTGCAGGAGCAGAAGTAAAATTCGATCCCTCTCCCTCATTTTCTGTTTATAAGACAAACAGAATTTGTATATTGATAAAAACTCATTGCCACCTCCAAGTTTCAAGCTCTTTCCCTGCTGTCCTGTTACTTGGTAGAATCATATCTTGTCACTCGCCAGGGAACTTTCTCCACACACATTGATTTTTGCTACCAGCACACAAACAAGTCCTGGCAGCTTAGCAGACACACGCCCTGTGAGCTTTCAGCAATCCCAATTACACTGGGGATATATCTGACCTACAGAGTGAACCAGCACTACAGTAAGTACATGTGCCATACCTTAAGGAGAGGAATTTTCACTATTTGCCAAATATGACAATGAATCAAGATAGAACAGCAACATTAAAAACTAGCCCAGGCTAGTGAAAATATAATGGTTGTTTGGAAACAAGACACAAATGAATGGGACAGAAAATGCCTCAATGCATTCAGGATCTTCTCTATTCCTTCAGCTAGAAGTCTTATGGATTCACTAATCAAGTAACAGAATTGCTTTGTAGGTGTTGAGAGCTGAAGATCAATTCTCTGAAAAAGTATGTTCTTCGGTCACCCTCCTCCCTAAGAAGGGGTGTTGGGAAACTTCTGTTGGAGAAAGACCAACTCAAACAAAAACTCACCTAAAGAATGTGGCACTTTGCAGTACACTTCAGTTAAGACAAAGCCTTTATAAGCCCTTATTTTTGCTGAGGGTACTGCAGAGTTTAAACATGTCCCTGGATATTTTCTGCATCAAGAAGCCTGATAACCCAGATATTACATTACAACCTTTCCATGAATAATATGCTGTGTCACAAAACTTTTTTTTCAACATTTGGTTTGAAAGCTATGTATATAAAATGTGTCAGACATTATAAGATTGCTACATTACTGGTGATCAGATCTTTTAAGCAGCCTCCCAGTCCTGTCCTGCTGGCCATAACAGATCCTGTCTTGCCTACATTCAAGTCAAAGACTAGTTCTTAGTTCTAGTAATGAATCTCACCTGATCAAAAACTAAAAAAATCCATAATATATAATAGCAGAAACATTTTAAAACCTTTAAATATGGGGTTTTCTCCCTCCTTCATAATTATTCATTAAACATCTAAACATATACATATATTTCATTGTATCAAACATCTATTAAGACGTGTTTGGATAACACGGTGGATCTTTTGCCTCATCAGAGACTGTTCATGCAGGGTCTAGATCGCTACTGTTCCCATGGTGTTATTAGTATGCTAACTCACATTTTAAAAAGAAACGTTTAAGGGAGAAGGCAATGTCTGACAATCAGTGTGAGACAGTAAACCTGCAGCATATTTGCACAGTTACACTCAGGATTCCACGTCCCCAGGTGCCTGACCTGAGTCTTGCAGGACGGTTTGTTTTACGGATCTCTCATGGGACTGGGAATCAAGGGATTAGGCTTTTGTTCCCATTTAGAGCACAGATTCTGTATGATCGCTCGCAGTCTCCACGCTCCTCGGTTCCACATCTGTAAAATCAGAGTAACACTTCTGCAACAAAGCTGAGCTCAACTCTATAAATATCCGCAGTGCTCTCTGCGTGCGCTGTTCCCTGTCTCGACCTTCGGCTGCGCTAACCGGGACACACTCACGGTAATCGCCGCGCCGCTGCAACAGCGGTAGGAGCCGCCCCTCACCTCTTGGGCACGAGGTAATTAAGACTCCAGCCGGGGCGCCTTGTCTTCCCGTAGCGAATGAGCTCGTGGAAGAGGTCGGAGACCCCGCCGCGACCATCGGACCGCCACGCCGAGGCCCGCAGGAGCAGCAGCGCGGCCAGGAAGGCGACGGCCGGCAGGGACCAGGCGATGGCCAGCACCGGCAGCATCCCCGGCCGCGCTTCGCTCCGGCCCCGGCCCCGCTCCGCCCCCGGCCCGCCCACCGCCGCGGAGCCTCTTCCGCTTCCCGCTTTCGGGAAAGGTGGGGCTTTGTCGCCCGGCCCGGGTGGTGCTGGGGGCTGTGGCAGCTGTAGTGGCTGCGGGCTGTACCTGCAGCTGGCGCCCAGAGCTGCGCTGGGGCGTGTTATCTATCTCTACTTCAGCAAAGCCTTTGACACCGTCTCTTGGAAAAGCTGGCAGCCCACTTGGACAGGCGCGCTCTTTGCTGCGTCAAAAACTATCTGGACGGCGAGGCCCAGAGAATGGTGCTGCATCCTGTTGGCAGTCAGTCACCAGTGGTGTTCCCCAGGGCTCAGTGTTGGGCACAGTCCTGTTTGATATCTTTATTGATGATCTTGATGAGGGGATCGAGTCTACTCTTAGTAAACTGGAGGACAACACCACATTGTGCAGGAGCATTGGTCTGCTGGAGGGCAGGAATGCTTTCCAGAGGGATCTGGACAGGCTGAATCGATGGCCCAAGGCCACTTGTATGAAGTTTAACAAGGCCAAGTGGCAAGTCTTGCAGTTCGGTCAAAACAACCCCCTGTGGCGCTAACAGGCTTCCAGAAGAGTGGCTGGAGAGGACCTGGGAGTGCTGGTCCACAGCTGCTGAACATGAGCCAGCAGTGTGCCCAGGTGGCCAAGAAGGCCAATGGTATCCTGGCCTTTATCAAGACTAGTGTGGCCAGCAGGACCAGGGAAGTGATGGTGCCCCTGTACTCAGCACTGGTGAGCCTGCACCTCCAGTACTGTGTCCAGTTCTGGGCTCCTTATTTTAAAAAGGACGTTGAGGTGCTGGAGCATGTCCAGAGAAGGGCAATGGAGCTGGTGAAGGGTCTGGAGCACAAGTCCTGTGAGGAGCGGCTGAGAGCTGGAGGTGTTTAGCCTGGAGAAGAAGAGTCTCGAGGGTGACCTTATCACTCTCTACAACTCTCTACTCTCTACAACTACCTGAGAGGTAGGGGTTGGTCTCTTCTCCCAGGCAACAGATGACAGGACAAGAAGACATAGTTTTAAGCTGGGCCATGGAAGGTTTAGGTTGGGCATTAGGAAGAATTTCTTCACAGAAAGGGTAATTATAGACTGGAATAGGCTGCCCAGGGAGGTGGTGGAGTCACCATCCCTGGAGGTGTTTAAGGAAAGACTGGACATGGCACTTAGTGCCATTATCTTCATAACATGGTGGTGTATTCAGTCATAGGTTGGACTCAATGTTCTCAGAGGTCTTTTCTAACCTAATTGATTCTTTGGCTCCAGGTGTGTGGGTGCAGGTGGGTGTGCTCATCTCAATTGCATGCTTAGTCAGCCACTGCCTTGACGTTACATGTGTGTGAGGTCCTGTGTTCAGAATTTTATTCTAATAAATGTTCAGTTTCGTCATGACCAGAAGGAAAGCCTTTCTTTGGCTTTCTTTTGTCCAGAGACACCAGGAAGCCAAACCAGCTTGGCACCAAAGGGAGGCGGTTCTCTCTGACCCGCAGTGAAGCATGTCCCGCTCACAGCCCTCTTGCAGGTCAAACTTCCTGTTGCAAGAGAAACTCAAGTATTACTTGGCAGGCAGCAGTTAATGATCTTGTTAATTAGGGACTAATTCACTGGCTAATTAATTATGAGATGGGGAACTCCCCTTCATGCCATGACTCCATGTACCTCCCACTCTCCCCAGCACTCCCAATGCCCAACTGAAAGGCCCATCACTGGGGGCTTGTTCTTACCCAGAGCTGCTCAGTCTTAGTAATTAATTAATGAGCTGATTATTTAGGGGATGAGGCAGCTCCTCCAACCCTGACCATGGCCCCAGACTCCATCCTCTTCCCATCCTCCCCACTGTTCCCAACACCCAGCTGGGGTTCGTTGACCTCCCAAGACCCATCGTTGGGGTCCTGGAGACTATGGGGTCCCCAGCGCCCCCCCAGGTCCCCAACCTCCCTCCCAGTCCCCACCCCACTGCTCATCCCAGCAGCTGGACCGCCCTTCAGCATCTTCTGACCTTGCCACTCTGCTCCCCATTAGATGAAGGTCCATGTCCATCTGGGTACCACCCTCTAATCCCATGTTGGAGGATTTCTGGGAGAAAACCAGCGGAAACATGGGTTTTCCCACACTGTTGCATCACTCCCTGCCCACCTGGGAGCTGCCATGAGCAATTCTGTGATATTCTATGTCCCCATCTGTGTTCAGTTGTTGTTTTATCTGACCAAATATCACCAAGTCAATTATCTGCCTCACTGCCTCCAAGGAGATACTGAAAGGTATTTCAAACTTTTCATTATATGTATGAGAAAATTAATGGTGTTTATTCTGGGCATATTTAAGTTAGTACTTATTAATGCTCTTGAGTAAAATAAGATTTTTAAGTCAAGATTCTCAGAAAAAAAAATATTTGGATTGTATTTCCAAGTCTTTAAATATAGAACAACCCAATTTTATTAGTATTTAGCACTACTTCAAACCATCATGAAATCAGTAGATTAAGAAAATAAGGCATTGGGCACCACCTTGCAGCTGACTGAGATTAAGGCCTGAATGGTGTTCCTTTGACTTCAGGAAGAACTGTTGATACTAGTTGCTTCCACAATGCTGGTGTGGCTGCCTCTATGGTGGTACCTCCCAGGATATTGATGACTTTTTTCCCACCTGAGATAAAGTTACATCATAAGCGCTTTAATTGTATCCCTAGTAGCTACCAAACCCATATAGTATCTTTTTTCCTTTTTTCTCTTTTTTTTTTTTTTTTTTTTTTTTTTTTGTGGTGTAAATCGGGCTTGATTTAAAGCAAATTTTATCTTTTACCAATGTACTTTCCTAAGTAGAGGTATAAATGTTCCCTAAATTATTTTTACATATGTGACAGCATTAATCCATTCACTGATAAGTGAATACTGCAAAGCAGCACGTGCTCAGCTGAAGTACTCATGACATCAATAACATTCCTTTGGGAAAAAAATTATTGGAGTTCACATTTTCTGCTAAAACGTGTTGGTAGCTCTCTGGTTATATCTGCATACATAATAATTATAATAAATATGTTATAGTAAGTGTGTTAAAGTCAATATAATTTATGTCAGTGTTTGGAGCTCAGTCTAATGCTCTTCTCAATTCAGTATAACAATCCTCAATCTGGTTCAGGGATTTCATGGCCATGTGGTTTGGGTAATTAGCAGAAGATTAAGGTATCAAGCAGGTGGGTGGACTTTTGTGGGGAGTGGGAGGGAGGGGCTGGCCATATGTGGGTCATCCCACAGCTGATGAGTCAGGGGGATGGAGAGCATGTCCAGGCTGTGCTGGAGAGAGGGAGGGGTGTTGCCATCACTGCTCCCCAGCCCCACACCTGGGGAGCTCAGTCAGCAGCTGCTCTGCCATGCTTCTCTCTGCATCCCACGTGGCCACGTTTCAGAAGTGCTGCTGAGGTGGCTGGTTTGGGCAGAGGAGACCCTGTGTAAGCAGGGACCAACCACATCTGCTCTGCAAGCAGTGATGGAACAGGAGCTGCCTGTGACAGCGTGTGGGTCACAGCAGCGATGTGCTTCTGCAAGTCCTGACTTGAGGCACCCTGTCCTCTTGTGCTGCACATTCCCCACAGCTGGAGGTTGTCTGCTCTTGCAGCGTGTCTCTCTGAAACATGGCTTATGTACTGCTTTCTTTTCAGCCTGATCTCCTCTCTGAAACACAAAGGAGATGCATTGCAGCCTTGACTCTGCAGTCTGGTCCTTTTATGTCTTCCACAAGACAGATAAGGCAAGGGGAGTAATAGTCTGACCCATAAAGAGGGTCCTTCCTTTGTCTGAACAGCAAACTTAAAATTTAAAATAGATTTGCTCAGCAATTTTGGTGATCAGTGCAGATGCCATTTTTGTGAAATTATGATCTGAAGACTCCATACTGCTGTATGGCATGGCCCTGCAGCAGTCTGTGTCCTTGGCTTCCACTGTACTCAAGCTATATTTTTCTGTAGTGTTTGGGCTTTGGGGATATTTGTAAACTGAAGGATAAGGAATGTGGCTGTTACAGTGCCCTTGAGACAGTGGAGGCCAGAGGGCCTACAGGTGTACTACTGGGGGATAGATCTGGTGAATAACAGCAGTACTCCAGCAGGAAAGTCCTACATACCCAAAGACTTGCAGTGCGTCTTGCTGTGTTCCTGTTAAGAGTGAGAGGTACACAACTTTTTGGTTCTTCAGTAATCTTCTAAATTTAACTAACCAGAGCCTTGGAGGTACAGCTCAGAGGAAGTCAGTGAACCAGATATTTAATATCAAATACTTCTTCAGGAATTAAGCTTTATTTAAGGAATAGAGACCAGGAATCCTCTATAAGTGGGTCTTTAGTGTACAAGGCACTAATTCTACATGGTACCCTGTTGCCAGCCTTGATGTATTGACTGTAATGTTACTAGCAGCAAAGCCAGGTAAAGAGGGCTTTAGTAGGCATGGGCCAAGACTTGTTCTGCACTCCATCAGGACATATAGGTGGGAAGGGAGAGAAATTAGTGTCTGAGAAAAACTACAGCTGTTACTGATAGAACAGATCTCTTTTAATATCTTATTCATTGGCTCCAGCACTGCTGCAACATGGGGTTTCCTGTGGGGTAAGTAAGAGCCACAGCATGAATGCCATGCCTGCAGACCAAGCTTGGCAGCAACCATGTGCAGCAGCTTAAGGAAAGCATTGAGGTCCACAATGTTTTGGTCAACACTTGCTCAGAAATTACTTCAACGTACTATAAACAAGTTGCAGAGTCCATCTATCAGCAACACTCCCCCAAGCTCCATAGTGTCCCTGCAAGTTATTGTAATAGCTGAAATCATGGTGAACCATAGGTTGTAGGTGGCAGATTTAATGATGAGAAGATTTAATGACATGTTTATGCTTGAATCACTTGTGGATGCTGATTCTTTTGCCGCTATAGTGCAGAGCAGATTTAAGTTACATGGGAAGACACTAGATTCCAGGTGGTTAATTTGGAAAAGCTTATGGTCAGCAGCAGGCTGTGGAGTTGCATCCCCTAGACTTCCTTGACTGTGCGCTCAGTGCTTCCTGGACACCTAAGGCACCCCCCATCCGGCTGCCTCCAGCCATGGCTGCTGCTACATAAGCACAGGAAAGCAGGATCCGACCTCCAGATGTGGTCAGTTTGTTGACTGTTTCCTCAGAGTTCAGATAATTGCAGGAAGAAGGGGAGGAGTACAGCTGTGGGGCTGGGAAATGATTTGAAGGGGAGAGGAATCGGCAGTTGGTTGTCTTAAGTATAACTTCTGTATTTATGATTGCAAGTTATGCTGAGGAGAAGATGTAAGTTGTACGCTGCTACTGCTCCTAGTTGTGTATGTAGTTTGCACATCAGTAAGAGCCCTTCTTTCTCGGGTTTTCTTCCCCAGTGCTGTACCTCTGTGGCACATTGTGTGACCTCATGCGCAGCAATGGTTTTCCAACGTTTTAGGCGAATAGTTCCCTCTAGGTGGCACCAGCACTCTTCGGTTTCCCCGAAGCCCGCCCACTCTGCGCTGGGCTCCGGCTCCTGCTGCCCGGGATGGCCCCGAGCATCCTTCGAGCATCCTCCCAGCAGCAGTCTCTGCGGGGCTCCCACCTCGCAGTCCCTCTTGGTGTTAGCTGTTTGTAACAGCTGATTTTTGCGTTAGTAGGCTTTGTACTTCGCCATTTGTAGGTGTTTGCTGTTGCATGTTGGCTTTTTGTGGCAAATATTTGTTCTCAGCTTTGTGACACTCCATCTTTATAGGCGGAGTTCAACTTACCTAATTTCAGATGGGTAAAGTTAGGTATCTAGATAAAGCTCGTGGAGTGGGTTCCTGATGTAACTGGTGGAGATAGGAACCTCCAGAATGCCAATTTTTTTCTCCCTAAGTAGGGTTGTCTCAGTTGTTGAGCTGAATTGTTGTCCCTGGTGAAGATCCACGTGAGGGAAAGAGAATCTTAAAGGATCCAGAATAAAAATGGGTATCAATTATTTATGCTCTTGGATCTAGAGTTGGTTTGATGAATGTCGTTCAATGAGTCTTTCACTAAGATAAAAAAAAAGTATTTTTTCACAAAAGCCTGGGCCATGCAAGACAGTTATCTGTAAATGTAACTGGTTCATGTTTCCTGCCTGTTAAAGGAGACCTACCCAGACAGTTTATAGGCTTCTGCGATACATTGCTTATAGCAAAACTTGTTAGTTTTTAGTATATGGAGAATGTAGAGAAAGCCTGGAAAGATGCTGTGCAAAAGGAGAGGAGGAAGGTCAAGGCTTGACTGAACCATAAAGGAAAAGCTGGAGAGATCAGACAAGAGCCCAAATTTGTCTCACAAACCTGGACTTGTGTAGGCCACTGTGGACCATAATGTCTGATAGAGCTTCATGAAATGCCTGTAGGGGGTGGGAGAGCAAAGATCTGCTTTGGAGATTTTCTACTCAGACCATTGTGTTATTCAAAGGAATTTGTCTGCATGAGAGACAAATATCAGCATCATTTACTGGCCAGCCCACAGCAGATTTCACTGCAACTCCAGACTTAAAAAATTTACCCACTTATTTTATGTAGTGATTTTGTTGAGGTTTTTTTATTTATAAGGGAGAATACAGAAATTATTCAGTTGCTCAGATACTTTTTGCTGGTTGCTTTGTTCAGCCTTTTTTTCCTAATAAATATTTTAATTCGCTAATAAAGCCCAAAGAACTTTGTGAGCAAAATAGCTACAGGTGAGTTTCTTGATAATCTCTGTGAGACAGGATTCGATGTGAATTTAGCACAAGGGCAACCATGAAAGTACAAATAGAGGTCACACTTTTTCAGATGTTTATGAACATGCTTAAAGCCAGTATGGGTGAGGATTTTGAAATCTAGACAGTTGGTTATGGGATGTAATAATCTGTGGTAAGTTGTTTGGTACTAGTGGGTCTAGAAACTTTAATTGTCAGAACAGTCTTTGATTTAACTAATCAGCACAATGGGCTAAAGTCATACATTTCTGTGATTTGTGGGAAAGTAAACCAAAAAAGCCATCAGATTGCCACATCTTGAATGCTAGCCTGTGCTCTACTGGTTTTAATCACTGGAAGATAACCAAGACACGGGGGCCAAGAAAACGTAAATCATAGAGCACAAAAAAAGAGTGCTTAGAGATGTGAGAAACCTACACTGAAATGTACTTCCCACTATTCAAGGATCACTACGTGCCCTTGGCTTTCAAATTATAAAATGTGTTTCCACTAGCTGACAGAAAGCAGGAATTAGTCTCTGATAAGACAAAAGCTCCTGTGCAGGGTTGGTGCCATGCTCCTGGGATAAACACTGTTATATTTGCATAGATCTTAATGCATAATTCATGCACATGAATCTGTAGACTTCGAGGTGTGACTTCTACATCTCTTAGAGCCATGATACTAAGATATATGATTTATTCACTATTCAGCTATACTATTTGCTGAATTTTCACTGATCACAGCTAGTCAGTATCTTGCCAACATAGTCAACTTGGAATCTGAGACAGTTTGGGATTTCACCCTGGGAATAAAAGCAACTTTATTCAGCTTGTATGATATGTTATTGATCTGAGGCTCGTAACATGCTGTGAAGGTTAAGTCTGGGCAAGTTGTTGTTTGTTATTTGATTCAGCATTTGGATTTTTAAAGAACTATCATTATCTAAGGAAGTTTATAAGGGACAACACTACCTAAAGCTCATAAATTGTCACTTGACTCATTTTGATTTGCAAAATAGCTTAATGAAAAATAAATACACCTTTACTTAATATTATAAGTAAGTTATGGTTAAAACAAGAGCAGTGAAGATGACTTAAAATTCTCAGGGATGAATCATTAATATTTTCTTTGTCTAAGGGCTCCAGTCCATGCTACAACTACAGGGCTTGACAGGAGCAGAATTCAGGCCCTTAAGAGTAGCAAGTAATTGTCTGACTCTGTACCAAAATCCTCAAAGGACATACCTGGCTCTGTCTTCTCTATATTATTTTATATTATTTTAGGAATATGCCAGAACATACTTGCTTGCAAAATGATTGGGGTTTTCCTGAAATAGACAGACTGCATTCAGGCAGTAAGCAAAAATAAAGGTTTCCCCGTGAGAGTCCTTTTGAAACTTTCAGACTCCAGTACAAGAGTTGAGGGTTCAGGGACACTGACTGCCCCCCAGAGAGGAAAGACCAGTGCTGATAAAAGTCATGGAGGACAGTTAGTTTTCTCAGGGCTGTCAGCTGAAGAAGGAAAGCTCTAAGTAAACTTGGAAGGCAATGAGAAAGGTAATAACAACATTATAGCTCAAAATTGGGAAGAGTCAAAATTTCCTCAAGGAAACGCAGACCATTTCTACTCTGCTTTATACACTCCATGGAAATGGGTGACATTAGTGGGCCTTTCCTACACCCTCTGGAACTGTGAATGAAAAATTTTTAATGCTGGGACTTGTTTAATAAGAATAATCTGAGTAACAAGGGATTTTTGGGACATAGCTCCTGTTCTCTGGGGTGGTAGAAGATGTTTCAGGAGGATAAAAGTTCAGAGAAACACTTCCATCTACCTCACATCCTCTGGTCCACTCTATGGCTCCCTTCCTCTTTGAGGCTGCTTTTCATTCAGAGGGCCAGCCTGAAAGCATGGCCTATGGGTGGCCAAACTGCAGAGCAGCCAAGCTGTAACATGCACAAGCACAGACAGCATCTTATTTGACTTGTCCAGTTCTGGGCTCCCCAGTTCAAGAAAGACAAGCAACAACTGGAGAGAGTCCAGCGGAGGTCTATGAAGTAGATAGGGGACTGGAGCATCTCCCATAAGAAAAGCTGGACCTGTTTATCCTGCAGAAGAGGTGATTCAGAGGAGATCTTATCAATGCATACAAATATCTCAGGAGTCGTATCGAAAGGATGGTGCCAGACTCTTTTTAGTGGTGCCCAGCAACAGGACAAGGCACAATGGGCACAAACTAAAACACAGGAATTCCACCTGAATATGAGGAAAAATTCCTTTACTTTGAGGGTGATAGAGCACTGGAACAGGCTGCCTAGAGAGGTATACTGGAAATACTCAAAACATGCTTGGATGCCTGTCCAACTCGCTATAGGTGAACCTGCTTTAGCAGGGAGGTTGGACTAGTTGATCTCCAGAGATCCCTTCCAACCCCAACCATTCACTGATTATGTGACTTATACAATCTGGAGAAACTCTATGATTTTTTTTTTCCCCTGAAAGGTGTTATAGAATAATCTTGGCTATGAATTTCACAGAATCACAGAATATGGGTAAGGTTGGAAGGGACCAGTGGGTCATCTGGTCCAACCTCCTTTCTCAAGCAGGGCTGTCCTGGATCATGTTGCACAGAATTGTGTCCAGAGGGTTCTGGAATATCTCCAGTGAGGGAGACTCCACAACCTCTCTGGGCAATCTGTCCAGTGCACAGTCACCCACACCATAAAGTTCTTTTTGGTATTTAGGCAGAACTTCCTGTGCATCAATATCTGCCCTTTACCTCTTGTCCTATTTTTAGGCACTACTGAGAAGAGCCTGGCTTCATCCTCTTGACACCTTCCCTTCAGATACTTATAGACATTGATGAGGTCCCCTCTCAATCTTCTATTCTAGAGGCACAGCTTCCTCCGCCTTTTAATTTGCTCTTTATAATGTAGAACTTGTTTTCTATCTCTGAGATTTCATCTGCCACAGATGAAAAAATAGAAAAAAAATCCTCATGTTTTGGTGTTCCTAGACAGAAGAAGGTTCAAGAGGTGACTGTGGTTCTGGTCACATCTCAGATATCCATATGGCCCCATTTGGAAAGAAGAGATTCCCCATTTTGTACTGTAATGTTGTGAACATAAAGAATTGGGAGTCTATCTGAGTTTGTTTTAGATACCCAGTCTATACATGAAATAATATACCAGGACATTTGTCATGGGCTATGAGAATGATACTACTGATTAGCAGAAGCACCTTCTCAACTAGGCATCATCCATAGCTGGGTACCTCTCCCTTTGTATGGGAGGCTAAAAAAAGTACCTGTGTCTCAAAGATAGTGCCTGCTTCAAAAAGGCAAACGCTAGGTTTGAAATTGCCAGGCTATTGCCCTGTTCCGGAATGCAGATGTGTATTTTTTCCATATGTTATCAGTGTCCTGCCACAACATGAAGACATAGGTTAAATTAATGTATCTACTCATACTTACCAGTGATCTTCCCTTGGGAAAGATGCAGCAACTCAGGAAACCCTTACTGTCTATGACCTGTGACTAGAAAGATATTCAGGTTTTCAACTACTAAGTACAGTTAACAGCTGTAAAAACAGCTGTAGAAAATAATTTGTATTGCTAAACTTAAACATGTCACAGGGGAAATGAAAACTGTTTATGAGTATTCAATTTTTTTTCATTTATCCTTATTGTATAAACATAATTTGGGCAAATTAACCCTTCCTGATTAACTCAGTGTAATATTGGAAAGACAATTTAACATCTTTGCTTTCTTATTAATACAACATTGCTACAAAGGGCAAAAATGGTGTAAGGTCTGTGCTAATAGGATATGGTTCATACTTTAAACTGCTAAGTTATCTAAACAGGACTTGATCCTAAATACATCTGAGCTCAAGCTTTCAGTCTAATGTAAATGAGACAAACAAGTCTTTGGAGTATTTCCAAGTGCAGGAGAAGGTGATTTTTTTCAAAGGAAATTAATTTTATTTGTAGCCTTTGGTTACAAATCCCAATCTAGTTCTGTATGAAACCCAGAGTGGGAAGGGAATCAGCTCCACTTTAGCTCACACATCTTCTTTTATTCTGTCAAACACTTTACTGTGTGCTTCTTCCCTTGCTGACATGCACTTAATTTTTTGTACTCCTTTTTGCCTGATTAATTTTTATCTTGTCTTGCTTTTCTAATTAATTTTTTGTAGTAACAGATTTTTAAAGGAATTTTTTTTCCTAACTGAAAATCTCTAGTAAATATTCATCAAAAAAGTGTTATATCAGTAATTTTCTTAATAAATATTTATTTGAGACATAACATTACAAATGCCAGTAGAACTGTGATAAATATTATCTTCAGCCGAGAGAGAAACAGTGCCTGAGGAGGATTGCATGCTACAAACATGTTCAGATGCAGCTAACCAGTGATAAATATCTGATGATTTTTAGGTAGGAAAGCTGAGCTTTCCTTACTTAGAAGGTCTGTCAGACACATGATGGCACAGGATTAGCTCCTGAATGGGGGGCACAGAATTAAGAGGTAAATCTTTTAAAATGGCAGCAGCCAAACCAGGGGAGCTGGGGGGTTGACACTGGTTTTAAAGCACTTTTGAAAACAATCTGTATCTTCTCCAGGTGGAAATAGTCTTCTGGATTTGCTAGACATGTGAGAAGCCAGAGAGGCTGCTTGTGATACAGCTAGATGAGCATGCTGCTGTCCACTTCATTCATGTCTGTGTGTATGGCTGGGCAAAATAATTAAAAAAAAAGAAGCCTGGAAGTGGTAAAAGCAAATAAAAGATCATCCACAATTTAATTACTTGTAGTGCCTTTCCTACAGATTTGCACTGACATATGCTGCTCCTTTGCTCTCTGAACTAAGGGCTAGAAAAATAAACGGTTATGAGCAGATAGATATGATTGAGGCATGTGGGGTCCCTGGTGATAAATAATCTCAGCCCCTGTGTCCAGATACTGCAAGCAGCTTTGGCTAATGTCACGACTTGCTTGCCAGATTCATTGTGTGCCATTCAGCAATGGAGACAGCAATTCATAAACATTCTTATTGTCCGGACTCAAAACAAAGCTAAGGTCACATGGGGCTGGCACTGTGCTCTCCAGACTGCTGTTTTCTTGGCTGTTTTAACGAAATCTTACCCTGACAGGCTTCAAAATCTTTGGAATGAGAGCAACAAGATGACTGTCAGAGCAATAGGCATGTATTACTTGCATGTGCTGCTGTTCTTTGTGCCATAGAGCAATGTGCTGGCTCTGCTACACCCATAGCTCTGCTACCCCCCTAGCTCTGCTGTACTTTACATGCAGAATACTATTCCTACTGAAATCGCTTTCAGTCTTGAAGCAGTTTGAGGAATTAAAAGGGAAGGAGGAGAAAACTGCAGCAATTTGGACCAGTATGTAAACAATTTAGGTTTTTCTTTCCAACCGTGCAGCCCATAGATGCAAGAAGAAATACAGCCAAGGTAGGATCACTAAACCTTCTAGGCTGGCTTGTCTGAGAGAATGCTCAGGATAGACAAAGCACAGGGCAAGAAGTGATAAAGACCTCTCCTGCACTACCAGTCATTTGCACCATGTCAGAGGGGTGTAAGTGGCCCTGTCTCCTGCTGTCATTGACAGGAATGTAGGAATGGAAGCAATGGCCATTCTGCACGATGGGTCTGTGCTTGGTGGGCTGGCCTGGCAAGGTGTACGAATGTTACTGGCCAAGAGGACAGACTGTGGCACGTCACAGCTCTAACTGGGCAAGAGGGACTCTTCCATGTCCACTAAATTCAGTTATCTTGCAGCTGACTTAGGTCTTATTTCAGAAGTCCCTCCCTATTCAGCAAGGGATTAAACCCAAACTTCAGTGGCTTTGATGAACAGGGACAGAGTTAAGCTCAGGAGTTTTCTCGTATTTATTAGTATGATAGTCAGAGATCTGACTGTCATGAGCAGTGTAGGTAAGAACTGTGAACACAGACTGAATGGCCAGCCTGCTGCCCATCACTCCTGCGTTTTGTCAGGACTGTCAGTGCAACAGACTTGTAGAGTCCCTTTGCTTGCCCTCAGCCCCTGCCTAACCTGGTATCTGAGGGACAACAGCATTTGCTTCCTCCCCACCTCTGCAAAATCAATTTTAGCAGTATCTCATCTGCCTCCCAGTTCTTAGTGATCAGAGGGTCTGTTGGAAACTTCTGGATTCAGCATTTACTACCAAGGTCACCCCTTTAGTTATATTCAACTCCTGACCTGCTCATGAGCTGTGCTGAAAATTCATCCTGGCTGAGGAAACATGTATCTAACATCTAGTTTTTCATTTCACCCCAATCCAGACAGTTTTAGCCTGCTGAATTGCCTGGTTCAACTCCTAATGGAATCAACAGCTTCCATCTTGTTTGAGGACTTCAGAAAAAGCATAGATTAATTGCCGGTGACCTGTGCTGGAGTGATGTGCTAGGGAGGCAGTGACAGTGGATGTTCTTCTGTGGTCAGTTCTTACTTTTATCTGCACACAGCATTTGTTTTCAGTTACATCTAAAGAAACATGGAAATTGATCTGATGAATTTGAAGACACTACTTAGGAGGAAATGAAAATAACTCTATGCAGCTCTCTGTTGCTTCCTCAAGTCTTTCTGTGACTTTATGATACAGGATTTTTGAGATGCCAGAGAAGGAAAAACAAAGGGGTTTCTGTGTAGCACTAAGTTTTCCACCCTGGGGTTTTGGAGTCCTGTTAGTGGGGCTGACATGGAGCTATCCCACTGCTGCCCACCAGCAGCCTGGAGCCCTTGCCCTTGGAGGTGGCTGGCTCTTACCTTGCAGGAGCTCCAGTCTCATCTGTACCAAAAGTCTCGTATGCTCCCAGAAAAACACTGGAGGATTCTTTCTTCATTTCTTATTGGAAGTAAAGAACAGGCATATATCTCAGGATGCTTTGGAAATCAAATGTGGTTGGTGGGTCCTACAGCCAGCCTGACCTGCATGGGAGGACAGTGGGGCTAATCTGAACATGCCACTGCTGCTGATCTGATAATTCTGCTATTATAGTTTTGTTTTGTTTTGTTTTTAATGAACTGTATTTTGTGTCCTCCCTGTGCAAAAATCTCCCTCTCTCTTTCTCCCTCTTTTCTCCCTGTCTCTTTTTGTTTTGGTTGTTTTTTGGTTTTTTTTTGGTCAAACTATGCAGGAAATGTTTTGAAAGGGAGAGTCAAGAGACTTAAGTCTGGAATTTTTATGTACACCAGAAACTTAAATGTGTGGTTCAAGCTGATAAACTTACCACACCTCTTTCTGTTTTCTTTATAGACTTATTACAAATATCTGGCTTGGAACCTAGATTTATGGTGTGAACAGAAGAAATATAGGCCATAGAGACATGAAAAGATAAATCTCAGGAGGAGACATAAGAGGGCTTGTTCAACTTTTAAACTGTTTCTTAATGAAACAGAATAACAAAAAAGATCAGAACACTCATTTTTTAAAATGTTCGTGTTTAAAGAAGCTGTTGAACATTAGTGAGGCCGCATATAAAATATCACTGCTATTGTTTTATGCCTGAGTTGAAATTGCCTATAGAGTCTAGCCCTGAGTTTCTCATAGCATCACAGTTTGCATTGCTCTCAAATGGAGGTTTGTACAGAAAAAGGACCAGCAAGCACAGAGAACTCATGCTGTATTTTGAAACCAGAGCTGGCCAAAATTCTTTAATGGTGTATTAAGGAACATTTTTTTGGATTCATTTCAGATGGAATGTTTTCTGAAAATATGTATATACCATGATATTTAATTGAGAAAAGAATAAATAGATACTTTCTGTTTCTATTTTTCTTGATATGGTATTGTAAATAATTCTAATAAAAATGAGTCTTTGTGACTTCAGTTTTGACAGTGCCATAAACTCTGAAGCCTCTGAAACTCTCACAGCCAAAGAACTTGCTCTTTATTTCTAATCTAAATTCGTGTAGCTTCAACTTCTCACTCTATGGATTTATTATACCTTGGTCTCCTGTAGATTAAAACATCCAGCATGTAGACTCAATACAAGTGCTATGATCAAATCGTCAGTGTTCTGATTTGTTAATTTAGAAGAGAACCACCACTGGTGTCTGTTCATGAAAGAAAAGACTTATGTCCTTTATTGCTGTTCTTTGAACCCCTTTCAGTTGAGCAGAGTCACTCTTTGATTACAAGCATCAGAGTTAATCCCACTGTTCTGGCAGTAATTTCATCCATGCCACATAAAGAAGAAACCTAACCTTCCTACTCAGTTTATATTATATGACCAAGAACTGCACAAGCCATCCTACTGTAATAGGAGTTCACATTTAAGTGATTATCAACCATCATTAATACCTGAATACAGTTTAGTTTGAATAAGACAGTGTATTCATTTGGTCCACCTAATTGTCTATTTTGAAACCTCAAAGATTTTGCATGGCAACATCATATGGCACTGAAAATGTATGAGGATAATTTTGTGAAGTCAGTGGGTTTCTACTGTGTTCACAAATAACTGTATTGTGTCTTAGATCCTCTTTTGGGGTTTCATTGAGGGCAATTTTGCCTAGAGTGCAGATCTTTGTCTTTGGAAAAGGGAATTTTAGGAAGTAAAGATTTGTATAAGGCAGAGACTCGAGCTAACATTTTTGAAAAAATGTGTGCTCGAAGTCTATGTATTTCAATCATCTAATTGCCTAGATAAACAAATATTTACTTTCCGCTGGGAAACTAGAAGATCTTGGATGAGGAACTTAATTGTAGGTTTAGTCTGTCCTCATATCACTGATGAGAGTTACTGACCTTTAATGGTTACAGGGTGTCCCATGTGAAAGGAATTATTGAGTCTCGTAACCACAAGTAGCCACACCATGGTACTGCCACCATGGCTGTTCTTAGCAGGCACCTTTTCCAAAAACTAGGTCGGTGTTAAAAGACCAAAATGAGCATAGAGACAGATCTACCCATTCATGCCCATCAAGGTGCCTCTCAGAAAAAATAAATGAGGCACCTCAATAGGAACAGGTGGGGAATTTATGCTGCTCCTACCTCAGCTGTCATTTCCCTGTGGCTAAATAAGATATTTGTTCCCAACTCTTTCAGGAACACTAAATTAACTTTAAAAAAAATCTGGTCTGTATCCAAATGTAAACAGATTATCTCTGGGCCCTAACAAATGAGATTGCAGTGAAGAGTTATGTAATTCTTAAGTTTGACCTTCAATCAATGCAAACCTTCAAGAGCAACCTCATCTTTATGGGGATCTACTCCAAGCTTTAAAGCATCTATGGCTCTGTGGTTTTGTCATGAGCACATAGTAAATGTGTCTAAACACAGCTACTGTGAATGTCTGGAAGTTACAAGCTAAGGCAGAAGTAGCTAACTGAATACAGCACCAGCAGGCATAATAAATGTGCCTTGATTTTAATGTTATGTGGAAAATTAATTATTCAAGTGACTACGTTACTATTAATTGCATTGCTTCTTCTAAAAATGCAAAAGATAAACGATTACTAAAATTTGTATGTTAATTCGACTCAAATGAAATGATTAAAAGTAGAGTGAGAAATGAAAACAAAGTATTACCAAATCCTTTTACTTACTTTTTTTGGTAAACAAGATCTTTCTGTTCAGCTGAAAAGAAACACTGACAATTATAATGTATTATGAGCCAAGTGAATATTTTCTATTGCAACAATTATTTTCACATAGCACGTTAATGTTGACAGAAAAAGACCAAAGGCACCCTTGTGACTTTACCAGCATGTCATAACAAAATGAAGGCTTAACCTGTTTCTGAAGGATTGACTTTCAAGCAGGAAACTGGGCTATTTTGGAAACTTAGCTAATGACACTGTTATTTTTTCTCCTGAGTGATAAGGTTGATGGATACATACCATTTGTATTTGGCTTAATCCTTTTTCTCCCATGCTCAGGACTATCACTTACACCACAGTGTTGATCAATCAATGTATATTAGTATCTAGCTCTGCTGACAAATACTCTTGCTCTGTCATTTGCAGCTGTATATTTATTTTGACAGAATTGTCTGACACAGTGGTCTTTTTTTTCCAGTGGAGAACTGTAAAAACTGAAATTTTTAGAGGGACCTAGTAGAATTCAGTGTCCACCCTTTAGTGAAATCCTAGGGGCACCAAGTGCCTGCCTGCCTCAGTAGTTCTGGTCAACACAGCCAAAGGATCATAGGATCTTCCTTATGCTCCAGAATAATATAGTACAGCTGTGACATTATTAAATTTCTATAGATTAAATTTCTATAAAACATGGAGATGTAAAAAGCAATAAATATACAGACGTATGAGATTTAGAAAGTGGGTTAGTAACAGTAGCTACCACAGGTGTTCAAACAGTCCATTTTTTTCTCACTAAGGTGAATGTTTTCAAGCTAGCTCACCAAAATAAATTCTTTCAGCAAGTACACAGCAAAAGGATATATTTGGATTACAGTGCTCTGCACTATCAGCGCTTGGCTTCCTTATAGAATTTAAAATACATTTTAACTGATGGTGAAGCATTTCCAATTGAAGAGAAAAGATGCTCAATAAAAACATGATTTTACCATCACCCGACACTTCTGCAAGGTCACAAGGGCAGATAAACAACTTCCTGCAGCTGTGGCTACATCTGGCACACGACTGAGGCAGAGAGCGTGCTTCACAAAGATAAACATATCAGGTTGTATCTCCATAGTCTCCTACACTTCTGGATAAAGCTTGGGGAACTGAACTTGGCCCTGCAGTGCCAGCAGTAATTAATATCTGAAAATGCTTTGCCACTAAGGAAGCAAAACAATGAGTTTAACCCCCCACTCCAATAATGTTGATGACTGTGGGTAGCCTGGGGCCACTGTGCTGCCCCTGAAGCCTCCAGTAGCTTTTGCTCACCTGGAGACAGTCTCACCTAGCTGCCATCAGTCTGTGGGTAAGATGCTTCAGGGGCAGACAGCTGAAGGAGAAGAAAGGTGGATCTGCTCGAGATCTGAGGGCAGTGTGTGCTGAGAGCCAGGTCTGCTCTGAAAATTGAGCAGTTCTTAGACTGGGGAATGGATTCCTCATGGCCTGGGGTTAAGGGCTGCCTCTGTGTTCTTAAGACATATTTTATTAGAAGACAGTGTCTCTTCGAATTGCTTAAGTTCAGTAGACTTGGTTGATAGGTGTTTCTGGCACACTGTCACATAGGTTGTTTGTTGGCTTCTTCCTCAAAGGCCGTAACAATGCTTCAGGCATGGGGTGGAATAGTTTTTGTTTGCTATGTGAGCAAACTGAAATCAATAAATGATTTTCGACTGATCCCAGGTTGAAATTTTTTGGCATATTCAATGACACATGCCAGGTTACCTTTAACCTGAATGGCAGCAGCAAGGGAAAAAAATAATTAAATATTGCATTGTTTTTTATTTGGATAATAGAATAATGTTTCACAGCTGGAGACCCCTTAGGCAAATTGTATGTGGGTATCTCTGCAGGATCCAGTCCCGAAAAGGTGCCTTCCTCTCTCCCTGGACTGTCCCACGAACCTAATTTCCCACAGAGGGCAATCCAGACCCTCCTCTGAGTTTGGAGAGGAGTAGACCATTGATGGTCTGCTGAGGCTGGGTACCTTGTGAAATAGGGAAGGGCAGCTGAAAGGGAAGGGCAGGCAGTGCCCAGCAGTTGTATTATCTTACATACTATATTATATTAAATTTTGTTTATTGGTAATTGGAGGTTACATTAATATGGTCAGAGCACCTGCCCATGACTGGGAGCTGCAACCTTCTGAGTTTGATGGAGCACCTAAGAAGTGCCCACAAGCTCTGTACAAGTCCTTGGAGAGCCTGCACCCCAGGTGATACCTGGACAAGTCTATCTATGACACACCACAGAGGTAGCCCTTGGTGGATGTGACACATTGGAGGTACCGGGCAGACACAAAGCTCTTGAGGCAGCCTTTGGCCACCCTCTGAGCCAAGGACCACTTGGGCAGCAGCTGATGATGGAAGAATCACATTTATACCTGTTGTACCAGCTGGATCCCTATCACAAGGAGCTTTGTCCTCAGGAGGAAAAGCAAAATTCCTCCTGTGCCTTTAGCATGGCAGTTTACACTGAGGAGTAGCTGTTTGGTTGTGTAGCTGCCTTCTTCCTTATGTGTTGGGAGGCACTGCTTCCTTGCTTGCTTATGTGTTAGGAGATTGCTGGCTCTGTTGCCTGTAGTTGTTTACGATACATTCCATGAGAACTCTAAAGCTGCTAGGACCTTGGCCCCAAGTTTATCCTGTTTGGAAACAGCATAGGTTTTTTTGTTTGAATTTAACTCAGCAAATAAAGAAACAAAATGACTGAGTTATAAAACATCTATTTTCTTTGCAAAAGCCCCAATTCTTTAACAAGCCATGTCAGGTAAATATTTGTCTGCGCTTTGACACATCACAGGGTGAACTATAGGAGCTGACAAGGTACAAGCCATTTGATGTTATGTTTTTACCCTGTTTCCTGGCAAACACCTCTCAGAGATGACAAGGGAGTATCATTTTTACATGGCGGTGTTTCTACCAAACTGCTGATAGAGCCCTTCACAAGATCACAGAAGGGTCCATATCATCTGATTAGCATTTAGAGAAGCTGGTAGTCTGGGAGGGAATGGCAGGAGACCAGAGACTGCACCCTCAAGGGCTGAGAGAGGAAAGACTCAATCAGTGGTTGATAAGGCTTAGGAATGATAAATCGCAAACAAAACTCCAGGCTTAGGAATTCACAGCACAATCTGTCATGAATTTCCTTCCCTTCCCTCCCTCCTCAACATCTGATGAGAATTTGCCTTTTAAAATGGTCTCTGGAGTACAAGAAATCAAGTCAGCGAGAATTGTTAAGATGTTCCTGGCTTTTGTTAGTTTTCTTAGTGCTTTATTTTATTTTATCATTTTATTTTATTTTAATATATATATATGTATCTTGGTATGTATGTGTGTCTCTGGGTATATTTATGCAGTTTTAATGTTAAAATGCAATGTGGAAAACACTTGGTACCAGATTATAAATACTTTAAAAGAGAGAGATTTGAAACCTGTTTAGGAGTCCCAGTTCCCCACAGAAGCAAACTGTAAAACCCTTGAAAAAATCACTTTAGAACTACCTTCCAACAAAAAGACCTTCTCTACAGGAGGTACTTCTGCTGGGAAGAGTGCTCTCTGCGTCAGGTTTTCCACCAGTTCCGAGAGGCTGTCACACCTTAGCCTGCTAGCTGCACACATACACAGTATGTAGGCATGGTGTGTAGACCAGTGCATAGGCTGCAGATGCATCCTCCCACACTATGGCTGTGGAGGAGAAGGAGCACTGTGGTGTCAGCATCAGGGGACAACACATTTAACTGAATGCACATCTCGGCACTCTGCTGTTGTGAGTGCCAGTGTTGCTATAGGTCTGTTCAGGATACTTCTGCTTTAGCCCTTCTTCCCCTTGTTAACCACTTAATTGGTGAAAAGGGAAGATGCAAAGATCTTTGTCTCCCTTTGCCTAAGAATAGTATAAATAGAACTTAACAGAGTATTCATCCTGATTATAGCACATGTACATTCTCTCACTCTTAGGGTACAGTGAGTAAGGGCTGGAAGAAGGTCCTTGTTTTGTCTCTGTCCCTGGGCACAAGAGCACCCCTGTGGACTGTGAATGCCCTCCCCAGTACCTTTTCCATGCTGCACCTCACATGAAGGTTGGAGGCAGATGAGTGGTATTAACTGTCTTTCATATAAACCAGTTCCCTCCATGTCTTCAGAGAGATGCTGGAAGAGCAAAGCACATGCAAATGATGTGCCTCCCAGCTGCACATCTACTGCCCCTCGCTTCTCAGAAACATGCACACGTGGGCTCAGAAGTGGGGTCAAATAATCCACAACTAGCCAGCTAAGAAGTTAAAAACAAGGAAGAAAAGTATTGTTAGAATGGACTGTGGGGGGAAAAATATGGATTTGAGGGGGAATGGCTGCAAAAAAAATACCAGGACCACAAAAGGGAAAAAAAGGCAGGAAAGAAGAAAAGAAGTCTCTTTGAGAAAAATCCATTGTGCTTATCATTTAGAAATTACACATTCGCTGCTGCTTAGTTTGAGGATGGATGGTAGGAGCTGCACTGAGCCTCTCACAGAACTGTGCTTTAAAAATACATTAAAATGTTGCCTAGTGGGCTTGTGATGAAATCTGTGGTTTTTAACCCAAACCTGTTATCCTGGGAAATTTTGGGGCAGTGTTGCACTGGTTTGCTGTGGTAGCTGATAGGCTGAACTGAAAAAAAGCATAAATGTCCTTCCAAACTGATGTGAGAGGGAAAACTGTTTCCAGAGGGTAACACTGAGGATCTATTTTTATTTTTTACCTTGTTAAAAATCATTGTATGACTGCCATTGTACGAGTGCTTTTTACATCTGTAACAATTTCTGCTCCATAAGAGCAGTAGGATACCTCCAAGGGATGCCCAAGTATGCAGAGATGCTGATGCTAGCCTGATTCTGGTGCTAACAGTGTGCACTGCTTACTCTTGTTAGACAATAACATATACCCTGGGGTGTCTTCTGGCTTTTGATTAAGCTCCCTGGGATTCCAGCTTTGTAGATTGGCCATTGTAAATGCAGAGGCAGAAGAAAGATGCGATGGCCTCTGCTCCAAGGGTGGTGCAACCACCTCTCACGGCAGGAAGTGTTCAGATGCCCTTAATGACAATGGGCAAACAGACAGTGTTTTTGTTTATTTTCTCATAAAGTGCTGATGAACAAATGAGGCAGAGGCATTAAGAAACTCATGCTGTGAGGAGAGATTTGAGTTTATCAGCTCCTTCTTGGCAAGACAGATTTTACATGGTGAGAGTATAAAGTAATCCCTCCTTGAGGCATGAGAGTCTAGAGTTTTATATCATAAATAAAATGGGAGGAGTGCTTCCCTGAGAGATTTGCTCTTTTCTGGAGTCAAGTTTGAATAACATCGTTTATTTTCTCTGACTTTCTTTGGTGTAACATGATCATGAAATGCATCACAACTAGCTAGTCTATAGCTGACAAGTAGTAGAGGATGAGAGGAAGCCTCTATGGATAAAGCACAGCCTGGAAATATTGAAGAAGACCTTCTCCAACTAACAGGCTAAACTCTGCTGTTAAGCTTTGTTCATGTGACAGTCTAAGCCTTCTGATGAAAGGTGCTGTTCAAAACTCAGGCTGGTATCTGCTCTCACTGAAAGTCTCACAACTGGCTCAAAATACAGAATCATGCCCAGCAAAAAGAGGCAATAGTGACCCTGAGCAATCACATAAATCACATGCAGACCTCCAACCTGCCAAGTGGTGAGGGCTGAAGAGACTGAACCTCACAGATAGCACACACAAGTCTTATTTTTCCTGGTACTTTTACCTAGGACATCTTTTCAACAGAAAACTCATAGTCCATGGCAGATTTGGAAAACATTCTGTAATTTTTTTTGTAAAGCAAAGTAGGATCTTCCCTCCAAAGCATCTAGAGGCTAGTGGCAATGTCCACATGATCTCCTGTAAGAAGGTGATGCCATATGGCAGGAAGCCATTTATCTGGCTTCATTGCTGTAGGGAGTGAAAATTGACAGGACAATGCTATCTGCAGGGCTCACCCGAGCTAGGTCAAATCCTGCTTACCTTACTTATGTAAATAGTTCTCTGCATCTCAATAGCTCTGTGTTGTTACAAACTGTCCTGATTTGCACTTTGCAAACTGAGAGCAGAAATTGCTTCCAAACCTGCCAAATGGAGCATTTCCCTCAAACAGAAAAAAGCTTTGTCCTGCCCAACCAAGTTATCCACAGGACTGCAGAAACCCAGTAGTGTCTCATGGAGAGTTTTCTTTTGAAGTTTGGTTGTGTAAGACAGAAGTAAAACCTTCCCTCCCAGACATAATCCTGTAGTGTAAAATCAGCTTTATATTTATTTATTTTGACATTCAAACCCCTCTTTTTAATGCGTATGTATAAGCTCTTAGGGATTTAGGTCTTGATCGCTTGGTGATTTGCCCAGTATTTCTCATAGCCCCCTATACAAAAGAACTACTTTTTTGAGAAACTCTGCAGTTTTGGATTTGCTATTCTTTTACAATGCTTGGAGAGAGAAGGCTGGAGTGGGTGACAGGCATTTAAACAAAATGTTCAGGGGCAGTTTTACAGACTCTGTGAACTCCACAAACTGGAACTCAAACCTTGTGAATAACTGCCAAGTCTTCCTCAGATCCATCTGAAATGGTTTAGATCTCGTGCAGGTCAGGTCTGAGCTTCAGTAAGAGTTGTCCTGCGTTACCCCTAGGGAGATGCTGCCATGCTGCACCTGCCTTTGCAAATAGAAGATCTGCATGATGAAGAAGCACTGAAAACAATGAAGGAGGCTACAACAGTTAGGAAATTATCCTTAAGCACAGGCTCCGCATGTGCAATAACCTTCTCTGCTGCAGTCTTTCTGTGCAGCTGCGGTCAAGCTCCCGGGACTGCAGTCCATAAATGACAGGAGGCTCTATGACTTAATGGGATCACCAGCCCTAGTGCTGCACCCCAGCTTTCACCACTGCATTTCCACCAGTCCCCACAGCTGGAAACTGCCTCCTACAGCTGGAAGTGTTTGGAAGGGTCCCAGTCCTGGCAGCGCCATGATGCCTGCGTCTCACCCAGGAGTGGCCTGCAATCACTTTCTTCCATTGCCTGACACTGCTGGAGCCCAATTCCTTAATTTCCCCTTGCACCAGACAACACTGACTGGGGAGAGTGGGAGGATTCATACGCAGTCTAGGATTCAGGAACAGAGATGTGAGCTAGAAGCTGATTTTGAAATGTTTTGCTTAGTTGTTTAAGTATGCAAGCATTTCTTCTGGAGATGTAAAATATTATCATAAGATGGAGAAATTCGTATGTGCTCATCTGGAATTAAATGCAATCTTGATTTGTTAATTTTGGCATTTGTAAGCCTGTGTGAAGCTGGAAGAAGAGGGATTCCTGCAGATCTGTGTATTGGTTTGGCAGGAGACTAAAGGAATCAAAATAGCATAAAACCTGGGATAGGATTTGGTCTACCTAAACCCCACACTGATCCTACTTTCTTGGACTGGCTAATCTCTCTACTGAAGTCGGAAATTATAAGCATAGTGCTAGCAACCCACACCCACACTTACAGGCAGTAATCAGATTGCTAGAGAATCCCCCAAAAATGTGTGCCCCAGTCTGAAGGAGCCCCTCTACATGGCTTTGAGGGAAGGTTAGGAACAGGTTAGAGCAACTACACCCTTCCATCTCCTATCTACCTATATGAGGAAAGGTAGCATGAGTTTGTTCAACATCTGTATTTTGATTCACCTGCATGGACAGGGCTCAGGATTTATTTTTTTGGAGGTCAATTTGTTATTGACATACGTTTCCATGTATCCATAAATCCACACTTGCATAGAGAAGGAGTATCACTATCATTCTTTAGCACCAGTTTCCATGTCAGTTTAATCTTCTGTATTCATAATGGTAAAGTCTAACATTTTTCAGGTCTTAAAAATTAGGCTCCAGATTAAAACATATTCCTTCCCATTGGCTTTGCTTACAAAATATAATGTTCTTGAAGTGGACACTAAGGGCTTGGCTGTGTTTCCTATATTTAAGGAATGTGTATCTGGAATGCTCAGGTATAAGATGCCATTTGAAATGCCCTGGTGTACCCAGGTCATCTCCATGGGTGCACAGCTATGACAGATGGTCTTCAAAAGACTTACCCCTTCCTGGAGGAAACTAGGAATGGGATACAAACCCAGGACATCTCCAAAGGTACTAAATGCAATATATATGCACAACTGAGTCAAGCCTGCACCATATTAATCTGTGTCCCCTCTGCTATGATTTTAATTGGTTGTTCTAAAGACTTGGAAAGCTTCAGCTCCTGGGTCCTTCAGCTCTCTAACTGCTTGTTTTTAAAAAAGCAATCTAAAATAGAGATACAGAATAGTAATAGTTGAGGGAGCCCACTTCTACTGCTAATATTTTGGCTTGATTAAGTTACTCTGTGGAAAGGTCTATTGTGGCTTGTTTTTCTAGAAAAAATGCTCTGAATAATGATAGAATAATGTATTCAAAGGGATGAAATTTCTAAATTATAATTTATGTCATTTTCATTACACTTTGTAACTCTTGGAAAAAAAATTCATTGTTTGGTGTTATCGGGAATTTCAGTGGGAACTCCCTGGAGAAAGGTGCAGTTGGCTCACTAAAAGGCTTTTCATTTAAAACATTACTGTAGATGGGCCTGTACATGAGATAAGAAGGAGAGGGCAGTTAAGAGGAAACAATAAAATATGCCAAAATGTTCTGAAATGATGGTGCTGAGTTGATATTATTTTTTTAATTTCCCTTTTTTTTTCCTCCTGCATTGTCATATGAAGAACATGACTTCATATTTTCATCAATTGGACAATACAAATTCAAAGCTCTGGAAGGAAGGGGAAAACCTTCTTCTAAACTCTTTAAAACCTGTGATCTGTCAGTAAAAGCAAATATGTTTATAGTAGAGTAATTGAAATTTTATTTACTGCAGTGGCATGCACTTTGGTTGCTCACAGGTAATTTCTTCTTTGGAGTCCATACCCTGCAGAGCAACAAGAGTTTTCAAATTGGCAGGGAAAAACAGCATATACAATTAGCAATACCTCTTCCAACTCAGCTGCTGGTCTGTGTTGTGGTTTTGATCAGTCCCTCTTTTCTATCACCTTTTTTTAGGTGGCCATTTAAACATAAGCAGTTCATTCCCACTGTCCCAAACAAAACAGAACAAAAAAAATCTCAGCATTTACCGCTTCATTTTCAGCTCTCAGGCAGGCCCTTTAACTGTCCAGCTCAAGACCAGTCCTTACAGGTAACTCATATTTCAGGAGCTGATATCTAATTTTAACCCATCCAATTTCTTCAATATTTTATGCATTTACCCTGCAGGAAGGAGAGTGGATTTTATGCTCCCCCATCTTCACTTTGTTTCACCCAAGTCTCAGCGTATCTGTGTGTTATGGAACTACAGGGATAAAAAAAGCTTGTGTTATAAATTCCCAGTTTAATGCATTCTTTAATGTATTCATATTTCACATTGAAATTTTCAGTTCTTGCTTTCTGTTCAAGAGATTCCACTCGTCCCTACTGTTACCTGAACGGCTGAAGCTTAAATGCAGTGATATTAAGGTCAATGTCACTTATGCTGATAACTCAGAGACAAAAATCCTGTGGATTTTTCAAGTTATGACAGGCTTTGCATAGTTTTGCAGAAAAAAATGCAAGAAAACTGCGAGTTTTTGTATTTCTGTGGTGAGAGAAGCATTTCAGGATTCTCCACCATACTTGCTCCAAGACTTTTACAAGTTAGAACTATGAAGTTTTATTTGCTTGGTAGTATTAGCTATTATTAAAGTTACATATTATTAACTTGTTGCCGATGCCAGCCCTTTGAACTGATATTCTCATGCTGGTGGTCTGCTTCAGGGTACCTTTAAAAAATGGCATGGCTATGAACAGCTTAGTTGGTTTTAACAGCAACAGCAACAACAACAACAATCATCATCACCCAATCTTAAAATGGTGGGGTTTGTTTGGAAAGCTATCACTTCTAAGTTAAAGAATTAAATTTAAGATGGGCATTGGTCCTGAAAAAAATCTGGTTTGTTTTTTTGTTTTTGTTTTGTTTTGTTTTTTTTTTTTAATTATAAAATTTTTGAAAAGTAGCCATGGTCTGAAATTTGACCTAGGATTTATTGCCGAGATCTCAGAAGAGTCTGTGCTCGCTGAATTTCCTCTGCTTCAGCTCTTGCCATACACACCTCCATGAAGCGCTGTGTTACTTGACAACAGCAAGCCACGGCAGATTGCACCTGGTATATTGACTGTCAGTCCCCGAATTTGAGGGAGCAAGACAACAGTTGGAAGAAGTGGAAAACTGCTGTTCCTCATTAAGGCCTCCTTGCCTATGGACTCCATCTTGCAGAATGAGAAAAGGCATTTAATGCTGACTTGATGTCTCAATTTTCACACAGATTGAGTAGTCCTTAGGGCTGTCACCAGATCAGAGAGCAGGAATTAACATTTATTCATCCCAATATCCTCTGATAGAAAAGAGAATTTCATTCCTCAGCTTTGCATTAAGATGAGTGTTCATTGTACAGGCCATGCTGTTTCTGATAAAGCAAGTCTTCCCTCCCCAGAGGTTTCTGGGACTTCACTTTTTTGTATTGGTAACACTGCTTCCTTCTTAAACTCAAGAAGATAAATGTAAATGGAAAGGTCAATGATTGTTGGAACATGAAAATTGAAAAAGCATGCTTTTTTTCTTGAAATTGCCACTTTTGATCTATTTCTCAGGGTTTCCTTTTCCCAGCTGTATTAAGTCTCCTTCTGGATGAGAGAAAGCTTCCTTGGTGTTGCTCCCAGGAAAAGTCCAAGTATTTTTTTTGCAATTTCTTTGAGTTAAAATCAGTGAGAGAGAGAAAAAATGCCAAATGGGAGAAGGAAAACTGGCGTTCAACCAGCATACAAGCCGCAGTCTAACAATGGTCAAATAGTAGGGGTAGTAGGAAAAACAGGAAGGGAAACAAATTCACTTTCATTAGGATAACTGCAGGATTTCACCTGTAATACTATCTTCTTTCCTAGTGTTTGTGTAACTAACAGGCTCCATGTGAGCAAACAGCCCAGCTGATACCTCTTGTCGGGTGTTTGCAACAAGGCTCATTCTCCCTAAGCACGCATCTTACATGCTAATTGATTCCACCTTCCGAGAATGTCAGGGTTTCACGACGCAGCCAGTCTTCGGCGCGTGTCTACAGCATGCTGTGGGGACCCGCAAATAGCGGGGAGGAATTTTTAGAGTGCATCTAATGGCCTTTGCTTGCCTTTAAGCTGATAAGTGTAAAAATCACTCTCCAAACAACTTGTGACACTTAAAGGTTTTCACACGGTACTTTTGTAACATAATCATCCCCACATCACCTCCCTGAAGACACAACCTGTATGTCTGGGCTACAAGGCAGAGTCTCTGCTTGATGGACCTCTGTGGCTCTGTTAGCTGAAGGGGTTTGTAACTGCTAGAGGGTAATACTCTGTCTGACCATATTTGTGTACTTGCATTCCAGAAAATATTTTCTAAAAATATTAAATGATGAGAGCTAGAACAGTGAATGTGATGTAGGACTACAGGGATGAGCAAATCTGCTGTTTAGGATAAAGATGCATTTCAAATGCCTTGATTTCATGGGGCTTTACTTATATTTTTTACCAGGATTGAGAGAGATCCCTCATGTCCTTTTTCTGATTGAACTTAAATGCCGGTACCCCAGCTCGCCTTTACTGGAATCCGCTGTATGACCTGATAGCAGTAATGCTAAGACAAACTGTCTCTGTCTCCATCTGGCAGCAAATACCACACTGACTATGGAGCATGGAGATGGCTGTTCAATGGCTAGGACACCTCCCTGTGGTGAGAGGGCTGGGGATCCAAGCAACACAAGTTACGTGGGTCCAAAGGAAAAGCTACTTTAGGAGTCAGCAGAATTGACTTGGGGATCTGTCCAGTTGCCTCTTTAAAATGAGAAAGAGAAAAGTAGATGGAGCACAAGGTCTGGACAAGGGGAGCAGGATGACAGGAAAACAAAGCAAATGCATTGCCATTTACTTAAAGTTTCATTCGCTAGTTTAATTCTAGCCCCACTGTGGCTTTTCCCTAAGACGTGACACCACTTACAGCAAGGTGGAGTAGTACTGGCCACAGTTGCCATGACTTTTCTTGGGGGGAAGCCTCAGCAGCTCTAATTCAGGCAAAGGGACATTCCAGCATGGGGGCATGTCCTGAGGAGAAGGGGGAGGCCTGCAGTGCCTGGGGAGTCAGGGAGGTGAGGTGTGAGTAGAGATGAGCAAGGAGCAAGCCCCCTGCCATGCTGAGGGCTGGGTGCTACTGTACTCCTTCCTTCCTCTCCCTCTAAAGGCAGGTGTCTCCTGAAAAAGAGACACCTTGTTTTTTTCCCTTCTCTTGTCACACCTTTCTGCAGTAATATCTAAGGGTTTAATGGAAGAAAAAACTAATTGTACCATCTCTGTTCTGAAACAAACCCCCTGTCTCCAGTCTTGGGTTACTCTGAAGTGGTATTGTGTGCCGCTCCCTGATTTTTTTATTTTGCAGTACTTGTTCTCCCTGGACTATCACTTGGTTATACCATAACCTAATATGATTTTTTGGTCCTCTTTAAGTGATGTCTGCATTCTAAATTATAATCTGTTCCATCATATTTTGCTTGCCAGTACTTCTGTCTGAAGTGCCAGCTTGCAGATTTCTTGCAGAATTCATCTAATACTAAATACTGCTTCCCTGCCTATTAACCCAGAAAACGTGGCCAAGTCTGAGCTGTACATGATACTCCTCAAGGTGGTGAACTCAGTAGAGGAATTCTCTTTCTGCTATTTGTTTGTACAGTACCTAGCTGAAGGAGGATTTAATCCCTGCTTGGACCCTTTATGCACTATCACATTAGAAGCAGTAGTTCAATTGCTTACTCAGCCTTAACTTGTTCTTTTCTGTGCAAATTGTCAGACATTGTTCGGTGTTATTAACTACACCTATTAAGTCTCTATTTAATTAGTGTGTGTACTTTCTGACATAATTGTGGCAATGCCAAGGTCAACTACTTCTCCATCCAGCGGTGTAAACCATTCTGAGAAAAAAGCATGGGGCTGGATGTTCACTGCTGACAGCTGCAGGCAGCATACGATCTCCTCTGGTTGCCAGTCTCCCCTACACTGCGTACATCTGTGTGCCAGTCAGGTGTTTGCTTCTGAAATCTTGAACTTTAGAAACAAAGTAAAACTGGGTTTGTGTGAACAGTGCTACTAGTCCGTCAGCAGTCTTCAACCTGTCTCTGCTACGTAAGGATTTTTCTTTCCTCAGTGATTAATAATTAATAATCAATTGGTTTTCATGGTACTTTTCCTAAAGCATTATTTTTATATTTGTGAATTGGTAGACTAGGGATCCGCTCTGCTCACTGAAGAGCATATTTTCTTTGCAGCTAATAATGACTATTTATTTTGTCATAACAATGTAGATAAGGTTCTGTGATCCTGTTCAGCTGTACCATGCTGCAGATCTTGGAAAGGAAAGACCTAAATCTTTTCTAGAAATTTCCAAAAATTGTAAGCGGCTTAAAGGTCAAGCCTGTGTTTTGGTATATGAAAAGCAGAGTGCTAGACTCATGCAAGTAAAAATAACTTTTAAATGGTGATATAGCACTAGTTACATTACAAGATTATGTGAAAGATGATATTTAACCTCTCGGTGAGGTCACTTTGAAGTGGATGTGACCTCATCTTTTAAATCATCTCCACAACGAGGTTGCTTGAGTTTCTAAATGGGACTACGTATGACCTATCTAAATATCAATGTGTGATTATGTTTTTACCTCCAAGTTTCATATGTTCATACCTTTGATGCTGTTTGAGAATCTTACTCTATGTTTGTTTGATTTTGAAGGGTCTTGGAAGTCCGAAATAAGTATATCTAAACATGACATTTATTCTGCTGTGTCTTACTGTTTCTTGCACAAGCAAAGGAAGTTTTTATTATTCAACACAGCACTGAGAAATATTGTAAAACAAATACAAATAAAATCCATCTAAAAAACTATAACCACAAAGATTAGAATAAAAATCAGAAATTAAACCCAAACTAATTTCAGTTTAGCAAAAATTTAACTGGTTTTGGTTTTTTTTCTGGAATATCACATCCTAAAGCTCACTTCTGTTAAAAAGGAGAGGAAGATATTAATGTGCTATTGGCCATTATAATATTATTATTAAAGTATTAAAGTTACTAAAATATTACTACTGGAAACTGTAAATTTCATTCTCTAAAAGTATTTGACTGGATCAAAAGAAAGAGCAGTAAATAAGAACAGAAACATGAGTATGTGCTGAACTAAGTTTTTTTAAAATTATAAAAGTTATGGCTCTGTGGTGCTGACAATGCTAAATTTCCCATTTGAGGCCTTTGGAATTGATACATTCTTTAGGGATGTAAAAAAGCCTGTTAGTTTTCACACAGCACCAAATAGTTTATTTACATTTAAATCAGTCCTTCTCTGCTATACTTATTTCAAGCAATTTTTGAGTTTTTTTGCTGTGGGACTAACTAGGCACTGGAATAAGTTGGCCAGAAAGGCCATGTAATTTCTGTCCTCAAAAATATTAAAAACTGGACTAGACAAGGCCCTGAGCAACACGATCTAATTTTTATGTTAGGTATAACTTAGCTGACCCTGTTTTGAGCAGAGGACTAGATGATCTCCAGAGATCCCTTCTAACTTAAATTATTCAGTGGTTTTGTGCTTCTGTGAGCAAATTTTAACACTTATGACAAAATATTGAAAGTGCTGTCAAACAAGGTATATTTGTGTTCAGAGGACAGAAGGGACTTCTTGCTAAGTTTTGTGATCATTGGAGCTAATTATTCTTTTCTTGTCTTCCTTCTGCTTTTGGAATTACTTTCAAGGTGGGATATGTTTTGTAGTTGTCTGCAGCATGATGGACACTCAAGGGATCTGGAAATACACTCAACTGTACACAAAAGGAAAATAATCTAAATATAGACTCTTCCATAGTTAAGCTCTTCCTGCTGGACTTAAATTATTCTTGCTTTAAAAAGAGAAGGATCCTGTTCACTTCCCATCATCAGATCCAAACATAAGTGCAGTTTACATAAAATGCAAAAGAGCAAACATCCCAATGGAGATTGGAGCTTTTTCTTGAGAAAACATTGCCAGTTTCTAATCCAAGTCAAGGATCACACAGGATGAAACTGTATTGTTAAGCAGCCAACACCACTTAAGAGCAACCTCGCTGGTTGCCAATGTAAACACCTGGGTAGAAAAAAATAGGCATTTCTGAATGTGGATTTAACATCAAACTGTATGTTGGGGTGTATGTTTTCCACCACTGATCACAGAGTCACAGAATCACAGAATGTGCTGAGTTGGAAGAGACTCACAGGATCATCAAGTCCATCTCTTAGCCCTGCACAAGAGTCACACCATGTGCCTGAGAGTGTAATCCAAATGCTTCTTGAACTCTGTCAGGCTTGGTGCTGTGAGCACTTCCCTGGGGAGCCTGTTCCAGTGCCCAACCACCCTCTGGGTGAAGAACCTTTTTCTAATATCCAACCTAAACCTCCCCTGACACAACTTCAGGCTGTTCCCTGTCACTGGTCACCCAGAGAAGAGATCAGTGCCTGCCTCTCCTCTTCCCCTCATGAGGAAGTTGTAACTGCAATGAGGTCTCCCCTCAGTCTCTTCCCCAGGCTGAACAGACCAAGTGTCCTCAGCCACTTCTCATACAGCTTCCCCTCAAGACCCTTCACCACCTTCATTGCCCTGCTTTCGATGCTCTCTAAGAGCTTAATGTCTTTCTTATATTGTGTGATGATCAAAATTACACACCGGGAGAAACAAGAAAGATCTCTCCTTGCTTTTGCCTTTTTTTATTTTTTTTTTTTAATTTATCATATAGCACTATCTGAAACTTAATGTTTCTAATCTCTGTGCTGAGCTGCAGAGCCTGGTACAGCCTCAGCTGCTGCAGTGGGCTGAGTGACCCTCATGGGATACCCCCACATCACAGGGCTCTGACACCTAGTGGCCACAAAAGAAAAAATACGGTATTCTTTTGAGTTCTGCAGCAGATATTGAACTTGTCAGTTATGTAAGTAAATTGTTCCCCTAAGAAAAATGGCATAAAATCTTCATTTTGGAGTGTAGCTGGCCAAACTTCAGGCACATGAATATTTCCCAGAGTGAAGTTTATTCCCTGTTGTGCTGTGGCACTTGAGTTTTGGGTCCAGCTGCTGTCTGGGGTTGAAGAAGGTACAAAGCCATGTGAGAAAAGCCTGTTTCCTTTGCACTTTCCATCTCTGCTGGGTAAGCCCAACATTTAGATGATAGCTTTCTGCAGAATTACCTGGTAAAAAATGAGACATTATACTCAGATGCAAGTTAAGAACTTAAACTCCCAACCCTGGAAACCGATGCTCACCATCCACTACAGCTTATCACAGTGAGCAGTGACCTTTTTCACGTGCCAAAAATAAACTGACATATTCTATGGACTCTTTGCTTTGCCAGATCCATGGCAAATGAATCTAACTGAGGAAAGCTTCCTGCTACTTCTGTCTTCTCACATCCAATGACATCCTGTGGCTTAAATGCTTACCTTGTGTAACTGAGGTACAGTTAACACATACAGAGACTTTGTGAATTGAAAGAACCCTTTCTAGCTATGCTGCCACCCCATCTCATTTTAGGAGGAGCTAGGTAAGAAAAGTCTCATCATGAGTTGTCTTTTTGCAGTCCCAGATACTTCGCAAGTAAGGGCACTTTTTCAATTATAACTTCATATGAGTCAGTCTGTTCTACTCACTACGTTGGAAAGGGATCTGATTCTGTATTATAAGGCTGAAAAAACTATGCATTTAGCATACATGTGTGTTTTCTATGAAGAAGGCAGGTAATAAAGAATGAATCCCAAAAACCATAAATCCCCAATCCTTTACTGGCCATGTGCAGAATGAGGAGGTAGTAAGGAAATTTATTACTGATCAGGAACCAATAAACAGGGGCTTGCTAAAAACAGTTTCTTAGGAACATATTCTGGTAGCTCCAGGCCAGCTTTCATCCAGATGCTTTCTTCTACTTCTTTACCTTAGCAAGTGCTGTGTTGATGAGTGATATGGGTTTTTCTCATTTTCTGAAAGTCACTATTGCTGTTGGCAGTCAAACTATCGATAATTTCTTCAATCTAGGGGGAAAAAAGGAACAACAGATGCAGTTTAACCTGAGTTCATGTATTGAGTTGGTAAATGAAATTATGTTTTAAAACTGATGTCTATTTTTTTCTTTTTCGTCTTCTGTTTTGTATGTGAGAGAGGATAAAAAAGTAATGTTTGCCCTTTTCCATTCATTGGGATTCGTAAGTCTTTTGTTGAGCTGGATTTTGTCTTTACCTTGTGATCCCCATACATATTCCATTCCCTATAGTTCCTCTTTTCCCTTCTGCCCTGATAAAATTTGGCTTTTATCCTCTTCTGAGCTGACACCTTTTAAGTATTCATTGGAGTGCTTCTTGTACTGCCACCCACTTTTCCCCTGCCAAGTGTAGCATCCAGCTCTCATGTCAGCTGCATTGAAGGGGTCTTTGTGATTTCTCTCATCAGCATCTGTACTTGTTTAGCAGTTATTTTCTTGAAAAATCTCATATCAAAGTAAGAAGTGTTAAAATGATTGAATAGCTCATAGTTCTTCTACTGCCATTCAGGTTCATAGGATCTGAAGGTCCTTTTTCACAGAGCTGCATGTGCATCACAGCTCCTGTTTTGCATCCAGGGAATGTGAGGCCATGACTTGTGTGTCCAAGTATATGTGGAGGTGAGATCCCTGACCTGCAGTCCTATGCCCTGACTACTCCTGGTGCCCCAGACTGCCCAAAGCTAGCTTGCCCTGCTTCTGGGGAAATGAAAAGAAAAAAAGAAGTTGAACAAAGTGTTCTCCTTTTACCTGTTCTCTCTAGTTCAGGATGAGTGAGGGTCAACCACAGACAGGTTATTTCAATGCCAGCAGCATACTGTCTCCTCTGCAGAAACTGCTGATGCACATGCTGTCCCTTTGCAGTAAACAGGAATAACTTGCTCTGTTTAGGAGTCAACACAGGGAGAGAACACGATCCTGTGGTGAGGTAGGTCAAGACCCTGTCTTGGCAGCCTTTTAGATTTAAATTTGCTTTATCTGTGTCACACCTTGCTTGAGAGTGCACACATACCCTCAGTATGGTTCTGGCAATAGTCTGGATGTCTAGAAAGTGTTCTGGATGAGGAAAATCTACTGGTGAAAATGATACGCTAAAAAAAATACTGGACTTGTTCTTTACGAAAAATACAGCAATTAGTAAAGACTGGTGCCAAAAGACTGAACATGAAGGGAATGCCCAGTCCAGCTACCTGCCAGAGCTGCAATAGCTGCAACAGTTCCGTGAAAACAGCTGGAATAGTTTATGTAGGACAGCTTCTCTTACTCACAATGGCTGATTGTATGGTCTATAATTCCTTTCTGGATGTGTGAAAGGTTTGCATGCCTAACTAGCTCAAGGTCAGTGTATGTTAAAGCTCATTGAGAGAGTGAGGGAGCAGGTTCGTGCAATTCTATCTTTCCCATTATCTTGCTGCTCCTTTTTCATTATCTTTGCTTTGTGAGGTAGCACCTCTCAGCACCTCCCAGGGAGCTGAGAGCTCAGGGAGCTGATCCAGGGTCTGCACCCAAGCTGTCTCCTCTATAATCCTGGTAGCCCACTGGATTTAGTTGGATGAGAGCAACGTTAACTCACCTTCAGCTGGGAAACCAATGCAGTTGATTTTTGTGACAGTCTCAGCAAAGATGATGGAGAAACATTTGCACAATGCACAGAGTTAATACATACAGTATCATCACCATGATTTTCCAAGGTTGTCCCATTTACTTGGAATAAACATTTACATCTGAGCAAAAAAAGTCTATAATGATGCTAATAATAAATAAATAAAAGGAGACAGGGTTCCGGGGTCATTTGAAGTGTATTTCCAAATCAAGATCAATGAATCTAGCAAAATCACATCCAGAATCTAAAAGCTGATTATCTATCTGGTTTACGTAAAAAAAAACTCCTTCTGCTAAACCTGTACAGCAGCTGCATCCACAAAACCAGAAATGATTTGTGCTGTGCTTCAGCTCATACAAAAAGACATTTGCTGCAAGCTACTCCCAGTTAGTCTTCAAGTCACTTCTTTCCTTTGTTGAGACATCTTCAGGAAGCTTTTTTGGGTAATAATGCCACTTTTTTGCTCCTCTTTAATTGTGTCAGTCCTTTTGTTACAGTGCTCATGGACTGCTTACAGTCCATACTCTGACAGCAAATATTATTCTCAAGTATTTCAAAGATTTGCAGTCATTAAAGCCAAAAGATCCTGATAAATTTTAAGCTTTCTCCTGCTTCACACTGTTCAACCATGCACCTGGCTATAGTGACAGGGTTAGAAAACCCTAAAAAATGTAATTCTAACACCTTCTGTCTTTACTGAGCACTCCCTCACCCACTTAGGCCTGGCATTTATTCAGACAGAGGTATTATCTTACTCAGCAGCTAGGCATATATTTTACCACCCAAACCCACAGGTGATGTTTTCATTTGGAAGGAATTAAAGTTGTATATTACCTTTCCAAGTCTCCATTAGCATGTCTAATGATAAAGCATTAGCAATTTGGAGGTGTAAGAAATTTCCTGTCATATCACTGCTCTGTCATACAAATTAGACGCTTATAGTGAGTAGTTCACTCTTCCACTTGCCACAAATATATTTATCTGGTTGTATCTATACAATTAGCCATTTTTAACTGGCATCTCTAATTGAATAACAACAAGATTATTAAAGGAAATCCTTTACAAATTCAAGGCAATTCATGGCATAATTACTCTCCAAGAGCATAAAATACTAAAAGCTATTTGTTTTTTTAGTGTAGCAGAAGCTCTTTACAAGTGCGTTGACTCTGTGTCTTTTCGAGTCTGAACTCCATGGCTCTACACAATTCCAGCCAAACAAACTTGTCTGGCATTTCTACCAAACTGCTTTTTCTAGGACAAGCTAGTTCAATCCCTCCTGATTTAACATTATTCTGTATGCAAAGTCATCAGTGACTCCTGGGGCCCATGTAGGCTATTTTGTGCTCACGTGCTTGTTTGTGTGTGCATGTCATATACTATCCATGGATTATCACTTGAATATGTATTGACATACAGTGTAGGCAATAAAAACTAAGGCTGGAGCTTAAATCTTGTCCCTGAATTTCTCTTTCCTCTCCTGTGCTCTGGTCCCTGTAGGCAGTTTACTGCAGGAAGCTATACACTAATCAGCCTGTAAAAGGCTGCTCTGGGGGAGATGGCAATCCCAGCCACAGGCTGGGGCAGATAATAGACTTGCCTCATTTGACAAAAAGATAAAAGAGTGCATTTTGTTCCTCATTATTTCACTGGTTTGGGGAGGTGAGTTCTTTCCCTCTCTTGTTTAAGCCACATAAACAATGCCAAGTGTCATGACAGGAGTGGGAGCCTGTCGATGTAGCCCTATAATTAGAAAATTTCCATGCATGAGGCAAAAGGGTGTTTTCAGGTCACTTCCTGATCCACTCATCCATAGATCAAAAACCTGAGTTAAGATACAGATAAGAAAATGCCCAGGAAGTGAAACATGCTCCATATGGCTAATTCAGACAGCCTTATTTTTTGCTGCAGTCAGAGCCTGCCTCGTGGCACTTCTGCCTAGGCACCTCATTGTATCATCAGTATTATAAAGGGTAGCAAGACGAAAGGCTGCTGTCCTGTTGAGGCCAAGCATTTTGTCTTCCTTCCTTTGGTCTTTCTTAACCAGAGTGTAACTCTATGGACACAGTATAACACTATGGGGACAACAGACACAACAGACTTGTACTCATACTTCAAAGTCTAGAATGTGTCTCTCCTCTCCCTTCCTTTCCTTTTCTTGTCTCTAAAGATTATTCTGCCCAAATTAATAGCAGAAAGAAAAATCTGCCAATCAATCCAAAGTTAAACTCCAGTTTAACTTTTCTACTGAACTGCTTTCTTGCTGGCATAATCCCACCAGAGAAGCACCTTGGTTTTTGTGAATGCCTCAGCTGTACTTTCCAGTTTATCTCCATACACTACAAACACAGAACATCAAACTCAAATAGCAGTCAGGAATATCAATCTTTGAGTATTTTCTTTCTTCATTAATACTCTTCAGTATTAATGTCAAGTTAATGCCAGACTTTTTTAAAAGTTTGGCTGCTTAGGGCTGCTTAGGGCAGACTGGTTCACAGCAGCTGTTTATAGGTATCCAGGCAGGATAGGGCAGGAGAGTTTTACTGGCATCAGCATCCGATCTGATCTGACTGATGATCCTGACATCTTAATTCTCATGAAAAGCACCATGGGCTTTTCAGCAAAAATGTGAGGCCAAGACCTTGGTCCTGCAACTCCGCCGAGCGTGTGTACAAACTTCTCACTAGCGAGAGAGTTAAGATCGTCTGTCAACAGCTCTGTCCCATAATGTACTGAGAAGTCTGGCGCTGCTCCAGGGCTAATTTTAAGCATATGAGTAGCTTCTTTCAAGTTGGTGAGAGCAGCAGAGTGAGCTGCTGGCTCCCTGAGAAGGATGCTTAGGGACTGGTGCAGCTGGACCCTGAGGAGGCAGGGACAGTACCACCACAAAGTATGAGCTCACAGGTTTGCAACCCAGGCTCAACCACCCCCTTCCCTACACACACTCTCCCAAGGCCTGTTAGCTAGTGCCAGGGTTGCTGCACTGCTCACATTGCATAGGATTTCCTGTACTGTGTGGTCAGATCCCATGCACTGTGTGACAAGCACACGGGATATGCCTTTTCCTGTATTTTTGCAATAACTAACCACTGTTTCAGATGCTTGGGAGTGCAGGATGGCAGCTGTCAGGAAAAATGGCTATTGCACACCTACAGATAAATCACACTCCATGTACAGACTTACTGTGCCCATGCTGTGCTATTCATCTGGACAGCACTGTACACATGCAAGTGTGTCTGAGAGGAAAATACAGTCAGAACCAAGACCTTAGTCTTTAAAAGCGTTAATATAATGAACATCACTTTTGTGGGGAACTCCTAACCTTTACCAATGAAAACATGCAAGGCAACATCAAAACATTTTACAACATTATTGCTTTCCTTTTTTTTTTCTTGGTATGGCTGACATGAGTCTGTAATTTTATTTAGATATCAGGTAGATCACATTTTTAGCAGCCAAAGAGTTTAACAGTTTTCAGCTGCTATTGTTGCACTTATCTATTGAAATGTTCCTGGAGATGTGCAATTATTAGGAGACTAATTTAGTTTCAGTTTCCAGAATTTCCTAATGAAGATTATATCTTCAAAGTCAACACAGTATGCCCATCTTTTATCCAAATCACTCATTATCTCAGCAGAGGGTATGTCTATTACAGAGCAGCACTTACACAAAAAACTCTTGTTGTCTGAGCACATTTAACTAGTAAAATTCCATATCTCCAATGTCAGCCAAATAAAGAAGGCTACTGCATATTTAGGACACAGCCTGCAGAAAAATTCTTAGCAAAATACCCATATGGGTCTCTGCTTTATTAAAAACGTCTTGTTCTTACCCAGCTTTTTCAGATTCCCATCTAACCTAGTGATTTTTTTTTGAGTTATAGAGTGATATCTATGCTTTGTTTCTCTTCTTCCTAACTAATTTCTAGAAGATGTAACTTCTTTCCCTTCCTAGCTGAACAGCAATATTAACATTATAAACCAGTCAAATGTACCAGATGGGTATTGGCAAATGACTGAATGATTTGCACCCCTTATTGTGTTGGACCAGACAACTATTGTGCATATCAACTTGATTAATTAAAATGATCCATTTTTGCTCATGTTCCTTTCCTGTGAACTAACCTGATAGATATGTTGGCAGCTTTGAAAATACACCTTGAGAAGGACCTTGGTTTCCTCTTCCAAATACCAATGCAGGGCTGAGCATCTTTCAATCCTGAAGGGTCCTCCAGCCAGTTGCATGAGTTTGCTGGTTTCTATCGTTTTAGCATTTTAATTCTTGCAGGCTGCACCATAATCTTGCCTAAAGAAGTTTGCTTAGATTCTTCTTGCTGCTTCAGAGGCTATGAATCAATCAAACCAATCCATTCAGATGGTAGTCAGAAAATGTGGACAGTTATGAATCAGAATCAAATGCTTTCTTCAGAGGTGTTTTCTTTAACTTACACAAGTCGAAATTCAGGAACTTCTGCTATCGACGAGGAAGCCCAGGAACAATGGCTCTTTCCTGTAAGTATCAGTAAAGTGATGACTAAACAGGCACTCCATAGCCAGCAAGTAAGCAAGGCTACCTCCAGTGGACATGCACTGGAGTTAAGGATGGCTGCTGAGAAAGATGGTGAAATTAGACCCTATTTATTAACATTTCTTGCCATATTTCAAGAAGGGAAAAGTGACTAATAAGCCAAAACCAGACAGTAACTGCTGGTAAAGTACTTCAAGATTATTTGGTAATAAAATATACCTCCATATGGTCCAAGCCTCTCATGCAGCTGTATCACACCTATATTTCAAAATTATGATCAGGAAAAGCAATTGTTGCCTTCTGCAGGGTATAGTGGACTGCTGGAGACACTGCTTTTCTGGTTCACCCAGACCCTTCCTTAGCCATCAGTTCACCTCCTCATATCATCCTGTCAGCCACACTATCATCCCAGGCTTCAGGGACCCAATGATGGCCACCCTAACAGAGGTGACCTGCACCATGAATGTAAAAGCATCAGTTACTTTCACTAGTAAAATGAATACAAGTTTCTCAGGGACTACAGCTAGAGAGTGTTATCCTGCTAAATTCTTAATGGGTCCATGCTGACTCTTGAAGGCCATTCCAGGCAGGAGCAGGTATGGGCTGTTACCATTGGACAGAGACAGCACCATCCTGTCTGTAGTGCATAAAGCAAGTCTGAAGGCCACAGGAGCTTCTCAGCAGGGATCCAGCTAGCACAAGAAGGAAAGGACCTATGGGCTGTGTGTGGATGTTGTTTCTCAGGGACAACAGCAGGTGAATTAGGGCAAACCTCTGTTTGTACATTGCTGTGGAGGATATTAGTAGAATATGTGTTAGAATTAGAGCCTAATTAGAATAAATATAGTTAGATCAGTCAAGATTGATTGAACAAAATACTCTTTTGGTACCACAAAGAATGGAGTAGTAAAATAAGAAAACCCAAATTTATTTCACCCCTCTGCGTCTTGCCTTCTCATCGTGACTTTTCTCAGTTTTTGATGATTTTAGTGATGATTAAATCTTTCCTCACATTTGGAGGATCTTCTTCTGGCCCAGCCCATGCTTTTGTTTATAATCCTGTGTGCACACGTGCATGCCTAGTTTGGGCATTGCTCTGATGTTCCCAGCATGACAGCAAAGCAGCTTTTGTTTAGAAATAAAGTTATATGAAATCATTTGAAAGACTTGTTGAACTTGTCCCGTTATTTCCCACAGAAATGACTGGTAAACAGATTTATTTGTCCTAAATTTTTAGCTGTGCAATTTCTGCAGCTAACTTTTGGCTGCAGACCATTTGCAAATAGTTTGTAATTAATATTGGACATTTCAGATTATTTGCTTTAGGCTACATAAAAAATTTCTTCTCTCTTAGCTTAATGAATATAACTCCTAGAATCAGGTTTATTGTAGAAATTCTTGTGTATAAAAGGCATATTTTCTGTCTGCAGAATCTTGTTTGTATGAAAGGCATATTTTCTTTCTGCAGATTCTTCGTAGTGAATGGGTGATCCTGCCAAGGGCTAGCACATTATCTCTGCTCCAGAATAAAACACTTATACTTGTGCTTAACTTTAAGGACAAGATTAGTCAAGTCAAAATTAATTTGAGCATGTGTAAGAGATAAAGCAGTAAAGTTGGTTTAAGATTATATGATCAAGAAAAAATGAATGTCCCTTCTTTGTCCTGAAAATGATGACCCCATGCTCATGGCACCTCTACCCCTGCTTGGCCACCCCCTGCCCCACTTTTCTGCTCTGCATCAAAACCCTAGTGGCTCTGGAGGGTCTGTATTCCCTGATCCCTGAGGTCTCTTTACCTTCTCCATCACTCGTAAAACACTGCACCCCAACTCCACCACCAATCAGTGTGGGACAAGCATCCTCCTGGTTGGGTTCAAGGGGGGTAGTTCTGAGATGTTTGAGACACAACTTCATTCTTATACCAAGTTAAAGGAAAGGGTACACCGTCGTGATAAAAGCCCCCTATTTGTAAAACTTTTTCCAAAGATTTTTCTTCTCTTGGTTTGGGATCACACCACACAGCAATTATTTTTTCATAGATTGAAATATAAATTCATTTCCTGGAGCTGGTAGAAAAAATTACCAGAGCAACAACCTGTTCTGGAGGGGGCTGTCATTTGTCTTAAGGACAGAGGCATTATGAAAGCCTAAAGTCCAAGGCACTCGAAGAGCCAGGGTTATCAATGCCAACTATTTACAAAACCTCAATGAGAGCTTCTGCAACTTTCTAGAATGAACAAGCCATACCTTTCAAATATACTTCTTACTTTACAAAAGTCCTGTAGCAGAAAGAAGCCTGTGTAGACCAGGCAGAGCTTTCCAGGGGTTTGCTTGGCATCACAAACACTGCCTTTTCTTCTCCTCTCTGAATTATAGCATAGCTAGGGCCAAAGGTAACTCTTTTCAACACTGTCACCTCATGACAGGTTTCTCATTAATGTTTGAGAATTGTTGGGATAATTTCATAAAGAAAGGCCATCCTATAAACAGCTTCTGCTTCCACTTCTCAGCTCTTCTAATTGAGCTGCCCACTGGGTAAATTCTTCTCTCATACCTTGAAGGCCAAATCGGTTGGTATAAATGGAGATGGCTTCAGTGACTTTAAATTACATCAGTTTATATTAGCCCCAGCTTTGTCCCATGACACTTCTCTTCCTCCATCATAAGTGCAAACTTTTCCCTTTCTAAAACTGCTTAGCTCAGGAAGGCATCTATCTGGCGGATTGACATCATAAAATCAGATAGGAGCACGCTGTGCTCTGGAGCCCAGAACAGAAATACCCAGAGTAGGTGTGACCAACCTGGGAATGAGGATGCTTGTGGAATCCAGCTAGAAGCCCTCTCCTGTGGCAGTGCACACAGACCTACTCATCAGAATGTAATCTGGAAAATCTGGAACATTTTGCATTCTACTTCATCCATCGCGCAGCCTCAAGATGCCACATCCTCCCTAACTGCCACCTGTGGCTCCTAATTCCAGAACTGCAGGCTAAACACTTGCACAATTTTCCAGCAACTTAAATTTCTACTCCTGGGCAAAATTCATTGCTTCAGTGAATCATCCTACAGCTGTTTTGTGTGGGAATGACAGTCACTCATGGTGATTCCATGTGTTCATTGATCTGCTTCTCATTATAGCAGGACAGACGGCCAGAAATCCTGCTACAATGGCTGCTGTAGTAAGAGACTGTGTTGGCCCATTTTGTCTGAGTCTGGGAGACCAGTCCTGTGTTGGTGTACATAGTCCTGATGTGCAGGAACTTTCCCAGCCCTCCAACAAAAGGCTTTGCACTCCTATCTTGTCTTCACGATTCACAGGGATGCAGGATTTTCCTGGTCTCTGCCTTTTGAGCTGCAGCCTTGGGAATGCATCATTCAACACACTGCCACAAGGAGGTGGGGAGTGGGGACTGCCCAGCTCCTGCCTGGTACAGTGGGGTGGAAGGACTCAGCAGGGGCACAGCTTCGTGCAGGAGAAATCCTGTTTCCTGTCTGTCCCCTTTTTAAAAGAAATCTAAGCCAACAGCAAATAAAAAACCTCTTGCTAAGACCTGTAGACTTAGGACTGACTTAACACTGAAGCAGAACCCTTTCCAAACGTGGTCCCCTGGATGATGACAGAAAATTCTGGTATGGCAACAGAGAAAGGCTGCCTGTGTCTTTTCTCTGTAAGCAGTCAGAGGGCTTCAGAGCTCAAACTTCAAGTGTGTAAGCCTTTCCTCTGCTACAAAAGCTATTTCTATTAATAAATACATAAAATTAAGGGAGAGCTTGGGGTCCCATCATTCCACCTCAGCATGCAATAACAGTTGTGGGTAAGCCCCATGTGAGAAATAAGTCCTCACAGCTGCTATCCTGTTAACTTTAGCTATTTTGTTATTTTGGCTAAGTTGTCAAAACGTTCATTTCCTGATGTCTGGGAAACTGGCTGAGCAGCATATACAGTGCTGGGCTCTGCTGCTTGCTCCTGAGATAGAGGGAGGCTGGGTATGAGAGTGCTGGCCTTCAGCAAGTGGTAATGCAAAGAAAGGACTGCTCTTACTTCCTCAGCAGCAATTTTATCTTATCTACACACACTGCTCTTTCCAAATCAAGACTAGCCTTTTCATTATTATAAACACTGGAGAGTGGGAAAATATTCCCTGAGGCAAGAAGCAGCACTTGAAGTAAAGCACTGTAATGGAAACTGCCACATGCAGCAAAATTCCTCACTCCTTAAGGCATATTCCTGCTCTCAGTGCAAAAGTTGCTTTTGCTCCAAATAACACACAGCCTAGGGTCAGCTCCCTGAGTCCAATGAGACCATATTAAAGGACAACATGTTGAGTCACAGCTTCATATCATGCAAGACTTGCTCTCATGAGGTACTGCAGCTGAGTGTCCAAGCTGCAGTCCCATGGTACATGTCAACATAATACATGTCAGCCTCAAAACACTCTCCCTTTTTTTTGTGAAAGGCATGGGAGACACATATATGCTTAAAACTGAGGACACATGCTCAAACATCTCTAGGAATATCAAGGGCAGGACTTTGTAAGACTGAACTAAACCAAACCATTGTAACTGGACCTATGTGGGGTCAAAAGCATGATGCATTAGAGGTGATGTCCAAACTCAGTTCCCTTCTTTAGAGAAGAAAGTTGCTTATTGAAAAACAAAGGGTTTTGTCACCGAACCCTATTAAATTTTCTGACCTCTCCCACCTCTTCTTCCTGCAATGTGGTGCTGCTGTTTTTATTAATTATTACTCTTACCATGGATCTGCTTGTTGCTCACTGCTGTATGTTTTGCAGTGCTGGTGTATCATTTTACCCCACATTTGCTCCAGCAAAGTGACTGAGCCTGCCTGCAACTGGAAGACGGTGTTTGTGAGACCGTGGTCAAAGTGCATGGCACAGCACAGGATGACAGCCTCAAAGTCAGCCCTGCAGCTGTTGTGCTTCTTTGAAAAAGGCCTCAGTCAGCTCTTAAAAATTTGCTGATGTTATTTCATTTCCATCAAGCAGGCCAGGAGCCCCAGAGCTGTCTCTTTCCCCATCTGCTCTTGCCCTGCCTGCACACCTCACTGAGAGCTTGCTGGAAAGGTTTCCTCTCTGTTTCAAAGCCTGCTGGCACTCTGAACCAGGTTACTGTAGTGAGGTGTTCACAAACTTGACACAGTCTTGAAATGTGATTGTATCAGATAAGATTTTGCTTTTTAGTCGGTATAAGCTTTTTTAATCATCAGCTTGCGAAAGGGAGAAAGAAAAGCAAAACTTGTATGAAGTCAAGGTTGGTGAAAGCTGTTTGCAGAGCTGTCCTCCAGACTCTGTGCCCTCAGGAAGGAACAGGAGAGTACAAAGAGGGAATCATGAATGTGATTCAGTCTGCAAAGGCAAGTGACACTGTTGCTTATGCCAGTTCTGGAGATGATTTTTTTGGAAAACAGGAAGCTTTGCAGGGAGCACGATCCACTAGACTCAGTTGACACAGCAGCATTACGGTGCAATTACGTGATTTACCAAATCAGACCTAACTGCTTTCTGTCAACAAGGGATCAATCGCTGCTTCCCAGCTTTTATCATACATTCCCTACTCTCTAGTAATTGCATGATTATGGGTTGTGTTGGTCTGTTGATCTGATGGAAAACTGTTTCTTGGAGGTGGGTCTGTGTTCTGCCAGATGAGCTCGATGGACTAACTCACTGTAACTGTATAATTATGACTGTAAAGGGAAGTAACAACTTATGCCGATGGGTATAGGGATTGTTCCCTTCCAGTGTGGCCTGGATTATGCTGGAAAAGGTGAAATATTCAGCTTCATTTTCAGGGGCCACATGTGCAGCATTGGCAGGACAGCAGTATTCAGATTAGCCCTAAAACCAGGACTAGGGATACCGGTGTTGAGAGTGGGAGGGATCTGTGTTTCCTCTAGGACTGTAGCACTAATGCTGGCCCTAAGAAAGCCACAAGGATATATGGCTTAGGCTGGGGGAGAGGCTGGGACCATCTTTCTCAGAAGCAATCTCAGCTATCCCACGTATGAAGCACAACATGAGGGCCTGAACCTCCTACTGTTTGTGGGCAATGTAGGTGAGTTACTGTGGTTAGGATGAATATTACTAGTAAAACACAAGTCCTAAATCAAAGGTTTCCATTAATGTCAGTACATGTATGTCATGGTGAATGATTCAAGATTTTGAAAGCTGACCATCCAGCAGATTTGGCTATTGCTACAGCTATGTGGTCAAAAATTTGTTTAGCTACCAGAAAACATAACTTCATAGTCATGTGCAGGTACGTTTACCATGGCAGGGAGCACAGTGGCACTCAATACATAAAAGAAAGATGAGAAATCAAGCCATGGCATCAACAGCACACCTCTGAGCGAGCACAGAGATTTTGTGCCCATACTGGCAGTGACTGATTGTTGAGTATTTTTTATTAGCAAATGGTGAGCATGACTTGGTATCAGCAACATATAAGAAAGTGGAAGAGGGAGCTTCAAAACCACTTCTGTGTTCAGTGATGCTCCATTGTTGTCTTCCTTTAGAGGTGTTTGTCTGGATGTACGTATCACATGACTGGAAGGTCTCTAGCTACGTCTGTGTTGTGGAAAACCTCAGAAGCAGGATACATACCTGGGTAGATGTGATGGATTTAGGTGTCCAGTTCCCTATCTCTTCAGTCTTCTTCCGTCCCAAAGGATATTGCCCTTAATGAACCCTTGCAGTTTATAATCTTTTCACAAACTAGGCACTTATTCTGAGATATTTTATTTTGCTGGATTGTAAACCGCATGGATTCAAAAGCTGTCACAGAGGTTGATAAGATGTCCTACAGCAAAAGCAGCAGCTTCTGAGAAATGGGTGACAGAAATCACCATGAGTTTCTCCAGCCCATAAATCAGACTTTTTGTTCAAAGAAAAAGCAGCATTACTCTGTTTTCTTAACCATTTACATTTCTTTTAAAACAAGAGACTACGCATAAAATTTTGGGTATCTGTGGACTTATTTATGCCCAAGCAAGTACTTGGACAGTAGATAAAATTAAGGAAACAATAACTTGAAAATGTGTGAAAAAATACCAAAGCTTGCATGACTCCTGCCTAGAATGAGCATTAGGAATTTATCTGAACCACTGAAATGAAAGGCAAGATTTCAGCTTGTTTCACCATCAAAAGAATTGAGCCCCAAATGGGTGTAACTGTTATATGAAACACTGTGCTGGACTGGATTGTCTGTGAAGAGCCTGATGCCTTCTGTAAGTCTAGTTTCACTTTTGAGCCTTGAGATTCTTTAATTTGCATTATTATGTCTTAACGTACATTAATTATGCCTTACTAATTAATTGTTCTCTGATGACTAGAAATTTAGAATAGACAGGCAACTTTTACTGAAAAACCAGCTGAGGGAAAACTGTATGAGCCTTCCTGTATTTTAGTCTTTTTACTTTTACTCAGAGTTAATAAGTATGGAAATTTCGCCATATATTATGTTATCATTTTCCCCTTACTTAATCTTGAGTCTTGAAAGCCCAATGTGCTTCAGATGTTTATGGGCAAATGTATAGTAAGTTTCACTGAGCTTACTATATAGAGCAGCGCCTGCTTTAAAATGCACCATAGGAAGTGGGGTGGGCATACAAAATAAGAGCTCTGCTTCTGACGGTTTATTTTCCATCATTTTATTTAATCTAGGTCTGTGTGTGCTTGCCACTTTCACTGGAAATCCATGTTTATCTATGAGTTTTAAGAAAGAATTCAAGAAGTAAAAATCAAGTGGAAATATCCCCCATAATAAAGGGGGCTATCAGAGCCTTTCCTACAAGATTCCTTTTATGTGTGAAATATTTATTAGTCCTTGCCTGTTCATTATTTGAAGGGATATCTGAACTGGTGTATCCTTAGGGAATCATGAGGGGAGCAGAGGGAATGTTTACAATGAAAATGGTGCTTAATCTCCATGAATGACAGGAAAAGATTAAGCAAACTACAGATAAACCATCTTATCATTCAGAAGTATACATGCTGAATGTGTTGTAAAATAAATACACCACTGCTGTTTAAATCCTTTGTGCATCAAAGGACCAGAAGCACAAAAAGAAAATATTCACCTCAGACAGGATTTATGTGGACTCTCCATCCAAAGATTTTAAAGAACTTCCATTGATCCACCACTTCAGTCTAGCATCTGAGCTTGTCTGGAGGTCCCTGTTGGACCTGGAAACTCTATCTGCATGTTGTGCTTCCTCCATAGCCAGAGTGATGCTGCTTCAGCAGCTCTGTATCTCTCTCCTCCACTGTGATTCAGAAATTAGACAAAGTGGCCTCTGGTCCACCATGGTAGTCTATTATACAACACAGTAATCAACTCACATATTCAAGAAATGGGTGGCTTGGGGTTTATGCTCTTTTTGGTTAGTGGTAGCTCAAAACTGTGGTTGCTAACACTGGACTATCAGGCTCTAATGCAACCTATGGAAAATCTACGTACTTAGAGACTGTGACTTCTGGATTGACAATTGTCATTTTGAGAAGTATTTCATAGCAGGAAAAATTTCTGTGCCTGTAAGACCTATATCAATTAGGTGAGAGCTAATCTGAAGGTTGTCTAACTCTTCAGATACTGTGTTATTTTCCCACTATAACCTCCTCTCTCACAACTAGAGCATTTTTCTACCACTAAACTCACCAAACCTAGATGTTTACAGCCTTCATAAAAGTTCGTTTTGCAGAGCCTTTCCTGGAGTCTGACATCAAATGAAAGCTCTTCCTCATGCAGTCCATTACAAGTCCTCCAAGGCATAATGACTGCATTTCCAAAGTACCATATGGATATTACTAACGTTGATCACTGAGCTAAACATAGGGGCAGTTTCATTTACCCCTGGAAGAGGACAATGTACAAACCCTTCAGTGTGATGGGTAGAGTGTGGAGCAGCCTGATTTGCTGTTGTATCGTGTAATCTCTCAAAGTAAATCTCTTCCAGGTTAAGGCTGTCCCCAAATATCACCTCCCACATTTGACACAAGCTTTTCCACGTATCAGAACTTCACTGTCTAGCACTGAGTGTTAATGTTCACTTGGAAGAAAATGATGTCTCTGTTCCTACTGCATAAAAAGCCCCACCACACCTACAGTGGAGGATTATATCTTTCTCTACTACAGTTTATAAAAGTAATGACTTCAGGTAGATACTAGATGAAATCCAACCATTAAGAGTGAAATATAACCTGTTCATACTGAAGAAATCTAGATTAAATTTACCAGTGGAAATAACCTTACCATACATTCAAACCAATTGTAGCTGAATTCCAAAGATGTGCTCCTGCCCTGTGTACACAACTTTTGCAGTTGTGTCTTTTTTTATAAAACCAGCAGATTCCTATAGGCTGCGCAAACACTTCCTGATAGATGGAAGTCGGTGTTCTTCTTTGCATAGGTTCTTTCTCACATGTAACACTGACTGCTGCTTTTAAGAAAATAGATCTGTCATCAGCTCAAGGGTGAAATTCTTTTTACTAGGTAGTGGAACTGTCTGTGTGAGGATCTATACACTGCAACCAGAAGATAATATTTCAGATGAAGAACTACTTTGCATTTCTTCTTTCATCACACTGAGCCAAAGTCATTATTGACTTCAGAGAAATTAGGATTACTGAATTTGGTTTACTGAATTTGGGTTACTGTCAAAAGGATTTTAAAGCAGAATAAGCCTGTCAGAAATGTTGGGGATTTTTTTCTGCGTGTTTTGGGGGGTTAGTTTCAAGTGGCATTTTAGATACACTCACATTAACCAGTGACTGATGTTCATGCAGAGTTTTCCAGTCTGCATCAATGCACAAGAAGTCAGAACTAGACTTCCTTTGGAAGCACTGTGGTTTCTTTGTGGAAGGCTCTGGCCTTTCATTTGTCTGTTATGTGCAATAAATAAATCCAAGGTGCTTTGGCATTTGGCACCTGAAGTACATTTGAACATAGTAATACATTAACACATCTAGTTTCTGAGCAGCTGAACTAGCAAAGCTTATTTTCCCATGGACTTGTGTCCTCTTAGCAGTCCCTGCAGTGTGACCCCAGCTCTCATGCATATTTCCATGCCCATTGGGCCGGAGCTTTACCTGTGCTGTGAGCAGTGAGGAGCTAGGAAGAGGTTGACTGACAGGCTGATATGTGTATGCCCATTAGCTGTCTGGCTGCTGACAGAAGCACTACCTGTTGCCTAGAGGAATAGTGAGCTGAGCCTCTCTTCTCTGTCTAGGTGTCCATTCCCACAGACATAATTAACTGTGATATTTCTAACCCTCTTTTAACTTTAAGAAAAATTGGTCAAGGAATTCAAAAGCCCAGGAGAGTGGGACTTAGAGATGGACAAACAATGTGATGGCACAGTTAATTTCTTTATGACAACAGGCTAAAGCTCATAAGTGTAAAAATCTCTCCCAAGAATCTGAGCTATTTAGTTTGTTTCCCAGTTTGAACTGGGCATGGGGAAACTGCAAGTCAGCACATATTAGACCACTTGCAGTCCTGCCTAAGGAAGAGTTCCAACTGGGAGCAGTAGGATTTCTCGGGGCAGTGAGGTTTGGTTAGAAGTTCTCCATTCCCATCTCGCCCAAAAGACACACAAATGATCTTTGATTTGAAAATGTTCTTGATCCTTAATTAGGATTCCTTCTGAGTTTGGTTGCTTCATTTATGAAACTCATTTTTTCCACGTGTAACCACAAGTACACAGAAGACAATGTCAGTATCGAGAGAGATGCAGTCCTAGGCCAAGTGCTGTGGTGATAGAGTTAGAGGGATGGAAGTTAGCAGCTATTTCTAGGCAAAGAAGGATTTTGTGGTGGAGCCCTCATTAACATATTCTGGGCTTCTGTGGCTTTCTGAAGTCACTGTGCAAATAGAGAGTGTTGTGCTGCTCCTTGGCCTGCCTTGTTCTCTTGAGGAACACAGCATTCATGGGGCACTCGTCTGGGAGGACCTATTTCCACTGCTCAGTCACTGTCCTTCAATGATATAGCCTGAACAACAGCAAGTGGGCAGTAATTTCACTTGCAGTAGCACCAGGAGAGCAGCCATCTCAAGAGCTGGATCAATTAAGATGATGTTGAAACTGTAATTGGACTGAAGAGACTTTTTTTCTTCCATGCCTGAACATTTGGGAACAGATACGTTTCTCCTCCTGACTCTGCCTTTTTAGGCTTGTTTATTTCTCCATTAAATTATTTTCTTGATGATGTCTCCTGCTCACCCTCCATCCTCTTCTGTTTTCTAAGAAACAGCATCTCAGAAGGAGAGATGCTTATCCTGGAAAAATTACCAGAGAAAAAAATAGGGGGAAAAAGTGGGATTGGGAATACTGTGCAAATGGCTTTTCTCTTTTTTTTCTGGCACTCACAGCAGCGTCTCCCTTGAAAGAATAGGACAGATGGATTTGGAGAAACAGATCTCTGCTTTTCAACACACACTGTAACCGTTGTGTGCCATTTTGCAAAGGCCAAGGTCCCCATCCCCATGAGGCATTCATCATCCTACCCAAAGAGGCAACGTGCCCGATGATACGTGGTCTTTGGCTCTTTTTTTTACTGCTCAGCTATCCCTGCTGCACACTGCAGTGGAAACACTGATTTGTTTTCCATTCACAAGGGTAGTTTGAACCCAAATACATTCCCATCACACAGTTATCATATGGGCTGATGAAAATAATGAACCCTGGACATGGGGAAGGTACAGGATGTGGTTGTGCTAGCAGAGCCGGTGTGCAGGTGGCAAGCCCTCTCAGCAGAAGAGCCAAGGGTCAGGAAACATGTGGAGCTAAAGGGGCGGAAGAGAAAGTAGGGAGCCTGGGCTTAGTTTTCCTGATGACATGCATATCCAAGGGGAAGGCTGGAAGCTACAGAAAGTGACTTTTGCTGACTGCACCAGGCGGGTGTGGTAGAGCTGCCTACTTATCTGTGCTCTCCTGGCCAGCTGGGGCCATGCTTCATAGATCAAATGGATTAAGGAAGGGAAGCAGAATTCAAAGTCCTTTAACAGCTTTTAATCGGGAGCTGTCCTTCTTTTTTTTCCCTCCACTTGGTAGAAACCATATACCCATATTTTCCCACTCACTTCCTTTAATAACTAGATAATGTTATTATATACCAGTAGGTGTGTTATTCTCCTAGCATGTTTTGACATCCATACCTTGGATTTGCCTGAAATATTTGTGCACTATTTCAATCAAAATATTTTCACAGGTTCACATGAAAAAAAAAATCTAGTGACTGAAATGATGACAAGAGGATAGCAAATTCATAGTGAATAAAGTAAATAACTTTATAAATGAGTTGAAGAGAAAAGATTGAGGAGACAGAGGCTTATTCTACATAGTGACTGTTCACACATCTGTGGATGTTAGACAGATTTGTTCTTCGCTGACTCTAGTTGCTACATTTTCTAGGTTAAAAAAAAAATTGTGATTTTTAAGAATTCAGAAATTGCAATTTTATGCTTAGATTCTCACCCTTTACAAATCAAATATTCCTGTATTTCGAAGACCAAAATAAAATAAGTCTTGTTGGCAGATATCAGTGACCCTGATCTCAATGTCTTCCTTCCTTGAACTGCTCAGTTACCTTTTTCTTGGCACACTACAGTCTGCAGATGTCAAAGAATAAGGAGGTGTGTGTTGTGTGGTGCTAACACTCCAGTGCTGGCACAGTACTTCCTGCAATAAAGGGTCTAATTTCAGGCTTATGGAGAATTCCTGCTGACTCACATCCTGTGGCATTTTATAGACAAAAGTCCAAAACCAGATAATCTACAAAGTTTTCACCTTTTTCACCTAAATGGTTGCTTGCTCCACTCATTTCCAATGGCAGTAGTTGTGGCCTCAGGAGAAAGTTCTTCCTACTAATTTAAGCCTGGAGCCTTGGCATCCCTATCTACTTCTGCACCCACGTAGTTTGCACCGTGTCATTCTTGGACTCACAATTCCCATCTCACCCCTTCTCCGTTGCCCAGCATTTCACTGGTAGTATCAGCTGCAAAAGCTACCACGGAATTATAGCCTCTGCAGAGAAAGCAGTGCCTGGCAGCGCTCCACCACGTGGTCTCCTGTGTATCAGTTTTCCCGGTCTGTGGTGTTCTGTACCCAGGGCTTGCCTGGAAAATGTGATGCCAGCGATGGAAAGGAACAGAGCTGGACTCTTTCCTGGACTGCTTCCTCACATGCTGGATGATTCTCTAGGAAACCCTCCAGCCCCTCCCAAGGGTCTGTGCTTTCCTTATAGTTTCTTCGGCATTGTTAGACTTAATCAGCTCCCTTTGAATCTGGACAGGAGTGTAACAAGTAAGGGTCACCTTGGTTACTCCCACAACTGAAAGGATGGGAATGGTAATGTATTACTTGTAAGCACTGAATCAGCAATTCAGTGAAACAAAATAATTTCAAAATGCTTCTCAACTGTATTTACTGTGTAGTTAATAAATGCTTTACTAGTAGAATTCCAGGAATGTTCCTGACCTCTCACAAAGTACAGATATATATGTGTGTTTATAAATGTATATATTATAGCCCCATATATATGAGTGTACAGTTACTGCTAGTCTTTTTAGAATAATCTCAACACAGTACTAAGGTTGCTACTACATATGATCCTAAAATCTTCCTGGATAATGTGCAGGCTCTGAGCCCTTCATCTGCTATTAACTGTCTGGCTCTAACTTCAGTGAGGCTCAAGCTGCTCATAAATATTCCTCTTCTCTTGTAGTAGAATTTGCACTTCTGTAATGAAGCATCATGTCCCAGTGGGCTCCTTTTGCTGCCTGCGGTTTTCAAAGGTCAGACTATATGTCCTAATATTTCCTTTTGGCCTTAGTGATAATTCTGTGAATTTTGTGCATGGCTTGTTCAGGCATCCCTCTCCAGAAAACAGTGTGGAATGTATTTTTTAACCTTTGATGACAACCTTTGGTGAGACAAACTCAGCGAAGAATACAGTCAGTGCCTGGTCACTTCCTTGCCTTTCCTGTTGATACTTTTCTTCTGGTTCCCACATTGCCACACATCAGCTATTAAATGTTCAGAGGATTCATTTAGCAACAGCCACAGCAGAAAACAATGATGTTTCTTCTTGAATGAGATATATGAGAAAATAGTCAGGTGATTAAAAAAAAGGTGTAATCAATCAGTCACCTTGTTCACAAAGGCAAAATATAGAGCAACCAGAGTTTTGGGCTAGGGTTTCTGGCTTTGGGGTGAAGAATCTGATGTGAGGATTGAGGTAGTCTGCTTCTCCAGACTGTTGAAAGTTGATTTGTACCCCTGTAAACAGAGGAATTTGATCAGCAAAGAAGCCGTGATATTATCCCTGTTCCTTTTCAAACCTGATTAATTTGTGTCCTGAAAGGGAAGTCTGAACAGAAGCTGAACTTGCCCTGAGTGGACCAGTTCTTTTTTTTTGGAACAAATGATGGCAAATATCTCATAAAAATGGGTACAAAATAAAACAAAGAAAATATTAAGAAGCAAATACATTATTAGTTGTGATGAACTTTTACATTTTGTAAAAAAAAAGGCTTTTGGGACATAGGTGTTAAAAATCAACTCCTGTATTACAACTTTAAAGGGTTTAATCACACTTAAGATATCTGCTGTGCAAATAAATTTTGACCATATCATACTTAAAACAAAGCTTGCTCACTGCTGAGATAAAAATAGTCCTTCAGAGGGACTCTGAGAGCCAGCTGTACTAGAATTCTTTAGAAGAATGGAAGAAAGATCTCTCCTGTGTCTGTGGGAGCCCTTGCTGTTCCTTTTATGGATCTTAAAGTTCTTTATGTTCTTATGCCCCTACATTGTGTCCCGTAAGACAATTCAGGTACTATTCAGTTATCCTGGCTGTGAAAATGTTTGTGAAGAAAATTAATTACCTGGGAGGAACCAGTTTGGAAGTTTCCCCAAATGCTGTTTAAATGGACTGGCAAGAGTTAGTTGAGAAAGAAAGAAGTCACACGCTGTGTGCCATTGGCACTGATTTGGGAAAGTTGCTTGATATAATTTTGAACCATCATTATAAAACGTTATTTGTACTTTGGCAACTACTGATACATTTTAGAAGTCTTCATCAAGTTGTGCCAAGAGGTCTCTCCCAGGAATTTCTAGATGGAACTAGGGAGATGTGGCTAATGGTTTGAAGATTGGATGCTTTTTTGTTTGTTTGTTTGTTTGTTTTCTCAGTTTTGTTGCTGAACACATAAAAAATGACAACAAATCCAGTCACTTCAAACCTTCCAAAAAAAGATATAGAAGACGTATCAGCTCCCTCTGATCATATTAGTTCTTCTAGTTGAAAAGAAATATTGAAATGTTATTGTAGGCTGGATGAAGTGTTACATCTGACTCAATAAAGAAGTGCTTAATTTTTGGGCTGTCCTATTAAAGAACAGGGAACCACAAACTGTATTTCTATCAATTATGAATACATGGAACTTGAATAAACCTGAGAAGACTCTCTAATACCACTTCTAGTGTAAGCCAGAATTAAATTTCGTCCCTGACAAAGATCTGATAGACCTGATCTTAAACACTGCAATTGATGTCAGTCCCAGACTGCACAGACAACATTATTCAGTGCTTAACTGCCCTGGAAGTCAGAAAATCTTCCCCATTATCTGAGATAACTCTCCTGTCCAGAAAATTATTTCCTCTCTTACCGTTGGTGGCTATAACGATAATAGGTCAGGGACCTCCAACCTTTCCCTGCTGGAAGGCTGTTATCACACCTGTCTGTCTGGTCTCTTCTTCTAGATTGAACAGTCTCAAATCTTTCAGCTTTTCCTTGTAGGCTGGGTTTTCACAATTTCTGACAGCAATTTGCTCTCCTTTGAGTTGTCTCCAGTTTCAACTTCTAATCCTGTTCCATGAAGTGCTGGCAGTTTTTTCCAATTGGTGTGACCTGTAAATTTTAAGCCTGGTTCCCTAGGGAAATAGGACTTACATAATCATGCGTGTCTGTTTATTTTTTCTATCTACTTGACTCATAATTTTTTAACTCTTCTGTCAGTTTCAAGCAAACATGACAGTGCTTAAATATCTCTAAGATATTCTGTTCATCAATACTTTGTTTAAGAAGTGGTAAGATGTAGGAGAGACGTCTCATTAGACTGCACACCAGTGAAAGGCTTCAACATGATAAAATCCTTAGCAGACACTGAGGCACCTCTATTGCAGAAACGTGTGACAAACAACAAACCCTTCATCTGGAGATTTTTCCTTATGTGATATTGGACACACAAACCCCCTGGGAGCTGTGTTGCATTGCTTCTACTCCTGACACAATGATGACTTGTAAGAATATGTTGGATATACTGGCTCCCTGTAAGATACATTCATAATTTTTTTTATTTCATAACAAACTAGTGACATATATCTTTGGCAGTCTGTTTCCCAAGCATTTAGACTTCCACCACCATGTAAATTCAGCTGTGGGAGGCCTGGCTTCAGGTCTGGAGAAAGCCTTAGACACCACACTGTAGCAGATGGCAATTTCAGGTTTCCTGATGGTGCTGTTCCACACTGAACAAAATCCTGCAGAATTTGCAGGTGCAAGGTCCAGAATCCAGGTCGTTCCCCAGGACCCTCTTTGTGAATAGTGTGATGCTTGTGCCTTTTTTCAGCTTCAATGAATATTAAGGGAATTTGCATAAAAGCACATCCATCTGGACAAAGTGTCTAAGGATGCTGCTTTCCACTCCTGCAGCATGGAGGTGAGGGTACTCTTGTGAGGTGCAAGTAGCTTCATGGGAGGGGATGCAGTGAAAGCATGCTGCACCAGTGAACTGTAGAATAAAGGATTTTATCCTTCTCCAGAAGTTTTGTCAACCTGGGCTTGGAGACTTTTCTCACAGACTTTCAACTTTGAGCCCCATAAAAGAAAAAGAAAAAACAAGGGGGGAAAATAAAAACAAACCGTAAAGCAAAGCAAAGAAAAACAAAAAAACAGGAAAAAAAATGGGGCATGTGGCTTACTTCTGTGCAAAACTATGTGGCCTCTCCCTGTCACCAGTTGCCCATCCATTAGCCTAACTGATCCAACGCCCAGACACTGAATTACCCTCTGCTTCCTGCTCAGAAAGTGATGCTTCAGAGCTGCTTCCTGCTGCAAGTGGCAGAGAAATTTCCAGAGACTTCAGCCGCATAAACAACTAAAGCATTTGTCTCTTCTCCACAAAGCCCTTGCCCCACAAAGGTTTGGTGGGGAAAACCAGCTTGGAAGGGAAAAAAAGGAACAACTCCTTGAATGGAGGGTGAGGCATAAGCAGTTATGCAGTTTTAGGTCGTGATGGGGACAAGCAAACAAACAGTGAAAGATGTTGAATTTTTCAAATGTGTGTCCCTAAAATTCCACATGCCTCCAACCATAATTACATGCCTAGGAGTGGAGAGACATATTCAAGGCACATTAGACTAGTCTGGAGCTTGACAGCAATGAACCTACTCCTCCAGTTTTGTTACCATCAGCATCCAGCCAAGCTACAATAAAGCTGCTTTTGGGATGTCCATGCACGCCAAATTCACACCTCCTGTTTATAGATGGACATAGCAAAATACAAGGCACGTGTCCCTAGATTCCAGCAAAGGTCGCAACATTTTTGGCATATTCTTAAAATAGAGTCATTCAGATCTCGACCTTTAGGCAACTCTGTCTGAAAATGGGTGAGTTTGTGCCGCCTTCTTCCTACTTCCATTCCTCTTCTCACTTGAGATAGTTATTATTTGATTTCTAGCTGGAAGGTTAGATTTTGTCCTTTGTAGTATCACTTGTAAACCAGCATGTTTTCTGGGGTCTATACATGAAGTATGTGTTATCGTAAATTTATTTCTGATTTTGCATGTCATTTACATGAAAAATGATGGCATGCTATGTTAAATGCATGCCCTCTCATTTTCTTGAAGCAGCATCTTGAGTGTGCTTCCTTGTCTGCCTCAGCAAGGTTTATCAGTGTGCTGGTGATGTGTACCTGAGGAAATCCACACTAAGGCCAAGGGTGCAGGCTGCTGCAATGGGGCGGTCTGCAATGTAGAAAGAACTGAAGGTAGCATCCACCCTTGCCTTAGACGCTGAGGTGCTTGTAGTCCCAGCTATAGCACAGAGGTATGACCAGGAGCAGGTACAGCTCCGGGGTGCCACATTCCATATGTATTCTGCATGGCATGTTGACCACTTGCAAACTTATCAAGCTATATGAGCAAGAAAGCACATAATCAGTGTTCCAAGGGTCAGCCCTTATCTCCCCCCGGGTTTGAATAATTTGAATAATTAATTTGAGCGATTTATCAAACAAAAGGCATCTTGGCCTCTGCTGTGGCTGCAGTTGCTCTGGCCTCTAGCCGGATTCCTCAGCTGGGCTGCCTGGGAGGCCCTGATGGGGCCAGAGAGTCTTAGAGAGCCATGAGAGGTCAGGGAGGAGAGGGGAGGGGGCTTGTCCGGTTTCTCTGCTGCTTCTCGGTGTCTTATTTTTAATGAGCTTTTGGTGACCAGAGGAGCAGATAGACAAACAAAATCTCATTGGCCCTGTTTGGCCAAGGCTTCATGCTCCCTCCCATTGTACAGACCATTCCCAGGGACCCTTCATGGACACAGAGCTTCCCCTGCATGCAGGCTGCAGCAGAAAGAGGCTGCAGGGAAGGAGAAGGATAAGCCCAGGGACTGGGAACACACTTGTTTCAGAATGGAAGCTGCTCTCTGAGGGGATCTGAGAGATGCTGTGTGAACAGGGAGTCAATCTGACAAAACATGGAGTGATGCATAGAGTCTGATTTCATTCTGTCTGTTGGCTACTAGCTCTCCTGCAAGTCTCCATGTCCAGTCTCATGCTGGGCTGAGATTTGCTCAGTGTGGCAGGAGGACTGAACTTTTGTGGAGCTCCTTCCATTTTTTCGCTGGCACTGTCTGGCCGAGGCAGGAACACTTTTCTGATGTAAACCAGATTTTAAAAGTCTTGACGGGTTTTCCTGTTATTCAGGGCAGGTGAGGATGCTGAGACAGAGGCTAGGGTAGATTTAGAAGCCATTGCATACTGTTTTCAGATTTAAACTGTCTCTGGGGAGGGAGGAAATCCCATCCTGTACTAACTGAATTACATTATTATGATTGGCTTCTCTCATTAGCTCCCCATGGTTCAGCACTGATAGTCTCTGGTGCAAAATGGGCTATACTAGATATTCTACAAGTCTAAAGGATAACACAAATGCCCGGGTGGAGATCACAGCCTAAAAGGCTGGATAAGAAAATTGTCATCCCTTGAATCACTGGAGTTTTGGTTTTGTAACCAGACATCTGTATCCTGTAGCTATCACAGTAGCCGTAAATTAACATGAATCTTTCACTTGGATTTTAGGTAACTGTCTTTCTTCTGTGCTCAGGTTGATTTTTGTCTCAGAGGTTTCCCGCAGCATCTTCTAGTGACAATCCAGTCACTTGAGAAAGACTCATCGAAGTTCAAAATAGGAAAATCAGTGTAGCAAAGTACATATGACATCGTACATCCTGTGTTGGTGTAGTCACCTCACATCTTTTCTAGCTCTCACTTACCCAGACACCTACCATTTTCCATGATTCTTGGTTCTAGTTTTTATTTGATCTTATGAGAGGATTAGTCTCACCAACACCAAGTATATAAGTAATTTGAATCAGATGAAAAGCCCTGCACCTGTTGAATGACACTCCAGAGTAAAGTTATTCTTGTGCTTAAATGTTTACAGGGTCAGGGCCCCGTTCAAGTATCTGGAGTGTAAAGAAGTTTTTTTTCTTATTGGCCATGTCCCTGGTACTACAGTGAAGCAGTAGTTCCTGCAGCATTATTATAGTTAACAAGATTTACTGACAGCCAGGCAAAGCACTGGAGCATTGTGTCCCACTTAGGAAACATGGTGTAAATTCTGAAATCTCACCGGGATCACTCAGTGGGTTAAAAACACTTTGTGCTTCTGAAATGTGCAGTTCCCTGTGGATGCCCAAGTCACAACATCAAAACTCCTTGTTGCCTGCTGCTCAGTTCGGTGTGTGCACTGACCAGCCAGGAGGTTTGTGTGTTTGAGGGGTCAGCCTCCCTCCTTTACTTCCCTTCCTCAAGACACTTCAGGGCAGAAGGAGGCAGGGTACATGGCAAGTGCCAAAGGGCCTGGGGAAGGCTAGCATTCATCTATCTTGGCTTAGATATGCTTAGGGCAAACAGTGGGTATTTCTTCCCATAATGCTCAGGCACCAAAATAATTTTCAACAATGAAACCAGCCACCTCCCTTCAAAACACTCACTTAGTAGCAATGACTGTGCATGAAAACAGAGCTCAAGTGGTATTGCAGCAAGTTCTAGCAGCACATCATCTGGCTAAATTTCAGAAGACGCTTGTTAAAACCAATATAGTGGCATATTTTCTACAGTTGCATTTTGGAAACTCACATAGGAATGCAGAAAACACTAAAGTGAGCTACCAGTGATTTTACTGTGTTCTATAGATCCTTAATAATTTCATGTAAATTGTTTTCAACTTACTCCTATAATTTCATTTTCTTTATTCACTAGCTCAACTGCATTTGAGGCAAACGGTTCTTGAAGGTCATCCATCCCCTATCAAATTGTTTTCTCTTTGTAGTCAAACCCAATGAAACCAGCGTCATCACAAATAGTTACCAAAACTGGCTTTTTTAGCAGTAGGTATCCTTGGTTCTCACTAGGTATTTGTCATTAGCACAGAAACCCTATGTGCAGCCTAGTCTCAGCAAAGGTCAGTTGTTGAACTCACTGCCAGAATTCCCAAAATCACTTAGAAATACCAATGACCTGGCCTGTAGTACAATGGGTATGGGGATATTAATGAAGGCTGACAATATTCTGGTTTAGGAGCTCATAAGAATAACAAGTACACATTTTATTTGCATAGTGTCGACTTGCCTCGTGAATCACGAGTCTTCTTTGACTTTCCATGGATTTTATTGGATCCCTGGGAAAAACTTGGCTTCTCCCACTCCCTATATCTTTCTGTGAGCAACAAGGGTGTAATTTCAAAGGAAATTACACTCAAACACCAGTACGGTAAAACAGCTGGAATTGCATTGCATGCAAAATAAAATCACTGCTTCATTAACTTAGTCATCTGGGGACAAGCTCCTATGCAGATTTGCAGGGAAAGAGGAAAAGGTAGCATATAAAAATACATATATGTATATGTGTACATAGTTATGTATGCAGCTGTGTGTTTCTATTTACCTGATTGTCTACCTGTTTAGCTATGCATCTCTCTTTGCAGATGTATTTATTTCTCCCAGAGGCTTTACAGTTATGTGTATGGATAATGAATTAATAACCATGTGTTTATTTTCCTGAAGGACAATCCCACAAACTTCTCTGTAACAGTCACTGGTTAGTAATTTTGATTAAAAGGTATAGTTCCAGTTGAGGGGGTTCATTTTAGTAAAACAAAGCCAACATTTGGTATGAGATGGGAATGGATACTGACATGGGGAGCATCCCACAGAAAGCAGGATGTGCTGGGGGGTGGGAAGGGTGACTTTTGCAGGCAGTTGTTGGATCCCATCAACTGAGATGTGGCCAGTTAGGGTGATGGGTACATGCTACATGATTAGAAGACTCCCATTTTGCGGACTCAGCACTGACACCGTCTGACAAACCCGGTGGGATGAAGTCGCTGCCAGCAGGAAGATGACTGTGTCCCACCGACAGTGCCCCATGGGACTGGCATTGGGGATCTTTTCTATTGAGGGGATTTTAAGAAACTCCAAAAACGCACGACGAAGCACCAGGCGCCCCTGAATTTCAGTGTTGAGGCTCTCCTGCCGCCGAACAGGGAGGAGGGAAAGCTCCCGGGGCCCCTCCAAACCAGGGCATCCCCGGCGGGATGCGCCGTGAGGACCGAGGGGGCGGGGCCACGGTGGGGTGGGCGGGGCCTCACCGCGGGCGGGCCCCGCCCCGGGCACAAGAGGGGCGGTGCCGCTCTCCGGGGTCCCGCATCCCCCGAGCCGTGCGGGGCGAGCGGAGCGGAGTAGTTTGGCTCGGCTCGGCTCGGCTCGACTCGGCTGCCGTCGGGCAGAGGGTTCGCTTTGCGCCTCGCAGCCCCGGCGGCCGCGGGATGGAACTCGGTGCGGCGCGGCTGCTGGCGGTCCTGCTGTGCCTGGCTCCCGGTAAGCCCTCGGGGAGCCCCGCGGTCCCGTGTGTCGGGCAGCCGCTGGGGTCCGGCAGCCCCACGGGACCCCGAGGAGTGGGATCGGGGAGACGAGCGGGTGCCGAGAGTGGCGTGGGTGCGGGTTTCCCATGGGGTTGTCAGGGCTGGTTGAGCGGATGAGGCAGTGCGAGCCCCGGGTGGGACGGGACGTCCCTGGCTGCGGGCTTGCCGACCTCTCCTGTCCTGTCCTCTTGGTCTCTCCTGTCCGGCCGGCTGGTACTGGCTCGCCGGAGAGGACTGCCTGCCATGGCATAGTGTTCTACTCTCTTGGCTTCAGCATCAGCTGTCGTTTCCGAGAGCGAAATGTCCCTGAAGCCAAACGCGGGAAACCCGTCATCAGCGAAGAACCTGCTCGGAATGCAAGTGATTAAAGCACGGGGAAATCCTAGCGAAGTAGGCAAGGTCGCGGTCTGGCCGCGCGTTCTCTGCCCGTTGTAGCCGGTCGAGCTGTCCCAGTTGGGGCTGCCGGCTTGCCCTGGTGATGGGAGCAGCCAGGGCGGACTGAAAGGCTCTCCTTGTGGTACTCCCAGATGTTCCAGAGGCTGGGCTGGTGCCTCAGTGCAAGCACTACCACCCAGATCACAGCCCTCACAAGCGCCAGTGCCTCTGGGTGTGTGCGATGCAAGCCCTTGTGCTAATAGTCTGGTAGTAATAGATTTTTGCCTAACTCCTTAGGAGGAAAGAAATAACCTTAGAAGATCATGGGATCTCGAATTTTTGACAAACTTTAAAATAGTTTCTTCACATAATTCATTGATCAACAGTCTCAAAGGACTAAAGTGTATTCAATTTATTATAAGAAAAGTTGGTAATCCCCAGGGGAGTGAGATCATCAGATGAAGGTTCACTTCGTTTCAATGTCCCACATCCTCCTGTTAGACCTTGAAGTTGGCAACGCAAGAAAACAGGAACTCCACCCTGGCTGGCTGAATTGTAGTGCTCTCCAGCTAACTCCTGACCATCTGCCTTTGCTTCCTGTTATGACAGAGTTTTTGAACTTTTTGGGATGTGTGAAAAGTCATTATTTACCCTTCACTGCTAAGTAACTGATGTGAAAGTGTCCACTTAAAACATGCAGCATATTCCTAGATATAATACTTTTCTGATTGAGTACCGTTTACTTTGTTTATTTGGTTTATTTAATGGTTTTCATACATGTTTTTGCAGGTTTATTTATTTCTCTGGATCAACCAACCCTTAACATCCAAAAAGATGTCCTCACAATAACCGCAAATGACACACTAAATATTACTTGCAGGTAAGGACAAATCTATTTAACATGATTTTGATGATTGGTAATTTATGTAGAGAGTTTTTGTGCAGGATCACAGATGATGTGATCTCTTCCCTGTCATTACTCCTGTTTCTCCCCATTCCCTTTGTGCCCCTGCCTCACTTTTCCCTGACAGGCTTTAGAAATTGTCTGAGGGTTGCAGCAAGAGAGAGCTGGGGAGTGCAGGGTAGCTGGGAGGAGGAAGCATCAGCTGGGTCCTTGTGGAACCCGCTGGTGAGCCACGTTCTCGATGCTCTCTTTTGGATGCTTTGTCACTTAGATTCATCAGAATGCAAATTTTCAGGAACTTCCTTATAGCTATTAACAGTAGGTCGAGTATGTGAATGTATTCTACGTGGCTTGATGCTCTGCGTGACGGGGTGAAGTCTGTTCCTCTCCATAGCGACTAGTGGGGCTGGAGTTCACCACCCAGACATCAGTACTGGCACTTATCACATACGTATGCCCCTCTAACATTTGCTTTCCCAGCGGTCAGAGGCCACTGGAGTGGTCCTGGCCAAACAACCAGAGCAGTGCCGAGAAGCGTATCTCTGTGACAGACTGCAGTGATGGCCCCTACTGCAAGACACTTACTCTTCTCAAAGTCATTGGCAATGACACAGGGGACTACAGATGCCTTTACAGGGACAATCAAGCAGCTACAACCATTTATGTTTATGTTCAAGGTAAGTGCTTACACAGCTCTCAGGTGTCTCTTTCCCTAGCTTCAAGAGAAAAAATGGATATCAAGTGTCTCAAAACAGTTTTGATGCTAGAATTTATTAATCCTAGAATTTTTGATTCTGTGAAACTTTTTCCTTGTTTTCATGTTGAGTAATTAAATGTCAGTATGCTAGTTGCCCTCAACACAAAAGCCTTTGTACCTATAATTTTGAACTGACCTGCCATATGCAGTACATGGTCTGCTATTCTCCCTCACCCAGAATTTAGCATACATATCTCCACTGAGCTCTGAGCCTGTCCTCATGAATGCAGAGCTATTACTGACCTGAGCAGGAGTTTCATATGAGAGAGGATTACAGAGATTCTACATTTGTTAAAACTGGCAGATCCGATCCCATTTACAGTTTGTACTGATACCATTAAAAAGCCTCAAAAAACCACCCAAACCTCAAAACATAAACTTCCATACATTCTCTTACAGCCTATTTAGGCTGTAAGAGCTCAGTTTTCAAACTCAGTTTTGTTGACGGCAACGCAACTGAGTGTCACAGACACTGAAAAACCTCCAGTTATACTGGAGTCAGCTTCAGTACATGTGTTCACTGAGGCATCTGCCTTTTTTGCACTGATGGCTTCACCCTCATTTCCATATGTGTCCTGTTTTCTTTTTATTGTTAACTTAAAATTACCATTTTGAGAAATGAAATGTTATTATGTACATGAGTTGCCTTGTTTTATATCATTAAGGTAATTTTTTTTTGTCTGTCTTTGAAAAGGATGCTGCCATCAGGGGAGCCAATGTAACATGTCACTACTTTTAACTGATATTTCCTGTAATACTTATGCAAGGAAAGTCATGCTAGGGTAAATCAGTTTTTTGTTGGCAAAAGGACTGCAGTGGCAGGAAGCCATTTTCCAAAGTGTGCACTGCTGCTGATAACCATTTTGAGAATAACGATATTCTAAATCTGGGGGGTGGGGTATCTATCAAAATATGTACTCCTCATTTAGTCTCATTACTTCAGTGTTTCATCACATAAACTGATTTGAGAAAAAATGCACAGGGAAAGAACAAAACTGGAAAAGTTTCCTCCATGATCATGTGACAAATAAATCCATTTATCAATTGAATATTCTTCTAGATTACAGATCACCATTTGTGACTTCAGTTAGTGATCAGCTTGGCATTGTGTACATCACTAAGAATAAAACTGTGGTAGTGCCGTGCCTTGGAACTGTATCAAATCTCAATGTATCTCTACATGCGGTAAGGAAAAAGCTTGTTATTTTTTCAAAAGTTAGTTGAAATCACTGTGGCATAAATGCATTGCTTGAAGTATAAATACATTTCATAAAAACTTCTTTCCATCCTTGGGAATTTTACAGCCTATGGTTACAAGATGAGTGCTGTAACTGTACTTGTACCGATTGCCTGAGCTAGGATGTTAAAAGGGGGACCCTGCCATTATGGAAAATACTGGAGGTGAAAATTCAGGGTTGTTTGATTTGTGAAATCTGACTATGTATTTTATCAACGTTTCAAACAGAAATATCCAGAAAAGATATTTGTTCCTGATGGTAAATCCATTTCGTGGAATAATAAAAAAGGCTTCACTATACCCAGTCATTTAATCAACTATGCGGGCATGGTCTTCTGTGAAGCTAAAATAGATGATGAAAGCTACCAGTCTGTGATATACATAGTCGCAGTTGTAGGTAAGCCAAAGTTTTTATTTCTCTGTAGCCAATGTTCTTTTTCTTGCTACAGCATACTGAACCAATTACATCCACTTGGACACTAGATTATTCAATACTGACAATGCAGCTAATGCAAAATGGATGTTGAGATATATATTACTTTTCTTTTAAATGCAATGTATTGTGTTCTTTCTGGTTGATTGTTGGGAAAAGTGCTTCTGTTTTTAGTATTTTACATAGATGTCAGGGATTTTAATGGTTTGGTTTTTTTTTTCTGACAATGCAAGCCTGTTTCCTAAAATCAGTTATCCAGGATGTAAGTCGTAGTTGAAGGGAACTGGAGGCAAGCATCCATCAGCAGCAGATGGAAAGAAATTGCTCTGAGGGAGTACCAAGGGAAGGGGGGATCTGAAGGTCACACTAAGGGCTAGGTTGTCTTGTCTCCTTAAAGACCTGTGTCCCAACTCTCACAGGGGTTTGTGCTCTCCTGGTATATTTTGTCAGTTGCTCATCAAAACCTAGAAATAACACAATGATTCTGTGGAGGCTTAAGCCTGAGCTGAAACTCAACAGCTATTTCTCTTTTAGCTGAGGACGCAGTGACCATTTCAAGTGTCCAAATGGCACCAAGGCAGTCTTGCCTGCCTTGTTAGGAAGGCATAGCAGCCCACCCCTCTTTACTCTGTGCGGCAGGTGCTTACTTCTCTAACAAATTCACAAGTCCCCACTCTAACCTGGACCAAATTCAGAACATCTGTAGAATTTCTGCATTTAGAATATTCTGTTTTGAAATATTTTAAATATTTTATTGTACAAAGTAAATTTTAGATAATTTTGTGAATGCCCAACTGTTATTTTATATAAAGTTCCTGCTTACTGTGGGGGATGGGTATATATCTCCTTTAGTTTTAGGTCTCACAAGGATAAGAAGAATGTGTCTAAAGCAGAGGAACTGTGTGTGTCACAGTTCCCCGCCTGCTCCCACCACTGGTGGGGCTCTGGCCAAGTGTATCGCTGTTGTGTCGCTGTCTGACAGGCTCTCAGCTGAGAAGTGCTCAGGGTGGGCGCATCCCTTTTCTTCAGGCTCTTTTTTACACCCATAGTCATGATGCACTGGGGCATTGAGGAGCTTTTTTGTAGCTGGGGTTTCAGTGGGAGTTTTGATGAATTCATCTGGGAAATTTGGTGCTGAGTGCCATAAAGAAACCTCTTCTTACCCCCATGTTTTTTGTGTGCCTTTTTCTGCCTCTAGGATACCGAATTTATGACCTGACAATGAACCCCCACTCCCAAGTAGAGCTGGCAGTGGGAGAAAAACTTGTTCTCAATTGCACTGTAAGGACAGAGCTGAATGTAGGAATTGATTTTAAATGGGACTACCCTTCCATCAAGGTAAAGTCATAATTACTTAGAGATGCCCACATCACAACGAAATTTGATTTAGACATAATGTCACTTCCCCTTTAAAACATTGACAAAGCAGATGATAATACACAAAGAAATTACTGGTGTATACGAGTGTGCAGAAGGAATAACAATGACATTTCCAAACACCTGTCTTTTATCTATTACAGGAAAAACGTGCCACTATTAGGGATGTAAAAACCACTGCAGGAGAAATAAAGAAGTTTGTAAGCACCCTTACCATTGACAGTGTGTCCTTAAGCGACAAAGGTCGATACACTTGCGCAGCATCCAGTGGTCGTATGAACATGAAAAACAGTAGTGACTTCATTATCCATGGTATGGCATCTTCAGTTTTGTTTGTTGTTTCAGATTCAGGATTGATTACTGGGATGCAGAAGGCATTTTGGTGATGAATCTAATGACCGAAATGAACCAAACTACAGCTACAGTATTTTGTCTTGCAACTGCTATGGGATTATTTTTATACCACAAGCTTAGCTAATAAGATTTTAAAGGATGCTGTATGTTACTGAAAGCTGTAGAATCCCATTGAAAAGTGGGCAGTAAAATAAACTGATGTAAGACTCTGATCTTCTTCAGTGCTGACCTTCTTAAGTTCCTGTAAAGCTGAATTTGTGTAGGTGGCTTTGTATAAGGGCTGCCTGTTCTCACTGTTGGTGACCTTAAGCTAGATTTTGGTGGCTCTGCAAGACAAGAGTCTGGGTCAGCATGAATGAAGCTAGGAAAATAAAACCTACAGCTTTTACATTATGAATAGATGAATCAAATGGAGTTTTGGTCATACGGAAATGATGCAAAGGAAACAACTTTGGCTAAGTGCATAGATAAGTACGAGGCCACATCCTACAGCCTTTTCTCAAGCCCCTGTTGGGCACCGCACCAGCAGCTCCATTGACTTTCTTCTAGAAAAAAAAATTGCCAGCAAGAGAATGGCTCACATTTAATCACTGAGTTGGACAAAGAGCTTTATATTTTGGAGGAGACTTGTTTTCCGGAGGTTCTGATTCCGGGGCCAGAATTTTAATGGCCCTTTTAAAAAAAAAATAAAAAACTTCCAAAGTTATTATGGGCACAGTGGTTCAAGAGATACTGAATTTTCTCCTGAGTTCTTTGTTTCTCTTCAGGAGCCAAAATGAGATTGTGTGCTATCCTGAGTGTAGCAGATACTAAGTCTGTACCATCCTAAATCATAGTCAAAAGGGTAATCAAGTCGAAAGGCTAATCACTGTCTTAGTCTGAATGGAAGTTCACAGATATTCACAGAATATTCTGAGTTGGAAGGGACCCACAAAGTTTATAACTTATGCCAAGTAATGTAAATAATTTCAAAATTGTGACTGCAGTGGTTCAAATACATACTTGAAAAGAGGCTGAAAGTATTTAACTTTATCACACTATGGTTTTGAATACTCCGATTTCCTGGGATGAGTATATTGAGAGAGTTTTATGATATATCTGTATATGTGTATACAGGTCTGACACTAGGTCTGACAGCTGACATAGCTGAGAGCTGAGTCTTGTCTCTGCTTTCCAGAGCTTCTTGGTGGGGGAACTGGTCTGTTCCTCTGTGTGAAGGAAAGGACTAGGTTTTCACAGTGGCATCTTTTCAGAGCCCAGTTTGGAGCCAACTGTGCTTTACCAGTGACATCTTGTCACTAGCTTCTATTTGTCATCTCCTGTTAAGTGCTAACCCAAATGGAAAGCACTTACGCTTTTGTCCATGTGGAAAGACCATCTAGTTTAATTCTTTTTTATTTTTTTTTTCTCTCCAGAAAGTCCTTTTATTCATTTGGAGAGAATGGAGAATGTGATTGAGACAAGGCTAGGTGACACAGTCAAAATTCCTGTAAAGTTTAAAGGATATCCTTCACCAGAGGCTAAATGGTAAGAACTGGCATATAATGTGTTTGAGAAACTGAGCTATTCTTAGTTAAAGTAAGTCTTTAAATATTCAAAGCACTCTGTATTTTCTTCAGGTATAAAAATGGAAAAGCCATCAATGCAAATCATACAGTTAAACTTGGATACACGCTAGTGATCACTGCAGCAACTGAAAGGGATGCTGGGAATTACACAGTCGTCCTTACAAACCCTGTTAACAAGATGCAGAAAAGACACACGTTTGCCCTGCTAGTGAATGGTAAGTGGAATACCAAAGAGGCGACTCTCTTTCACGTGTGGATGTGGTATACTATCATCCCTAGGCTTAAATTCATCCCATAGCTGTGAAGATTTAAGTGCCAAAGAACAGCACTTGAACCTCGGCCCTGGGAGGGCAGAGGTGGCCCATCTCTCCCGGCTCGAGGATGTGCCAGGCAAGGAGCTGCAGATTCCTGGTATTGGTGTTGGGATGATACTTTGTATGTTTGGTTTTGGTTGGAGTTTTTTTTCTGTATATTATTCTTTGCCTCTGTGTCCTGCTCTTTTCCTGCCCTTCTTGCTGGTTGTGCTGGTGGAGTCCTCCTCCACCCTGCTCCATCCTGGCCCGGTCCTGCCTCACCCATCCTTCCTGCCTCACACAGGCTATCGCTCCTCTTCTATCCTACCCTGTACAACCTTCCTCCTCCTCCTCTACCTCCTCCTTTCTGCTCCCCAGGAAGCAACCTTCAAACCTATGCTTTGAAGACAGCAGGTCTTGAAAAAGGCAGTGAGGCTACATGCAGTGAGATCAGACCTGGGAAATAATATACATTTAATGGTTGAGCATGGTGGTGAGAGTCCAGGGACTGCATTTTTAACCACGGGGTAATGAAGGGAGATTTTATAGGAGATCCTAAGTATTGCATGTTGAGGTCCTGATCCTCAAAGTGTTGGGCAGGTTTACTGCTTCCCAACATGTCCTTGGAGATGCTCTGTGTTGCACTTGGATGTGGGTCATAGTGTGAATTATTCACCATGAATCTAATGCATGCATATTGGGGAGTAATTAGCAGGAGGTGTAACCTACTGCTCTGTCCTCCAGTCCCCCCCCAGATTGGTGAGAACGCGCTGATGGCCTCTGTTGACTCCTACAAGTACGGCTCGACGCAGGCGCTCACCTGCACTGTCTACGCTGTCCCACCGCCCACCGCCATCCTCTGGCACTGGCAGCTGGAGGAGGAGTGCACATTCAGCCCCCAGTGAGTCCTAAGTCCTTGCTATTTTCTGCAGAGTATGTAGGTCTTGAGGGATGGTTGGGTTGGGGTTTTTTTGGGTGCCTCCTTTATCCAGGCTTGTCACTCAGAGCAAACCCAATGGCCAATGAAGAAAAGATTGTTGTACTTAATCTGCAGATTGTTGCAGGCAGGCTCTGCCAAGGTCATCATTGTTGGCAGAGGCAAGGGCCACCCGCAGCGAGGATAGGGCAGTGCCTGCAATGTTGCTGTCATGCTCTCTTGAAGGGCATCTCAACTTCCATGGGGTTTCAAATCCAGCTGTTTGTGTGCCCTCCCCTCAGATATTCCCGTGAACTGCAGGCCCAAAACTCTATCCCAAACAGAGGAAATTTGCTGTTTATGCTAATTACAGGTCCTTGTGGTGGTTTTTTTCTTACACTCAAGTGCTGAGTGTGATGGTGCTCTTTATCTGTGTGAAAGTGTATCTCAGAGGAAGTGCACTGATTGATGTTGTGGAATGATAGAGAGAGTGCCTGACTGAGATTCACGCAGCTTCTCTTATCTGGGCCTGCCATAAACCCAGATTTCCTTTAAAAAAAAAAAAAAAAAGCCCAGGAAAAAAAAAGCATTCTTCTTTCCTGTTGTTGTTTTCAAAATGATTCCACTGGTTTCTTCCTTTGGTGCCTGGTTGCTTCCTATACAATGGCTACCGTCCTCAAGAAATTCTTGTAGGGAGTTCAGCGATTTCTATGTCTCTCTGTCTTCCTTTGAACTAAATCAGTTTGAGTCATCCATTTATGAATGGAGGTTTATTCCCAGAATAGCTGCTTTCCTCCAAGCATCGTGATTAAGCTGACACAGGCAGATTAATTAGGAAATTCACCTTTAGGCTTGGGGGCTCCTTATTTTAAAAAGAATGAAAGTTTGAGAATATAGGGTGCAACTTAATAGAAATGTTTCCAGAAACATTCCCAGATGCAGGGTATGGCCAGTGATGCATCTGACTTACAAAAATCTGCATATTATAAGGAGCACACAAAATCACTCTCTTGAAGGGCAAACATTTGTCTTATCTAATGCATATGTCTACTTGTGTTTCAGGAAAGGTCGCTCAGGAGCCAATCCATATGCATGCAAGAAATGGAAAGCGATCTCAGAGAGAAAGGGTGGGAATCAGATTGAAATTAAGCACCGAGTTGTTACTATTGCTGGGAAAACAAAGGTTAGCATATTTTATTTTCTGTTGGTTGGGGATGATTAACCCTGTTCAGCAGTCCACGTGTCTGGAAATATATCACTAGAGACTCTTTTCACCTATTGTTAAACTTGGGGATCTACTCTCAGCTAGTCCTGCAAGCTCCTGCTAAAGCCAAGAGGCAGAAATACACTCTTTCAAATCCTTTGGACACTGACCTGAAGTGAGTCTCCATTGCGGAACATAACTTACTTAGATTTCAGTACTTACCTTTTAGTGATCTGAAGTTAGATGAGTTAATCTTGCCAATTAACTTTAATAGAGAGAAGCTAAGAGACTGAAGAGCAGAAAAAGTTGTGAGTACAGCATCTGTTAACACATATACCAAAGTCCATCTTCTGGCAGGCTGCTTTTTCATGTTTTCTTTTGCCTGATTGTTACACACTTGAGGACAAAAATGTGAACTTCAGGAGGGGGTTGTTCTCCTGCCATGTCTTGGATTTGTGCTTTGGAAGGATTTTTGGTTGTGCAGATACCTGCAGAGCCCTTTGCTGAGCTGTTGAGGTAATCAGGCATACTTGAGCATGGATATAGTATGAAATTGCTTGATTGTTCTTTTTCAGACTGTGAGCACCCTCATGATTCAAGCAGCGAATGTATCTGCTTTGTACAGATGTATGGCTACGAACAGGGCTGGGTCAAGTGAGAGAGTGATCTCCTTCCATGTGACCAGTAAGTGTACCCTGTTGAGGACAGCCATGTTAAATTAATGTCCATCTATTTTACTAATGAAAGGCACTTCAGTGCTGTTTTTTCTTGTCCTTTATAAAATCCTTTAGTTCTGTAGATTTTAGGTTTTCCTAATGTTTTCTTTAGGCAGCCTTTAAAGTCACTGCTTAATTTGAGCCAAGTGATTAGTTCTACTGGCATCAGTGGAGTGGCGGTCCTGTGAAAATGATGCAAGATGGGCACTGTTTTCCCAAGAGTGATTACTGCTGGGCTTTTGCAGTCACTTAAAAGAGCTACAGAGAAATCACGGTAGTGTCACAAAATGAGGAAAGACTGTAAGAACTAAGGCTAAAATTTCCAAAACCAGTGGCAAAGAGCTTCCGTCCTTAAAAATCAGTCCCCATACTTACATGCCAAAATTTATTTTAATCCAAATCTAAAAGTGAACCATAAGATAGTGCTAAGAATTGTCTTTGGTTGCTATAAGTTTCTATGGGAAGAGTAACTTTATTCATTACACAGGCCTTCCTTTGATCTATTTGAAATGTATTGCTTTTAATGAGATTGTACTCCTTAGATAATTGATTAGTTGACTGATTGATTGATTTTTTCAGTGTTTCTTTTCCTCATTTACAACTAGATAGCATGACAAAAAGGATATATTTCCAAAATTACTTTTTCAAGTTAATGTTAGCCACAAAATGTGCAAACAAATAGGAATTTCTTTTACTTTTTTAACTTTCAGGGGGTCTTGAAATTAGTCTCCAGCCCCGGAGTCAACTCACAGAGAAGGATAACATGTCCTTGCAATGCACAGCAGATAAATTCACCTTTGAGAAGTTGTCATGGTACAAACTCAGCACTCACGTTTCACAGACTCCCTTTGGAGGGCTGCCCATGCCTGTTTGCAAAAACCTCAATGCTCTCCAGAGGTTGAATGAGACAGTTTCAAATACCAATGGTGAAAATGTCACCTTAGAGCTCATCCTTCGTAACATCTCCCTCCAAGATGGAGGAGACTACGTTTGCATTGCTCAGGACAAAAAGGCTAAAACACAGCACTGCCTGGTGAAGCACCTCACTGTTCAAGGTAGGGATCTCTTACTGTGAACCAAAATGAGCGGCTGTGTATGAAAATAATTGCACTAGTGTTAGTTTTTGGTATCGTCAGGCTTTGCATGTGTTTGCTTTATGGTGCACTCAGTTTGTTAAATAGATTTAGACTGTCATTGTAACATGGACCTCTGGGGCTTGTCCAGGCAGCAGGGACTATTTCATGAGTACCAGTGAGGAAACCCTGACCGAGCCACTGTGCTGTGCACAGTGAGTTTGGTTTCTGCGCAAACAATGGCATGTGTTTAGCTCAATAACTCCTCAACTTTACTTTTCAAAACACATTTTAGTCTGTAGCTCTACATGCATGTATGCATTCATATCATTAATGTTACTGCTTTGTGTCACTGACTCTTGAGTTTGAAGCAGTGTCTATAGTTTAAAACTGCCATGAAGTGATACTGGTATTCAGGCGCAAGCAATGCGAGATGATAATCAATCAGCTTTCACACAAATAGTGATGACTTTGCTTTGGGACCTAAATGTCTAGGTTGATTATGTGTGTTCATGGCCTGTCCTGAATGGACATTTAATGGATCAACAGTATCAGACCTTTTGTAATGGCCCTGGAAATAGAAATGTGAAGGAAGCAATTTCTCAACTATTCCTTCTTCCTTCAGCAGTCTAAGCAGTTGCAAACCCATTAGAGCAAATTTCAACAAATTTCAAACACTGTTGAAATTTTCTTGGCTATTATGTTTTTTTCATGTCATGTGGAAGTTTAACTATGATCTGGACGTTTTCTTTAATGGTCTGTAATTTTACTGTATTTGTAAACCAACAGAACCCACGGTACCCACACTCGTAGGAAATCTGGAAAATCAAACAACAAACATTGGTGAAACTATAGAAGTGTCATGTACAGTGAATGGCATTCCTCCTCCAATTATCATGTGGTTTAAAAATAATGAGACCCTTGTGGAAGATTCAGGTGAGGATTGCTCCTTTGCTATTATCATTTAAAGGCTTTCTTTCATGGGACTCACTGCTGATTTTCACCATGGAAAGTTTAATTTTGAATTTTTAACAAAAACTGCCATAAAAATGGCATAAAAAGAACTAAGAATCATGATTTTTTTTTCCAGGTATTGTTTTGAAAGATGGAAACAAAACACTAACCATACGTCGAGTGAGGAAAGAAGATGGAGGGCTATATACCTGCCTTGCATGCAACATCCTTGGATGCAGTAAAGCAGTGGCTTTTTTCTCAGTGGAAGGTTAGTGTTAGCTTCTTTCTAGACTGTGCATGAAATCTTTAAAATCAGTAAAAGGAAAATCTACTGGCTATCCTGATGGGAGATCTGAAAATACACAATTAAATTTGTGAAGAGTCCTGACCATTCCTATCGAGCTCAAATTGGGTGCTGTCGTAGCTGTCATAAACCCAGCTGTTGAGATTGATGCTTTTTTTCTACACCATATTATTTAGTGCTTTGCAACAAAAGCTGAATCCATCCGACTTGTGGTTGCAAAGAAAACTCTGTCAATCTGTATTACATGCAAACCTGTACAATAGAATCTACTTAAACCTGCAGATATACTGGGACATCTCTGTTGTCTTGGTAACATAATTGTCATACTGTTTTTTAACACAGTATGTTGTACTTTTCCAAACTATATAATTGCTCTCACAGCATCTAAGAAAAACTGTGAAGACTTTGTGCAGTCTATTGTGGTTGTTATCCCATTTCAGTGATAGAAACAGGTAGTGCTTTTGATTTAGGGGGTTCCAGCCTTAGTCCACCAGGCTCCGAAAGCAGCATTTGCGAGACCCATGTCTTACCTGGTCCAGTCCTATTGTGGCACAACACAGTGCAATTTACAATGATATGCAATAATTCTTAGCAAGAGGTTAGTCTGCAGTCTGAGTAGCTGGAACCACAGTGGGCTTTCCACTAAGAGGTGCAATGAGAAGCCTCAAACGAAAAGCTCCTTGCCCTTGATATTAGTACATTTGCATAACTTAGTCACTGAACCCTTCACAAACCTCTGTCTTATAAGTCAGGGTGATTGATCTATTCTCTTAAGGTAATTAAAGCAGTATCCTGTTATTCTTGTAGGTCCCTTTAGGATACTAAGATGTTAGAAAAATGTTTAGATGAGATGGAAAATATCTACAGCTGACGTGGTAAATATGGCTGAGGTGCATCTGTAAAAGTCAGAAATCTGTGTAGGACATACTGTTTCACTCCAAGAAATTTATAGTGCAGCTCATTGAGGTTGTGCAATGGAGTGTGCTACTGTGTAGAAAAATCTGTATGGTGCAAAGGATGAAGTACAGGAGCATGATGTGGCAAACAAGAGCTGACGAAGAGAGCTGCCTCTTTGCACTAATAGATGTTCAAGTGGTGTCTGCTGGCAACTATTTTACTGGAAAAGAGACATTGTAAATAAGACCTTATTATCATGTGTTCTTGTAGAACCACATTTTTTCATGCCCCAGCTGAATCATGACAAGGGAGAGATTGTTCTCTGAGTCATTCTCACAGCACTTTATTTACTATATGATGGGGGTGCTTTTCGGTTTCTGGAGAAAGAGTAATTAATTTTGGGTATTTTAAAACAATTATTTCTTTTCAAAATGTGAGATTTTACTTTTTTATAATTGCCAAGGGTCCAGACACTGTCCTTGAAACAAAGTTGATGCTGAGAAATTGGGCGATGTGCAAAACAGCATGAAACCGTAATATTCCAACATAACCCGCCAAGCTTTTTATTTTGTTTTGCTTTCGTTTCCTTGCTCCATGTTGCACTTTTAAAACGAACCTTCTGAACAAGGACCTCCATTCTTTACTTTAATGAATGAACAAAGCAAATATGCTTCCAACTATCACTCAAATATTCATTTATTTCTTCCCAGGCGCTGAAGAGAAAACAAATCTGGAGCTCATTATCCTCGTTGGCACTGCAGTGATTGCCATGTTCTTCTGGTTGCTTCTTGTAATCATCCTCCGAACCGTTAAGCGGGTAATGAAAAAATTCTCATACTGTCCTATCAGCACTGGTCTTGCATGACAAATGAGAGCTGACTTGAGGCCTTTTGTGTTGCTTCTTTCCATTGTTCTAAAATCAACAGACACATTTTTTCACTCCATGCCATAACATTCTTGCCTGGAACCCAGGGCACAGAAATTTGTTTTTAATTGAACAGGCCCTTGCAAGAGAAAAAATGTTTCATTTGATTTTGTTTATTAAAAAAAAAAAAAAAAAGAAAAAAGAAAAAGAAAAGAAAAGTGCAAGTAATTAACAGTGATCACACTCATGATGACATGGCGTAGGGAAATGGTAGCCTGGCATTTCTGGGAACTAATGAAACACTACAAAGTGATTAAATGGCACTTTGCCTGTACATTGCCAGCAAAAAAATCTGTGCAACTGCAACTAATACCATTTTCCAGGCCAACGGAGGGGACATGAAGACTGGCTACTTGTCAATCATCATGGATCCTGATGAAGTCCCTATAGACGAGCACTGCGAACGGCTCCCGTATGATGCCAGCAAGTGGGAGTTTCCCAGAGACCGGCTGAAGCTAGGTGTGTCTTCACTGCATGAACCATTTAGTGATACTGCAGCCAGCCCTATGCTGGGGGCTGTTTCAGGTGCTGGCTTGCCATGGGGCTGCCCTGCTGCAGGATCCCCGGGTGAACTCTGTGTACCCATAGAATATGATGCATCCTTTCTACATTATAAGATCTCTGTTAATTTCTGATACATGAACTCAGTTTGGAGTTGCTTTTTATTCTACATCTTTTGCCCGCTGTGCCAAGCAAATGTGTTTGTGTTCTCACTTCAAGGTAAACCTCTTGGGCGTGGAGCTTTTGGCCAGGTCATAGAAGCAGATGCATTTGGGATTGACAAAACTGCTACCTGCAAAACAGTGGCCGTCAAAATGCTTAAAGGTAAAAATAATGACTAAAACTTTACCTTGAATACACAGTATAGGGATAATTGTCAACACTCTAACCAGTAGATAAAAAAAAAATCAAAATGTTCGTACCAGTGGTTATACAAGTTTAGCTTAACAGTTGTTATCATGAAGCAATGATTAGGGGAAGTACATGCCTTTTCCTCATAAATAACTGGAGCACTGTGACTGTGGTTTCATAGCCATTGCTTTATAGTTCTACTCAGGTTCAGAAGACAAAGTTGCTCCTGCAATCAATTTTGTGTCCATTTTTGCCTTATGCATCTTGGTAGGGAGCTTTCTGCAAGTCTCAAGACAATGGCTTAGGCACGCTCCAAAATGAGCTGTAGTTTGGAATAGCTTTCTCTTCACTTTAAATCATATTATACTGCCTCACATTTGCCATAGAAATGTTGAAATGTACGGTTTCCACACACATTATTCCTAAAAAAGACATAACTGGGACAGCAAAATGGGTCTGCCAGCACCTGGGGGCTGTATTCCACCCTGTGCTGTACTGAAAGAAGGATGAAAAAGACAAGGGATTTCTGATGGTATGGTGTGAGCAGTCAGAAGTGCAGGCAAGACCTCTTGCAGACTCATTGCAATGGGATGAACATGCCGTACTGTCAGTAAAAACTGGAAAGCCCTGTCCCTCCAGCTTCTCAGTGCTCAGGCAACCAGCAGAGAGCTGCCTCCTCTGCCCCTCTCTCCCCACTGCTTCAGCTCTTTCCTCTTCCCCTTCTATATCTGGGTGATGAGAACACCAGCCATATCTCCAGGCTTTTGGTGAGGCTGCAGGCATGTTTGGCCCTGGGTCTATCTCCCCCAGCCTGTGGACCCATTGGACCCTTAGCATAGACCCCAGCAACGACTATGGGACAATGTTTCTGTGAGGGTCAAACAGCAGAGTACAAACTGCTCAAAAGATCTGTAGGAAAAAAGGTGTTTGCTACCCTGAATTGTTTGTGTCCCTGTTCTCATGTACTGCCCTCTGCAAGCTTTGGGAAACGTTTAAAAGCAGAGCAAACTCAACCCTGTCAGGCACGTGCCTAGTTTTCATCAGTGTCCTGCAGCATAGCTGGCCCTGGCTACCAGCCAATAAGGCTTCTCACTAGATGGGCCAGATAAAGAAGAGAAGAGAATGGGGAGGAGGGCAGAACCTTCCTGTCTGTGCTGCTCCTGATCTGTCTTGTTTTACCTCTGCAGAAGGGGCAACCCATAGTGAGCACAGAGCACTTATGTCAGAGCTGAAGATACTCATTCACATTGGCCATCATCTCAACGTTGTCAATTTACTTGGAGCCTGCACAAAGCCAGGAGGTGAGTAACTTCTCAGTGGGTGAGAAGGTGTTAAAGAAAACCCTATTTCTGCCATTTCTGCTACATAGAAAATTGAGTTTCAAAATCAAGGGTGGAAGAAGTAGTCCTTTTAAAAAAAATCTGATAAGGGTGAGCAGGTCTAGAGGTGGAATAAGGGCTCAGAAGCCCTGAGTTCAACATGCAGTTCCATTCCTTTGTTTTTCTATCATTTTGCTTTTCTGTACTTCAGATCCACCTTTACATTGGACACCCCACACGTAACAGACTTTGGAGCTGAGTCTAATAACACACTTAACAAGTTGCTCTTACTCTTGTCACCAGCTACACTGTTACTGCAAGTTGTGACTTCCCCTCTCTGGATGGACTGTTGGTGTCTCTGTGTGTGTGTGCAGGAAGGAAGATTGCATTTTGGAGTCCATCTCTGTGTGGATGAACCTATTTAACTTTATAATCCAGGACAGATGTTTTGTTTAGCAAATCCAGTACTACAGACTAATTTGGAATAGATTCAGTGTACAGTAACTAAGTAATAATTTTTCAGGAAAGCTGACTCGTTGGCTTATTGTGGGATCAGAATTTAATTTGTAAAGTTCCATGACAGAAGTCAGTTGTTGAGGGAAACGTAATCCATAAAGATTTTTTTCCTTGTTTATTCCATAATAAAATAGAGATGGCCAGCATGTGGAACCTAGGATGGAATTTTATGATTGTAGCATATGTCTATATGAGGTAAATCTGAGCATGAAATACCACATTTATACTGTACAGTAAGGCATATATGTCTGAAACCAAGATTCCTGTTTTAAATTTTTAGTTCTTTCACATACGAAATTAAGCCTATGATTTTCAAAATGTCTGCTTTGTTTTCCTTCCTTATAGAGCAGAAAAATGAATAATTTCCCCGCTTCAATTAGATTTTATTTTTTTATTATTACTGGTATTTTTAAAAATCTCTAGGTAGCAGAATGCTTTTTGAAATGTATGTATTTCTAGTCACAAATTATGCTGTGAAATAAGGTGGGATATAAATGGTGTTTCTAAGGAATTGCTTTGTTGTACAGGCCCACTCATGGTGATTGTGGAATATTGCAAGTTTGGAAATCTGTCGGCTTACCTGCGGAGCAAGAGGAGTGAATTTGTCCCATACAAGGTAAGGAGTCAAGGTCAAAAAAACCAGTAAAGTGTTTGATTTGGTGGGGTTTTTCCATGCACAATGTTTCTTTTTCTAGTGCAGACTAAAGTGGCAGTCCTTGGGGATGCTGAATGTCTTAGTACTTCTCATGGGAATGAGAGATGGCAAAGACATCACAGGCCATCCAGTCTTTCCCCTGGCCCCTGCAATGTAGCGGGTTTGTTATTGTTAGCTTAAAATGTGCAAAGGAACTGGGCTTCCACTATTTCCCTTGGCAGATTATTTTACACTTGGCCATATCTTTCAGGAAGTTTTTTCTGATTATCAGCCTGAATTTTTTCCTTTCTTAGTTAAGCTCCAGACCACCTTAAATAATTGCACTCTGTTTAGTGTATATATCCATCAGATATCCATAGGTATCTGCTATCACGTGATTATCCTTTCCACTGTCTCCTTATCTCATTGCTGAACTAGGCTATATGTTTCTTTGGTATTATTAATAGTTTGGTATAATTGATATATCTCATGAGTTCACATTCAGCTTTTCACCTCCCAAGTCCTTTGCAAAAGGGAGCTCCATCACTGCACCCCCTCTTTGCACCTTGATTTGGAAGAAGGGGAAGGATGGAGACTGGCATTTTCAAACTCATTTCTGGGCACCTCTAAGAGGAGTCTGATTTCTAGAGAGGGTTGAGAGGATCCATCCTCCCCAAGGGTGAGGTTGCTGGATGAAGAACATGACTGCATGAACCCAATGCTGAGCATCACATTCAGGACCCTCCCCTTTTCCACGCACAACCAAGAGGGAGGTCCCTGGGCTGTACTCTGACACACTGGTAGACCTGAGTCTCCCTGCAGCTGCTGTGTTTAAGTCAGAGCTTCTTCCTGCTGCTTGTTGGTTCCCCAGAGGGTTATTTTTCTTGATCCTTGGAGACATTGTTTACTATTTTATGTTGGCAAAGGCAACTTTCTGCGTCTTCTTGTGAGGTAAAAATATAAACGAATATCTGAGAGGCCTTGAAGGAAGAGACAGGGTTTCACGAGGGTGCTGACCCTTGCTTACACAAGCAGTGGGAATGGGAATTGGCAATGTTAAAACCCAGCCCTGCCAGGGAAAAAAAAGTCGCCAAAACAAAGCAGGAGAAAATGGATATGTGGTGGAGGAAGCCTGAGGGGTTGGATTTCTCCCTGGAGGTATTCAGTGGCTTAGGGGAAGAAGGAAATAACTCAGATTGTGATGGCTGCTAGAGTTTTGGCCAAGGTACAGGTTTAGTAGAAGGGCCTTTGCAGCAGTGGGAAGTAGAGCTGTAGCAGTACAGAGAGGCTGGATCATATGAGAGGGGCTCTGGAGCATTCATCCATGAGTGCTTCACAAGGCTGAGGAGGCCAGTTCCTCAGTGTGCATTTATTCCCTGGCATGTGGAGATGTTGCTGGAGTTTGTCTGGGAGGATGGAAAAGGAGGAGGTGAAAATTGAGCTGTGGAGTGGCAGAAGGTGCTCCAGCTGGTGAACCCGTGTGGCCACGGGTTGGGTTTCGCTGGTACTGTCACTGCACCAGCTGGGTGCCCCAACCAGAGCTGGCTTGGAGCAGAGCAGCTGATCACACCAGCACTGGGTTTCCCTCCCTGCCTTCAGTGGCAACCTCGGCACAGACCAAGCTTCTGGCGCACTTTCAGCTCTTGATTTTTCTCACCCTCCCCTCATATTTCTAGACCAAATGTGCCAGGTTTCGGCAGGGGAAAGAGAACTACGTTGGTGATGTCTCTGCAGACCTGAAGCGACGGTTGGACAGCATCACGAGCAGCCAGAGCTCAGCAAGCTCTGGCTTTGTGGAGGAGCGGTCCCTGAGTGACGTGGAAGAGGAGGATGGTAGGATATGTCTTCTCCTGGTGTTGGAACAGGTGGCATTGGTGGGGCTGATGAGGGACATTTGGGACTGTGTGATTTCTGAAGCTCCCTCAAAGCTGTGTGTATGGTATTATTTGGATGACCAAAGTTCCTGAACTTTCAGTTCAGCATCCCAAACCTCTCAGCCCAATCCCGGATAATGTCCCGTCTGAAAAGGGTGCATTGTTAATGCACTGCCTTTTGGAGATATGTCTATTTAATGTCCCAGTGTCTTCAGGGAAAATTGCAGAGCACAAACTCTGAAGGCAGTGCAGAAAGGGATGCACCAGGATGCTAGCTGAATTTCCTAAGTGTTTACGCAGAAGTTAAATGCTGTGAAATGCTATCTGCTTCACTGCTTATTAGCAGAGAGGTTGCTTTGCCTTCCCTGGGCACAGGTGGTCTGTCTGGAACAGGAAACCAGAATTATTCACTCATTCAAAGTCTCCCTGGGATATACATACCCTCTGCAGTGGTTTCACTGATGCATTTGCCATGTCCTTCTTTAGCAGAGGCAGCACAAAGTGCTCAGTGCTGCCATCTCAGAGACAGCACTAATTTCATCTAGGGGAGGGATCGGACTAGTCAGGAGAAAGAAAGGTTGTAGCTCTACTGACTGTACCTCAACTCCTACTAAATATCATTTAATGCAAATTAAAACATCAGTATGTGAATGGGGAGGATGATCTTGCAGTTTCAATGTGATCTAATAGGTAATGTCAGGCACGCACTTTATGCATTTCCACACCAGTTTGGTCCATTTTAGTACTCTCTGGTGTAAACATTGACCCTCTAAGATGGGATATTGTAAGAAGTATGTAGACCTGAAGCAACCCTTAGGATGAGGAGTGTAGCCACCCGTGCTCTGGTTCTTGGTAGATTTCTACTTAAAATCAAGAGCTGAGCAAAGTCACAGAGTTGTTTATTTCAGCAGGAACTAAATGCCTAGATATATTTAGATATTTGAGTACATTATTCCTCCAGGTCACTAGAGGATGACATTAGGGTTCCTCTACCCTAAATTAGCTGGGGCTTTTGCCAAATTCAAGTCTTTCTCCCCGTGGCATTTTCTTTCCCTTTTACAACTAAGAAAACCCTCTCATTCATTTCCAAATTCATCTGTTGAAACCACAGCAAGCTTTACTGTCCTAGGAACTTGTGAGCTGAGTTTTGGTTGTTTCTCTTTTGGGATTATTTTGCAAATCTTTCCACTGGTGGGAACTCTGAAAATGAGCAAGGAGGCCTAGGGTATAACCCATCATCTCAAAATTCATTTTACACAAGACTAGTTTGGTGAAAAATGGGTTTCGTGTTAACTATACAGCCCAAAAAGGGCTCGGTTTGCTCTTCCGGTTCAATGTGGTGTAAGATTAAGATGAACTTTTACCTAACAAGCAATTATAGGTGAAATCAGTGACAAAGGGCATGTTTGACTGTCATCTGATTCTTTGCAGCTGGTCCTGAAGACCTTTGCAAGAACCCCTTGACCATGGAGGACCTCATCTGTTATAGCTTCCAAGTGGCGAGGGGAATGGAGTTCTTGGCTTCACGCAAAGTAAGGAACTTCTCAGGAAGGGTGGTGTGTTATTTGTTTGACTGTAGGAAGTAGTGCTGTAGGTCTATAGAAGGAAACAGCATGTTCATCTTTGGACTAGCAGTCATCCGCAACATTTTCTTTTTGCTGTAAGACATACTCAAAGCATTAATACTGCAGAGTGAAACAACCCATGCGTTTATTGACGCAAATGTTAGTGAACTATACAAGGCCACCAGTTCACAGAAGAATGGTTAAGTAGTTGGAGGAGGGGAGCTGACTTATGTGGATTTTATTACAAGAATTAGGGACAAATCCCTGAAGCTAAACTGAAGCTAAACAAGAGTAAAGAAGTTTGCTCTGAGGAGGTTGCCTGTACCTTGTGCAGTGGGATTGGAAGGGCAATGTGAGGAGAGACGATGCTCACCTATGAAACTTCATGGATGACTCCTTGGAGAGTCTCTTGCCAAAGACAGCCTGGCAGTCAACAACACTGCACCTGAATTTTGGCCTTCTAGAAGTGTTTTTCTGTGATTTGAGCTTTTCTGTGTACGTAGAGCCCACATTTCAAAAGATGTCAGTTCCAGCAAGAGTGAGGAGTTGCCTGCAGTTGTATAGAACAAAAAGTACTTAAAAAATCACAGAATATACCGAGTTGGAAGGGACCCACAAGGATCACTAAGTTCGGCTCCTAATCCCAGCACAGGATTACCCCAAGAGTCACACCATGTGCCTGAGAGTCTCATCCAAACACTTTTTGAACTCTGTCAGGCTTGGTGCTGTGACCACTTCCCTGGGGAGCCTGTTCCAGCACCCAACCACCCTCTGGGTGAAGAACCTTTTTCTAATATCTAACTTAAATGGGAAAAGAAAATCAAAGTGGGGAATACAACACTGCTCTAGAGTTCAGGCTAGGTATTCAAGAGTAGACTTCAGAGTCTTTTTCTAAAAACATGCTTTTGTCTATCTTTCATACATCCTGACCGGTGTGCATATGTAAAAATGCCTCTTTCCAGAATCTGCAGTTTTAGTCCATATTAGAAGCAAATCTACAGCCACTTTCAGAGCCTGATTCTTTTATTTCAAGCTATTGAGGTTTGACTTTTGAAGTCTTTGGGTTGTTGACTAAGCTGTTGTTATGCATAGGTAGAGATGTGGACTTCTTTCTCTTGTAGTCAAGATTAGTTTGTGTTGGAATCAAGTCTGCATTTTAGTGTGGTGTTTTTCAGAAAAATAGTGGAGTACACAGATTTGAGTGAACCTAAGTAAATCTAAAGGTAATCAGATCTGAACCTGTTTTGTGTCAGCTGCTTAGGATAATTAATTAGACAACTTCAAAGGCCTTCTCTGCACAGTGGATAAACAGATGCATGTTTGGACTTGGGAATACAAGTCTCCCTGAGCCAAATCAGTTGTGACCATCAAAAAACCACTTAAAATCAGCAAGTGTTGATGCTGAGGTTTCTTTTTCTTAAAAGGTTTTAAGAATTAGCTGGCCTTTGAGGGTAGAAGAGCACATATGTGAAAGAGATCAGCCTTGTGGACAGAGCTGTGACAACAGGCAACATATGAAGTTGTTTACTTCTCTTTGCAGTGCATCCACAGGGACCTGGCTGCTCGTAATATCCTATTGTCAGACAATAATGTGGTCAAAATCTGTGATTTTGGCTTGGCTCGAGACATCTACAAAGACCCAGATTACGTCAGGAAAGGAGATGTAAGTTTCAGATTCTCTGTTCAATAGAGAATTAATATGAAGTCAGGACTTTTTTTCTGTGTTTCTCTCAAACGGGTTTGTGGAAACTCAGTGTTTTGCTAAACTGTGATACATTTTTGTTTATAAAATTCTTTCAGGCCAGACTACCACTAAAATGGATGGCACCAGAAACTATTTTTGATAGAGTATATACCATTCAGAGTGATGTATGGTCCTTTGGAGTTCTGCTGTGGGAAATATTTTCATTAGGTGAGTCACTTTAATTTTACTGAGCCATCTTTAAACAATAGAGTCTGAAGAAAATAGTCAAAGTGTTCTTGGATCCTCTGTAGCATTTTCTTTTACTTCTTGAAGAAATCCTGTATATTTTTCTCTGTCAAAGTAAAATACTCAGATTTTTTTAAATTGCAAATGTAGGAACATGGACTTGCAATATTTCTTCATACAATTTCAATATGTGATGATGTGCCTTATTTACTCAATCAGTTGCTGTTTCCATCATAAATATAAATTGTTTTCACATCCAAATATACTGAATTGTCTTATTAACACAGGCCATGGCAAGTTATTTGTTTGAAAATTAATACCAAAATTTAAGAGTCTAATGCATTAAAATTACCACTGTTTTTATTTTAGGTGCATCACCATACCCTGGAGTGAAAATTGATGAGGAATTTTGCAGAAGACTGAAAGAAGGAACAAGAATGAGAGCACCAGATTATACAACACCAGAAATGTAAGGAACTGTTCTTCCAGCTACCCACATTTACCCTACAATAATAGCAGGTACTGGAGCAAGCAGTAAGTGATGTTTTCTTTATGCTGATATTTTAATTGGTTTTGTCCTTCTAGGTACCAAACAATGCTGGATTGCTGGCATGGAGATCCTAAACAGAGACCCACATTTTCAGAGCTGGTAGAGCACCTGGGAAATTTACTGCAAGCCAATGTCCGTCAGGTAAATGAATTGTATTCTCTGGTCACGAAAATCACCAGCTGAACACCTCCTGTCCTACCAGCCACCACATCATCCCATAGCTGGGTACTGTCTGCTGGAACTGACAGGGAGCCTGGGCTGCTTCTACCACTCCCATTTACTGACCAGCAGTTGGGTCGCTGACTTGCAGAGAATACTTGTGGGGTAAAGATCCCAGAAGCTGTGTTGTGGTAACCAAAAGCCATCTGTCCTGCCAGCAAGGGTTTCCCATGACACCACTGCTGTCTTGCCAGAGAGTTGCTGGCACAGGCTCAATTCCCTGCTCTGCTGATGATTTCTCTGCATGCTGCAGACGCATTTCAGCAGGTAGCTCCTGTTGATCTTACTGTACCAAAGATGGATATCTTAGTGTATGTGAGGGTGTGGGCTGCAACACTTTTAATGACTATCCTGGAAAACAAGGATGCAGGAATTTCACTGCCTGTGAGCAACTCCATGCAAATTAATGTATTAAGACTTGTCCTGGGTGCAGGCATCACAGTAAGAGAGATCACTGTGACCAGGTGGGGTACATGGGTCTCTCTACCAGGTTCTCTACCTTGTAGCTTCCTTTTTATTCACTATGGAAGTGGACAAGGCCAGGGCAATAGATGTGAACCCACTGGATAAGGACACTGGATTTGGCTGTGTGATTCCCTATTAGACAAGTTCTCCCTTTCTATTGATGATGATGGTAATTACCTGCCCTTCCAAACTATCAGGTTCATGTACTTTGTGGCATTGGGAGTCAAACATTACCATAATCTGTATTTTTTTTCAAAGACATCAATAAAAAATTCAGTTTATACATTATGCTACAGTATATTATATAAAAATCTACTTTTTTAAAATTTAAAACTGCTTGGAAGTGGTTCTTATTAAGTTTCCTTCTTTTAATGTAGCTGCTCCTGCAAAAGTGTTATAATGTTCATAGTTTAATAAAACAACCAGGGTAGCACTGTTGGTCTGATGCGTTCTCCACATACGTGCATGTAGCTGTTTTTGTTTGTGTGTCCCTGTAACCTATTTAATTTTTGTATTTTTTCACTGCATTCTACAGGATGGTAAAGACTACGTTGTCCTTCCTTTGTCAGTATCGCTGAATATGGAAGAGGATTCAGGTCTCTCTCTCCCAACTTCACCTGCTTCCTGTAGGGAGGAAGAGGAAGTCTGTGATCCCAAATTCCATTATGACAACACAGCAGGAATTAGGTATTTTATACGGTGGACATCCTACTGGGGCCTCTGGGTTTTGTTCATAATGGGGGGCAGGGAAAATGAAAGGAAGAGGCTTCAGCTGCCTGGTTCATATTTAACCTTCTCCATACAGATAAGTAGACATTTTCTAGGCAAAAGCTAGTTTCTTACCTCCCCAAATGCTAGTGGCTTTTTTATTTATTTTTAATGTCACTACCCTTTTAAGATATTGTATTTTCATTTAAAGAAGAAAAAGCAAAAAAACACAAGAATATTTGTTGTTTGTTTTTTAAGAATCAGAACACATAAAAGGTTTTACTGGTCCAATTCAGTTGTGTTCACACACTTGTGTTGCAGCTTCCTAGAATATTAATGGTGATAGATCTATCATTAATAACCTCTCTGGCATTTCTCCTCCTAAAGTGAAATGTTGGAAAATAGGTCATGAAATGATAGCCTAGGAGAACATAACATAAACAGTATTGTCACTGGGTTTTGTCCACTGCTTGCTTCTGGTGGGCTGCTGAGGCATCCAGAATGGAGCAGTAGTGGTGGATGCTGTTGGGTATCATGGCAGAAGTGATTCCCCAGTAAGGAGTTTGTACTAATGCACCGAAGGGGCTTATGTTGGACCCTTTAAGGACCTCAGGCATAGGATGTAAAGGAGAGAAGTATTTTGTCATCCAGTGCTGCCTAAGATCAAATTCAACCATTTAGATACTGGGAGCCCTGGGTCGCTTAATACAGTCTCAGAAGAAGAACAGAAAGAGATGGATACAACCATCAGGGCAGAGATGGACTCTGTTGGCAGGTTTCATGTGGTTTCCGTGAAGTGGAGCCCTCTCTCTCAGTGCTTGTATTATACCCACCAAGGTTCCCAAAGATTTTTTCCCAACGAAATGTCACAATGTGGTCCCAGAAAAGACTAGGTAGGGCACACTGCATTTCATACTTTGGTTGAACTTGTGGTCCTACAGCTGAACTCTCAACCCCGTGTTTTAGTAATGGGACAGTTCAAACTATAAATATTTAGAAGACAAGAAACCATGATTTAACACTGAAAACATCACACTTATTTTCCACTTCTAATACTTCCTATATGGCTTTTCCTGGTCTCCATTTCCTGTTATGAACAGAAATAAAATCCCTCTGCCAACCTTTTAAGGAGATTGAATCTCTTTTCTCTTGTCTTGCAGTGTGATAGGGTTGTGAAAGCACTAGGGGAAACCATGCTAGGACAGGCAAAGTGGAAAGGTTAAAACATGTCTAGGGGCTTTATTCTTCCATTCTGATAGCTGAAAATGATTTTATAGGCATGGATCTTGGTATACAGATGGTGAAACAGATTGATCTGTTCAGAAATGTCTTTTTCAATCTTCACAGAAGTACAAACTATGAGGAAAGACTGATTTAATACAGTCTCTAAATCAAAGCTAAGGAGGAAAGCAAGCACAGGGGAAACATGGAGAATATAAAAGAATATTTAGGTTGCTGATGTAAATTAAAATCAGCAGGACCTCCTAACTTCTGCCATATTTGGCTTAGAAAATAGATATGCAATTTCTAAACCTTGAAATATTGTGATTAAAAAGTAGGTGAGGTATAGAAGATTTAGTGTAAAGTGTAAAGATAATGCCTGCTTTTAGCAAGAACAGAAAATGTGTAGTTCTTAAATCATTTGATTTGATTTCTAGCAACAATCCTGGAATAAGCGATCATGTAAATAATGGTAAATGCCTACAGGAAAATGAATTAACTAAAAATGGCCAGCATGGATTTGTGAAGAACAAATCAAGTCAAACCAATCTGTTTCATTTTTAATAAGAATAATTGGTCTGGAGGGTAGCAGAGAAGGTGGATTTTGATTTCATGTAGGACATTTTTGGCCTTTTTTTAATGGGACAATCTATTACAAAATGGAAACACATGTTGGGAAATACTGTCAGGACATCAGCTGAGCTCTCACTGCCACTGGACAGAAGTCAGACTCCATGCGTGGCCTCTTTCTGTCTGCACACTGTTTCTGGTCCTGTTTGCATAGTGTTTGGCTTAAGCAAGAAGATCTCGTTCATTGTAGTCTTGTAGGCTGACTTTTGTCTGGGCTGAGCAGAGGCAGGACTCCCATACCTGGGAGGTTATTCAGATCAAGAGGCTGGGATTCTCAGTCCTCACCACCCTGGTAACTGTATTTCTGGCTATGCCGTTCTGTGCCTGTGTGGATGTTTAAATGCAAGCACACAGGTAGCTTACAAACTTAGAAGGCAAGTTGTGGAATCATTCAAGGTCGGGCTGTCCAAGAAGGTAGATTGTCCATTAGATGTGTTTGGTCTTGGTAGCATTGGATGGAAAGTAGATGAGATACTACTGCTGAGTAACAGGAGCAGAAGACATGGCCAGCGCAGAGAGTTTGAAATAACTGGTTTTGTTGAGTTTAGGAAGAGAAAATGGAGAGGGAACATAGTAATAGTTTTCAGAATATGAAAATTTGCACCAAAGAGGGTGCTAATTAATCTTTCTGTGTCACCAGCATTAGGATAAATTTTATTTGCAGCAAGTACTTGGATTTAATATTTGAAAAACATTCTGAAGTGTGATTGAGCACCTGAGCAGGCTCCAAACGGAACTTGTAAAATCCCTGCTGATTTAAATGAATGTCTGTTGGAGGTAGGCAGGACTCAACATAGCTAGACTCAAAGCTGGGAAATATGGCGAATGATGCTCTTAAGTTCCTTCAGCTTTGCCCTTCAAGTGGATCCTGGGTTCTCTTCTAACTCTATGGCTTTTCCTTCATCAGCTGTTAAGAACATAAATTTGTCCTGTTTAACTGCCCTGTTTAACTGGGACAACATCCATTTTATTCCATATTCACTTAGGCAGAAAGCTGAGGGTAGCCATTTTGTTTGCTGTATTAATACCTCCATGAAAGTAAATTTTATTTTTTTTGTCCAGTAATTTTTATGGATGTCATCCTGACCAGAAGGCTTCTTTAGGAGAAGAGCTTTCAAGAGAGATGTAGCACTCCCTGTCCTGATCCCCACGGTTTAAGGGCAGCAGTCTGCTGAGTCTGCTGTTGTTGTCCTAGGTCCAGCCAGGGGTCTTAGAAGTGCAGTCCAAAGGAAGAGACACATGTCTGTGCTCCAGGCTCCTCTGTTTATTGTACTTCTAAGCAAACCTTGCAGGAAGTGAAGCCCTCCAGTGTAACTGAGGAAAGAAGCTGTTTTCTGAAAGCCATTTCTTAGAATTTGCTCAGAGATCAAGATTGTCAGGAGCAAAAGGTCAGAAACATGCCATTTTCTAGGCTGTTCATCCTTTTCAATAAATGGATACTTGAAGGTTTGCATAATATGTTTTGGCAAAAGGATTAACTTTTCTGAAGAGAGATAAAAGGATTCTGATATCATTGTGCTGTTTGCAGCCAAGTCGTGGATAGTGGACACAAAACTTTTTGTTTTGTTTTCTTTGTAGTCAGTACCGACAAGGTAGCAAGAGAAAAAGCCGCCCTGTGAGTGTGAAAACATTTGAAGATGTCCCATTGGTAACTACTGTAAAAGTTGTTCAGGAGGTGAGTTTATCTGTTTGTACATATTTTCCTTCTTTTGATATCTTTTTTCATGTTTTTAATCCTTTTCCATTTAATGCATTTCTAATATCTTTGCAGGAAAACCAGACAGATAGCGGGATGGTTCTTGCATCTGAAGAGCTGAAGACTTTGGAAGAGAATGATAAACAAGTGAAAATACCCTTTAGGTAAGGCTCAGGCTACACATAGGATTGAATATGATCTTTTACCTGCTGTATGTTAGAAGACTGATTGGTTTGTTTAGAAGAACAAATCTTTTCTTAATGTACTTTTCAAAACAAAGAAAGCAAAATTGTGCACTGTATGCCTGGTCATCCACATTTGGTACCAGGAGAGAAGAGGTAATGTAGCTGTTGGGAGCATCAGTCAGCACTCAGAAAGGACTTGCTGCAATAGCATCAACCACCCCTTGGAGATACTGAATCGGTGCACACAACTGAGCCATATTTATGAGGGCCTGTCTGAACTGATAAAGAGCTCTTTTTTTTGCTTGCTTTTTCTTTCTTACTTTTTTTTTTTTAATAGCTGACTCTTGAGTTTGCAGGATGTACCTGGGTGTGTTTTCAGAGGATTGTACAGGGGTTTCATTGTGCAGTTCACAGGAAGCACAATGGTGTTCACGAAGCTGAAACCTCACATATGCTCTTTGAGAGCTTCTCAGGAATTTTTTTTTCCCAGGATAACTTCACTGTGGACAAAGATATACTGCAGTTACAATTGCACCACTGCTAAAATAAAGCCTCTAAAAGTTTTCTCTCCATTTCATCTGTGGTCGCAATCTAACTCCTTGTATCATCATGAAATTAAACATCTTTTTCATGCATTAGTGAAATTAGGACATATGAAAAAGTCTCTCCTTACAATCAAATGCATGTTTAAAAAGGCTTGAAGCCAGGCTTGCTAAGTACAGCATTTTGCTTTGGTTGTTGCCGTGATGGAAAGCAGCTGCCATCTAGAATCTCCCACCTACCCTTCAGAAGACAGTCTCCACAGCTCTCTCAGTCCTGTTTCTGCTTGTCTTTTTTTTAGCACGCTGGTGCCCAGCAAGAGTAATGAATCCGTTATGTCCGAAGCCTCCAACCAGACAAGCGGGTACCAGTCGGGATACCACTCGGATGACATGGACACCACGGTGTACTCCAGCGAGGAGACTGAACTCTTGTGTGTGCGGGAGGCCTCGCCCCCCCTCTGCCGCGCTCATGGCCTCGCCTACGATGGCCCCGCGCCTCTCACCCCCCCGCCGCTCTAGGGTCAACCTGGCAGCTCCAGATTCCCCTGGGACGTGCCTTCACTGCCTGGCTGGTAGCATTCAGGTTTGATGTATAGAAAGACGGCATCCATGGGACTAAGAAAAGACACTCATTTTTCCTGAAGAGGATGCAGAAGCAGCTGGCAGCAAAACTGTGCTGTGCCGGGCTGGGGGTTCTTTTCTAAAGAGATGCTGGTGGCTGAGGGTGCAAAGCCCCAGCCACAATGTGTGTGCTGTGCCAACCCTGTGGCAGAGGCAGACCCTGGTGATATGTCAAGCATCTGCCTAATGCAGGCAGCATCACAGCATTCAACTTAACTGTTTCTACTTGTACGAAATAATGGCACAGCCCTGCTTTTAGTTTTGGTTGGGGTTTTTTTGTTTGTTTTTCCCTTTTGTGGCTGGACTCCAGGAAGGAAACAGTGCGGCAGTGGCTTCTTGTTTCTCAGAGTTATTCCTTGCTTGTACCTTCACAAACAAAAAAAGGAACATCCAGCTCAAGGTTCTGGCACCCACTGACGGCCTGAGACTAAACATAGGCTCGGCTAAATATAGGTCAGGATGATGGTCTCTGTCCTTGGCAGAGGAAAAAGGGTTGCTGTACAAGACCTCATGAGCTGCATTTGCTTGCAAGACTTGCATGGTGAAGTTGGTTAGTAGGGACAAGGCAGAGCATTGAGCCAAGTGATGGAACACAGGTGGCAGGGCCATGCCTCATCTCTGAGGATGGGCCTGCCCCCCATCATCCCTGGCACCCTTGTCACATGCCAGATGCCTACCTGCTTCTGAGCTAGCCTGAAACTGCTGCAGAAAATACTCTCCTCCCCCCAAATCACCAGTTGGGCAGCCTCTACAACAGGTAGAAAAGCAAATGTAATCTACCTTGGGACCACAGGAAGCTCTGTTGTTCTGGTGGGGGATCCTAAGGGCATCCTACCTTCTTGTCTCATCCCCCCTCCCTCAGATTTAGGTCTGACTCATTCTCTTTGCAAACTCTAAGTCTGTTTGCAATGGCAGAGATATCGGTTTATGTAGCCTTGGGAATTCATGACTGGTTTCATGGCAGCTCTGATCTTCTACGAGTGGTGAAATTGTGCCTAATTGTTGGACAACTTCTTACCTGTGCTCTTGTAGTCCCAGAACTTTATTGATAGACACAATGCAGACTACAGGATTTTAAAATGTAAAGCTATTTCTACTGAAGTTTTTTTGTATTTTTATAAGTATTTTTTTGTTTGTACTTACTAAAATGTCAAATGCTGGGAACTATAAATATAAGGCATATACAGTATTTATAGCCTCTTTATGTAGAAATAAATGTAATATATTAAAATATAAATATATATTATATAATGGATATTGTACTATTCACACTTTGTATTAGTGTTCTGTAGCATTGCAAAGGTCACAAAATTCTTTAATACCTAAAATTTTCACTTTATTAAAAGGGACTGGAAATTTAGAGTTGGGGGCTACAGTAGATCTGTTTGCTTTTCTTATATACTTTCTACTGACAGGGAATATTACAAAGGACTACTTTTTTCAAGTGTCATTTAATGAATCTAGTTTTTTATACCATCGTCCAGGTCTATGAATATTTCAGTGGATATGTGTGAGTTTTAGAAATTGGGAATACCTTTAGAGAAATGATCAGAGGAATAGACTGCTTGTACAGGATGAATCTCCTCCAAAAGAGTTTATTGTGTTCAGTTAGGAAATGCTTGATCTAATTGTATTGTGGATTTTGCCTGGGTAGTGGCAGTTTCCCTTAAAGCCTTATTCATCTTTTCCCGCTTGTGTTTCTTCTAGCTCACTTCTCACAGCTTAAATATTGTCCCTGCTCTTGTGCAGTGAAGTCCTCCTTTATTTAAAATCTGCACTTAAAGCTCTCACCCTTTCCTTCTGTTGCCCACTTTTTGACTTTCTCTTCTGCACTGTGTAGGTCTTTGTTCTCAGTGCAAGGTTGTTCACTGTTGGGGTATCAGGAGTCAAAGAATTATGACATCTTATGTTAAAGTGCAAGTGAAGTTAAGCCACCAACTGCAGACTTTAATTCAACTTCTCTTTATTGCAGTTTGAAATAAGACCTTTGTAGGCTACTGCATAGTGAGAACAGTTATCTCGGAAGTGGGAGATCTCACTGCTGAACTCTTCTCAGGCTGAATATGCGATTAATGCCTTTTACACAGAACATGCATCCCCCAAATACAAGGTTGTGGGATATCAAGCTTCAGATGTTTCTCCATTCCTTCTCCTAAATCTAAAGCATTTTACAGCCAGGAAATCAGGAGCTGGGAGGTCAGGTAGAAAAAAACGGGAGAGGTTTCCTAGGACTTCTGTAAGGGCTTCTAGGAAGGACTTGTATTTTCATGTATATATTCGACATTTTTCTTGCTTCCCAGGCAAAGGTCTAGCCAGTAGAGTATGCTCAACAGACAATGCTACATTCTTTAACATCTCCCCTCTGCAGTAGTCTTCAATATCTTTAATGAAACTGTTCCTCTATGTATTAATATTATACAATGGGCATAAAATACTGACACTGGCAGAACCTTGATGAGCCACCTATTAGAGAATCCTGAGGTGAGGTGGAGATGGAGATCTGTCATTGATATCTATCTGCCCTAAACCTGGACTCCCCAAGGTTTGGGATGTTCAATTTAAACATCTCATTTTCTAGTTTTGGTTCCTCTCTGGCTTGGTGTAATACAGGATACATGCCACATACATGGAGTCAGATGCTTCTCTGTGTGTTTGCAGTACTTCCAAAACAGCTGTCCACTGTAATGCAAACTGACGAAGTTGCAAGATAGCCATTTCAGACAGTGAGTTCTCACTTATAAACCTTGTCAGCCAGTGAAACTCTCTTGTGGGTCCATATAATTTTAAATATGCCTGGAAAATGTGGGAACTAACATAAACCTGCTTTAGGAAAGGAAATTAGCTTCTCTTTAAAAAAAAATCTAAAAACAACTCACACCATATATTCAGTGTCAGGAGCTAGCAAAAGTTCTATAAGTGTGTTCATATATTTGGCATCCAGTAACACAATTCTTTTCTTAGATCACAGTCATTACATCCTTTAAAACACCTGGACTTTTTGTTGTATTCTGAATACAGCACGTTCAGCTAAACCCTAGTCATGACACATCTGTCTTTTAGATGCTTTAAATTCCAAAAAGGATATTTTTAAGGAAACAACAGACACATAGTGCGCAGATTTGCAAATGCCTTGCAAACCAGTCCTAGCTTTATCTCCATTCTCCAGCCATGCAGTCAAGTGCCAACATTTGGATCAGCATCCTTACCTGTGAAATCCAGCCTGGCTCTGAGCCCAATGAGCTACAAATAGAAGGGACACTTGTGAGATTATGGATCCAAACATATCACTCCGAGCAGCTGGGTAGGACTGGGGAGAAGCAGTGACGGGATTGACTCCTCTTGTTCAGAAGAACTGCCAGAATGAACGGTGATTGCTGGTGCGTTTGGACATGGAAACAAGCAGAGCCATGCCAGAAATAGGCAGTTTCAGGGCTTGAAGATGACTCATGCCAGCTCTTATCGATGTAAACACAGCCCACCTGAAGAATGCAGGGGCGTTCAAGTATGGTAGGTAGGTTCTTCTCCCTGCAAAAGATACTTAAAAGGTAACTCATTCTTTGCATGGAAATGTCTTGGCAAATCCAGTCCTTGCCTAAGTTTTTCTTATTAATGCATCTCGAATTGCAAGCAAGCACATTTCACACAAAAATAAAAGTATTATGATGATACTCCATGTCTTCTGATATGGTTGTCCCCAAAGATCATGTCGGGATTTTTGGCACAGTGGGCTTGTTAATTCTAAAAGCAGTATGTGACTAAAATGACTACAATCATAGAACTGTTGACACTGGGGACAAAAATTTCCTCCTAATGGCATCTCTTTTTGATGGTTCTAGGGCTGCAAAAATGCTCCAGATATAAAGCTGAAATTCACTATTTTTATGCGGAACATTCCCAAACCATGAATCATCTGAGGTTTCCCCTCATCACTGATATTTGAGTACACACCCTGTGTTACCTCGCAGTATGGGACCTCACAAAACAAGAGCAAGGGCAAGAAAAACAAAGTTAATGTTTGTTCTTTCTAATCCACAAATTTATTAGGGACAGAAGTTAACCAACGAAGACCTTTTATTTGGACTTCAGCCCTGGATTTTTATTCTGTCTGGCTGAGTGTTGCATTCTCTGTTGTAATATATGTCCTCATCTTCTCAACCCCTGACATTTGGGCTGATTAAGTCCTAGAAGGTCATGGGGAAACATAGCAGGAGCTTGTAACATATGGTGCTGATAAACATCTCAGCATCAGAGATAAGGAGCTGGTCAATGTAATCTTAGGAAACTCAGGTTTTGTTGCCATAAAACTATATACATTGTAAAGCCTAATCCCTACACAGCTTTAATTAGCTGGTAAACATATCAGATTCATGATGAATGGTGTTCTGCTTACCTAGATGTTATTCACTGACTGCCATCGGTTGGTTAAAATGTGAAGTATCTCTGCCTTGCAGCTTGTTAGGATGATGTGTTATGGTGAATGATTGCTGCTCTGGAAGTTTTGGGATGAGGGTGGCGGAAGCGAATGAATTTGATTTCTGGACCCACCCACACAGCCTCTGCTGCCAGGTAAAATGGCAGTGCCATGTGGTTTCCTAAGTACTGGTCAAATAAAAGACTTTCTTAAAAGGTGGAATATATGCAATTAAGTTTAATTCTCTCTTTCAGGGAGAGCTGAAGCTGTTCAGCACCCTGCAGAGCTGTTTCCCTGGGCTCCATGCCGCTCCCTCTTTCAGTATAGTCATGCTAAGTGTTGTTATTAGCCACGGTTTCACAAAAGCAAGTGGAAATGTAACTACTTTTATTTCTCTTGGTCTGTTTTTACACTACAGTCAGAGGCATGATTGCAACACATTGTAGATAGGCATAAGGTAGTTTTCATCCTGCTAAGCTAAGCAGCAGTACCAGTGAGGGTTTGGCAGCCTGGACTTCTGCTTGGCACAGAATTGCCCATTGATAGTGGGGCACACAGCAAAGTCCATGCTGCTGGCACTGAGCTCACCAGCAGAAGCGCAGCCTCAGGATAATCTCTATATGTGCTGAAGTCACACTTTCAACTGCAGCATCTCCACATTTGGGAGTAACCACAGGGATGCATGTCATATCTGATTACTGGAATTTCTTGCACTTCTGAGTGGACCCCACTAACCCATGATTATACCTGTGTCATGCACTGCAGCAACAAAGATTATTTGTCATGTTTCTCTCTTTGGTCCCAGAATGTCATTCCTATAACCTCTTCCCAGACTCAGCTGAGGCTGAAGGTTGCAAATTCCAGGTCTATGGACCATGGTTAACTCTGCAGCTGATGGGAACCAGCAGGCAGTGGTGGCTTTGGTTTTGGGACTGGCGCTTTGCCTGGGCTTAGCAATGCTGTGGTGCATGGAGCAGAGGAGAGGAGCGAAAGGCTAAAAGAAAGTTTTAATGATTGTGTATGTCCTTTTCAAATATCCATAGGTCCTTATACTGAAGAGTTTTGCTTTAGCATCAGGAACCAAAGAAGAACAAAGGGATTTTGCTCATTAGAGACCTTCGAGTTGCACCGTGGGATGAGAAGACCAGCACTGCTTACTGCTAGTTACGTAGACGCTGCTTTATATTGCATATTTAATGCAGAAATAGGGCTCCTTTATTCCTAGGAAGGATAATAACTAAAGTTTTCTGGGGTTTCACTTTCAGACTTGCAGAGTGCTCCATTTATTACTCTGTTCACCGTGTTCAGGTTATGGTTTAAGAGCTGATCAATTGGGCAAGGCGTCTGAACTAGCAATGGACCTTTATGTTTAATATCTGTTGATGGCTTTTCCTCTTACTTTTTGAACTCATGTATAACCCTTAACATCTGCAACATCGCGCGGCAAGGACTTTTTCCGTGCAGATTTCGACTTGATGGCCCAAGTTATTTTCCAGTACACTGACCCAGTTTTCCCTACTCATTTTCTCCATCTCCATGTTACTTAGGACTTTATGGACAGCTATACCCCCAGTTGCTTCCTTTCAAGTCAGAGTATTCCTAGCCCATAGTAAAATCTGTTTGCATCTCCCCAAACCTGTAAACAGGGCCCCTTGCTGAGGTGACATGTCAGGCATGGTTCCCAAGCAGGTCTCCACAAGATGCCCGGCTTCCTTTGGGAGGAAGGAGTGTGTGGGACAGTCAGCAGAGGACCGTGTTTTGTCAACCAATTTGCATGACGGATGTACTGCAGCGTTGGCAAACATCAGTCAATGTCAAGATCTGACTTTGCCGGCATCTTCTTAGTGTTGCTATTTTTGACCAGTGAAAAGTTTCCGGGGGTTGGGCTGGGCTTGTCTCCTGTATACGGCATTGTCCTGTTCCCAGGCTACTTGCTCTGGCTCCTGGCTGGCTGCTGGGAAGGATAAGAAGCAGAAGGCAGAGGTTGTATGGCTGAAACACGGCACAAACAGGAGCGCTATTTACCACCATGAACCAGCAGAACAGAGGGAACGCAGGGCCTATCTTATCAGTTACTTGCTGAGTTAAGACTCGGGGGTATAAAAACTCTCTTTAAACTCTGAGTAATACCCATAAACAGAGCTTTTAGGAGATAACTTCACCAGCAGAATTTTTTTGGTGCACTTATGTGTAGTTTTATATTACAATCAGAAAGACATCTTTATATTGTCTGATAAAGTTCTTAAACTGGCAACAACTATTTAGCATTACAGTTTGGTTAAGTACTAAACCAGCAGGGAACATGCAGCTAAAGCAATACAATTATTAATATATTTAATGATATCAGAACAATGGCTTCAGCCATTTCGAGCCTACTCTTGGGCTAATGTTCCTAATTTTTCAGGAGAATTATTAAGTTTTATTAGCAATTTGCATCTCAGTATAATTATATGGCTATTAGAGAAATCAATATTATATTACGTAGAGTCCCTTAATAGCTATACTGTTTGTTGAGCCTGTTATAGGGCCAGCTTTGAAATCAATTAAGGACAGTCTTTTTAATTCTGCTGAAATTGGGCTTTACATGATGAGATAGATGTCTTAGACACTGAAGAAAAGGTTGCAAAATCTGTCCTCAGTCTTAAATCCTTGCATTCAATTGAGAGTTTTACAAGTAAATTGAAGAAAATCATTGCTGTATGTTTAAAAATCTTTCCCCCCCCCATTGTGACTCTGAAACTTCATTAAAATTCCTGACCACTACCTGGCTTTCGAGCAAATTAAAATATTCCTATAAATATGTATATTCAAACCACTATGCCATAAACACAATTGTCTCTTACTGCAAAAATTCACTGATCCAAGGTGAAGAACAGTTTGCCACATAAGTCTGTGACAGATTCCTCATCTGAATCGATGAAGTGCTTTTCATTTTTCATTATGATGCTTTTTCTTTGCTAAGAGCATTTCCTTAGATAGGTTTGGGCATATGACAGTCAATCAGAGCTTAAATATCATGGTAAAAAATGCAAGGTATATCAAGGCAGCTTTCATTTCATGAGCTGTACTTACAGTATACATACTTTCAGTGTAACTCAGCCCAGCATTTCTCTGACACTTACTCTGACATTAGGTGGAAATGTCACCAGAAGAAACTGCCCTACCTTGGCTTAGAACTCTCAGGCTTAATCCTTACCCCAGGTTGTGTGGGGTTTTTGTGCTAGCAAAGGACAAAGCTGACCGAAAACAAATTGGGGTGGGGTTATTCGGTTGGTTGGTTGGTTTTCTCAGGTTACTTCGAACTCAAACAACTCCCAGGATGCAATTTGCTGAGCACCACAGCTACATGGCAGCTGTAGGAGGGAAAGCTGTGGGTTCTGGCAGTGGTGGAGAGGCACAGCTTCACTCCTTCCTCCTGCTAACTCTGCTTGTGAAACTAAAACCATTGCAGCCCTTTCCTGAGGTAGCACAGTGTGTCTGTGTGGCTGTGAGCTGCAAATGTGGGAGAGTCACCCACTGCTCCCATCCTGGGACATTTCTTGAAATGGTAAGGCATCTTTCCCTGTTCACTATGGACTGGTTTCTTCTTCACTAGCTGAAAGGATTTCAAGCAAACTTGGAGGTATTCTTTCAGATGTGTAAAACTCCTCATCAAAAGAGCTCTTCCCATTTCTTTTGGTTGTGTTACAGATAATAAGATAATACAGAGAACAGATAATACTTTGCTAGCTACTCACATAATTTGTGTCTCTCAGAAAAAGAAGAGTTGTAGGGAAAAACTCTTTTCTACCTCTTCCAGCATAAGAACTAGTGAGAGTGAGCTGCAAATACATTAATATAGTTTTCATCCGTGCTCAGTAAACCTGTGAAATTCTTTTCTACAGATTGTTAATATTTACATGGGTTCAGAAAACTGTTGAGAAAATTAATGGAAGAAGAAAGCATTCAGATATATTAAAAATATAAGACACCATCGCAAGTTCAGGAAATCTCTGAGCTCCAAATTGTGGGAAACTGAGACAAGGTGTTTGTGAGAAGATTTCTATGTGCTTATCCTGCTCTTGTAGTGTTCGTTTGGCTTCCACTATTGACTGCTAAAGCTCCCGGAAGGGTACTTTGGTATTCTGTGATAAGACCCTCCTGATGTTTTTAAAAGTGAACTTGTAAGCTCTTATAGTTATTGTCTTGACTCATTAATTCTCTGTAAGAGTTAGAGTTTTCAGGCTGCACATAAATGTGTGTTTTTCAACGTACACCTAGAGTGTTCTGCACTGAGCACCGTCTAGATTGGTAAAATGAATTCTGATACATTGCTCTAAATAGTCCTGAGCCCTCAGAAAATGAGTGTTTCACCAAAGAGAGGGTGAAAGGGCAGTGGATCAGACACCATACTGTGCATGAATGGCTGCAGCCTACAGTTTGATTTCAGTGATGCTTCACTGCCACTGTGCACCAGCCACACACCTTATAGCTCATGCAGCAGTTGTTGAAGAGTCATGTAGCCTCTGGGTGAGAGATTTTAGGCCCTGATTTTTAGCCTTTTCACTGCAAATAAACAATGCATTCCTGACATTTCAAGTACACAAGCAGAATATCCTCAGCTCCATCAGGCTGCTGACAAGTTGTGCAGAGGAAATCTACTACAGCCTCAGGAACTGATGAGTTTCCTACTCATTCTCGACAAATTGACTTGTGCTAAATATATATATCCTGTATTTCCACACAATCTTGGTGAAGAAGGCAACCAGTTTACTCTTTTTTTTTTGAGGCGGAAAAAAACATAGGGTGAATGTAAAGCAGTAATTCATAAAGGAAAAACTAAATCACATTTTTCTTATGACTCCATGCTTCTAGCTCAAAGTTCACTGAACACAGCATCAGACTATGCTCAGCAATGCACAGAGAGGGAAAGCTCATTGACACCACGGGGGTGCCTGTGTAGTTAGCAATTTTACAAGGAAAAACTTCCTGGAGACTAAAGCATGGAAATGTCACATAACTGCTAAAAATGCTGTTTACTTTGGTGTCTTTGTATGTTGCCTTGTGGCATCAACCTTTAAGAGATAGTCAGATATTCTGACAAAAGATAGCTAGACACAGTGAGCTCAGTCCTGCAGCTGGAGGGACTTATGCATCCACAGTTCTCTGCAGACAAATAAATAAGTGTCCTGAATATGAGCCTGGGCAGAAAAGCCCCATCAGATTTGCAGCTTGGTATTTGGCGCACATGAGCACCAAATACCTGAGAGTGCTGCTACAGCTGTGTCAATCCGTGCAAAGCATATAGGTGAGGGATCTGGATACAGGGGTTGTACAAACCATATGTGATGCATACAGGTAAGAGACTTTCACAGCATCATAACACAGCATTTAACCTTTCTGGCTTCTTCTAAACCTTTCCAGTAAGACTGAAGAAACCAAATAGACAGCCAGTTAAAGCTGTCCTCTGGGAAATCCAGCTCCCTGCTTCAGCTTACACCTCACTATCTGTATCCTTTTCCAGCAAACCACTGTCTCACTATAAGTCTTCTCCCATGAGAGGTATGATATGAGCTTGTAAACTTCTACAAATATTGCTGTAAGTCCTGGGGCCCCAGGAAATTTCAGAAAAAACTTACTTTACTCCCCCTTTTAAAATATTCTACCTTAAAAGTTTCAGATTAGACTTTAGGTGTTAACTATTCAGATAGGTTTTTTCTTCCTTATTCTCTTGCTTCACATACACACTGACACCTTAACATTTCAGTCCTCCCCACCATCTTTAGAGCAAGAATGTATAAATCTGGTCTAGCTTTTCTTAATTTTTGCTGGGGATAGATGGAGGTGCAAGCAAGGCTGTGATTGGCATTGTCAAAGCAGGAGCTAATCAGTCCCTGGGAACAAATGTTTACTGTTCTGATAGCAAAGCAGTAGGGAAAACTCAAGTTACAGCTGGATTTCTCTCAACTCAGCCCTCTGCAGACAAGGGCATGTTAAAATAAAACTCATTAGAGGAAGCATATGCTAACATTACCTGAGGTTGAAGTAGAAGAGGAAAGCAGACAAGTCTGCCCTCTGAGCCTGGAATCAGCAAAGCTGAACTGACCATGGCTCCTGCTCTTGTGGTCAGATTGCTTAGTACCTAATAAGTCACAAACTCCATTTGAAGTCTTTTCCCAGAACTGGACTATATACAAAATAAAAAAATGGAAATCTAGTGGACTCAAATGGTTAGTTAACTAAAAAGTTACTGCAGGGGGCAGGAAGGGAGGACAGGCAGACAGTGTGATTACATTAGAATGAACATCACCAGGGTGATGTTATGCAAAACGTTAAATGCCATACATATCATGCTACAACCATTGAATACTTTTTTTTTTCTTCAGAGAGTCCAGGGAAAACTTGTGAGTTTTCTCTGAAGTTCACTGGATTTTTGCCCTCGTGTAAACCTCCTCCCTATGAAGACCATAATCCTGCAAAAGGAACTATGTGAAACTGTCCTCATTAAACCCAGGAGTATTGTACCTTTGATTTTAATCCAGCCAATATTTTGCAAGTTGCTGTCTCTGCAAGATCTCACAAACTGTGCAAAGAAAAATCGTCTTTTACTGATCTCACAGTTTCTGAAACCCATGGGACAGTATCGGTGGAAAAAACCAAGGCCAATTAGACAACAATAACCCAGGCTTCTCCCTACAAAACAGCAGTCCCCTCCCAATGCAGCTAAAGGAAGCAACAAGGCAGATGAGGAAGGTAAACTTGGGATCTCAAAGGAAAGAGTCTCTGGTATTTATAAAAGTCAGAGGTTCACACGGAAACTTTGTAACAGCAGTGATCCTCTCCAATCTATTTCAGGACACACAGCCCCTTTTCCGCTATAGTATTTGACTCCTTAGTGCTGTAATATTTCTCCTCTTTCTTTTAACTCTTTAAGTGAAAAACCTTGTACTAATTTGAAACCATATCAGCAGCTAGAATACATGAAGTGAGAGCTGAGCACTAAAATTCATTTCATGAATAAAACCAGAAAAAAACCCAAAGCACATCTTTAGCATGTGAACTGTAAGCAACAAAGCCATTTGACCCACCATGGTCTTCTGTGATGAACAAACCCACATCATGGAAAAACAGAAAGGGAAATTGCCTGCAGCAGACGATGTGATGAAGCACAAAGAATGCTGATGCATGCTTCATTTCAAATGTTAATACCCTCTGAAAGAACAGCATGGACTCTGTTCAGTGCCTTCATACAGGATCATGGGGTAATTCAGTTTGGAAGGGACTGCAGAAGGTCTTTGCTCCAGGCTCCTGCCGAAGCAGGGCCAGCTCTGAGATTAGATGAAAGTGCATTTTACCACCCTCTTTGAGTCATTGATGTTAAACACAAGAGTTTCCAAGACAGACACCTGTGGTACTCCACTTATTACCAGCTTCTAGGTGGAACGTGACCTATTAACCCTCATAGCCTGATTATCCAACCAGCTTTTCAGCTATCTAGTTATCCACCCATTCAGATTGCAAAGTCCTAACTAGGGATACAAGAACATTGTGAGCAGCAGCCTCAAAAGCCTCACTGAAAGTTCAAGGCAAATGTACTGCTCTCCCCTCACCTGCAAAGCCAGTTATTTTATCACAGAAGACAGTCAAGTTGATCAGGCATGACTTACCATTCGTAAGTCCATGCTAACTGATACCATTCACCTTCATTCCCTTGTATGCCCAGAAATATCTTCTAAAAATACTTGTTTCAAAATTTTCCCGGGCATCAAAGTGAGACTGGTCTGCAGTGCCCTGGATTGAATTCCTTTTGGCCTTTTTTGACCATGTATGTGTAGCATTTGCTTTTCTCCAGTCATTAGAGAGAGGTCTCTCCCAGCTTTCATAAGGGGGAGGGGAAAATTTGTTTTCAAAATGTTCCTTCAAAAAGGAAAAAAAAATGCTAATGAATATTACTCTTGACTGTAGGAGTTTTCATATCACAGTTAGTCCAGGCCTCTCTAGTTGTCCAGACCTTCCCTGAATCTTGTTAATATAAGCCTTTAGCTTTTCTCAACAAATTGGTTTGAACTTTCTAACCTCAAAGGTTAAGCCTGCTACTCAGTGAGTATCTCATATTATCTGCCTTTATAAACTGGAAGAAGGCCTGAGTCATCCCAGCTGTAGATGTTTGCTCCAATCCTGGCAGGATTTTAAAATTGCGGGTTACACCTGTTTATCATCTGGAATGAGAAAAGCAACATGACTCTCTCTGTAGCAGCCCCGTGTTTATCTGACAGCTCAAGCTCAGGATCATGAGATCCTCAGGAGACCACGTTTCAACTTGGTATCCTGATTTGTGGCCTCTAATTGTTTGTTTTGAAAACAGAACTGTCACCAGCATCCCTTGAAGACACAGCTCTGGGATTTAACTCTGTTGTAGCAGTCACTTGATATTACTGCTAAAATGAGAGAGCATATTGATGTTAATTGAGGTCAGCATCTGATGTGTTTTAATGACTTCTGATTGCTGCCATTACAACCATTATTACTACTGCTTACTTTTCTATAACCTTCTTGCTCATCCATTAGGTAGTATATCAGTTAAACAGGTTTCTTCCAATCATAATGAGTGGCAAATGAGGGATGATAAGAAAACTTCTGCTCCTTGAGATTAATGGAAGTGTTATTTCACCAGCATCATATCAAGTTAATAATGCTGAAAGACATAGCATTTCCGTTCTTAAAAAAAAAAAAAAAAGAAAAAAAGGAAAAGGAAAAAGATATGATTATGCACATAAATCAGTTATAAAACTTAGAAACCACAATTCCAAAAAGGAATAAGAGAGAGTGAGACACCTGTCAGCACCATCACCTTGAGTAATCATGGCTTCTGGTCTAATGATAAATACTTTTTTCTGCTTTGATATCTCAGTTTTTGGATGCCTGAAAATAATAACAGGGCACATAACTTACAAGTACATTCAGCTGTGGTTGAGTCACAGAGAATCTGATACATAAGTAGTGTGATGTGTTGGACAGAAATGCTGAGGAGTGTCATACCATTCTAGGCCACCTCAAACAAGATACTGAGATGGTGAAGGAATGAGCTAGCATGGGCTAACAGGAACCTTCAACAAAGACCTACAAAGAACCAAGATGTCCTGCGTCCTGGTGCAGCAACTCCACTCAGCAGCATGGGCTGTGACCAGTTTTATGGAAACAGGGAGACCCGCTGGATGGGAAGTTGAACACAAGCCAGTAGTGAGGAGATGCTGAGGGAGATGGGTTTGTTTATCCTGTGGAAGCAAAGGCTGGGGAGATACAACTGCTCTCTTCAGCTACCTGTTGTAGCATACCTTCTTGGAGGTGCAGTGTAAAAGGATAAGAGGAAAGGGTCACAGTGAAGAGCAAGTGGTATTTCAGATGAGTATAAAGAAAAGCTTTTCAGCATAAGCACTGGAGAAGGTTGCTCAGAGAAGCAACTGTGCAGATTTTGCAAATTTGGTGGAGAAAAGGCCCTGAATAATCTGATCTAAGCGAAGTTAGCCCTGGTTTGATCAGAACGATGGGCCTGATGACCACCAGAACCCCCTCCAGTCCTAAGTTATTCTATGACTCAAAGTGTTAGGTTGTACTGGAAAAATATTTCAGCAGAAAGCTTTCCATGGAGTAACTCTGCTCTGGTAAAAATGAAAATATTTCATATGTATTTTTACATGAAACTTGAAAAAAATCTCAGAAACACTTTTGAACAACTCAAAACTGATGTATTACTTCAGTTGTTATGTTATCTGTATACAATTTTTACTAATCCATACTGTAAATAGATACCTATATGTATTTTCTATTGTAACACTGAACTACTGTGAAAAGGAAAGAATTCTATATTATCAAATGACTGTGATAAGGTCTGGTTGATGTTTCCAAAATTACGCCGTTTGGAATACTTTCTGCAAAACTTTACATACTTATAGTTATTTTCTGATAAAGAAAATTAGACTTTCCCGAAAAGGAGCGGATAGGAATTTTATCATCTATAAATCACATACTAGCTATCAGAAGTGATAAAATGTATCACACCGAATACATCCTATTTGTGTGCTGACTCACACAGAAGCTGCCCATCTTCTTGTTCAAGAAAGAAAATTTGCTATGTTATCACTTGTTGCTTTCAATTCTGATTTCTGTATCATCTGTGTGATAAAAGGTATGTATCACCAGACTGAGCCAGGGAAGAAGAAAATCATCATTCAGCTTTGCACATCTTTTGATCGAAGTTGTTTTAGGGATTACCTTTCAGAAGGAAAACAGTTTTAGCATATAAACTCCTCTGGCCAATGTTTATCCAAGGCAGAGCATGAGGACACAACTTAGGTGTGTATAAACAGTTAATTTCATGGAGAATTAGTCTGTATTTCGGGGACCAACAGGCAGCAAGGTACAATGTGCTTCAAGCTGCCACTGAATCTCAGAGTGCCTATGACAAGAGTTTTAGTAGAATTCGTAATATTATTCAGAGTATTTATCTTTATAATAATTTTTTCTGCTATGATATTAAGTTTTTACCTTCAACAACACTCAGCAACAGCTGAGGTAACAATAAAGAATATTTATCCTACTTACTTATGACTTTTAAGGCTAAGATGCTTCTCTGGAGGCTCTGAAGTCAGTCTGTCATATCAGGGCCTATAGCAATATATTTTAAATAGAAATATATTGCACAAAACAAAGTATAAAATTTACCATATAAGTTTTGTGTTTCAGGCAAATTTAAAATAAAACTAGGAGCTGACTGGCTCTGCTTCTCTGTGATATGGCATCTAACATGAACAAAAAAGTCAACAAGAACATCAGGGTTGTTACTTCCAGGAAGCAATCTATTTTTAATATTATAAACGCTTTCCTGTTTTCTTTTATCCGAGATTTCTTCAGCGTGTATGAAATTCAAGGGTTTAAACATTTTTTTTTTCCCTTGGCCATGGTATGCAATCACAGAGATCAACATTTGTTATTTATTTTAAGAAAACCTCTGCACTATATCAACTAAGAAGGGTAACATTGATAGGCTTTATGGTTCACATGTGTCAACCTTGTCCTAGGTGAAAAGCTACTGCTGTTAGAATGCTTGTGCAGTGTGTGTGCATCTAGTGTACGTGGGATACATGTTCTGAGACTGAGAGCAGCCAGGATATCAACTGATCTGAAATTAGATTATCCATGTTAGTATTTTTAGTTCTTATTGAACTGGAAGCAAAATGAGCTCAAAAAGAAACCATCAAATGGCTCCAACTGAGATCAGTGATAAACAATGTTTTTTTCGCACAGCAAAAAACAGAGTAAACACAGTCCAGGTTTGCTCTGGCGGCCATGCTTGTAATACAGCAAGAACATCCTTTTCAAATTCTTGTCCTGTCTGCTGCTACAAGCAGAGAGCAGTGGGTGTTAGAGAGACTTCTCCAGGCTTTATGCAATCTCTGTGGTGGCTGCAGCACAGTCTGGGGGTGCCAGGGGAGCAAAGAGAAGTATGCATATGCACGCCTGCATGTACAGCAGGTACTCATATAAGTGGTTGGCCAACGCGTGGGGTCCTACAGATTAGGAGGAAAATCCAGTGATGGAGCTGATTGCCTCTGCTGGATAGTGAATATCTATGAGAAAATCACATTCCTTGTTTTAATTTGACAAGAACTTCAGCCAGTAAAGCCAGTCAAGATGCTGGTGTTGGGATGCAGCTTGATAATCCCCTGATTTTACTTTGCAAAGTCCCTTTCTCAGTAAATGGATCATATAACAGTTCCTGAAAGCCGTTAGCTGGTTTTGCTAAAAATCGCTCAAACCTTGCACAAACCACTTTTATAAATAATCTTCATGTTTGGATTTGTCAGTGTGTTATACTACTTCTGTTCTTTATTGCAAATTCAGAAGCTGTAATGCTGTCCAAATGGGTTTTTGAGTTCACCTCTTCACTGAGTAATGAGATGTCTGTTTTTCAGCCTCAGTCAGAATCCCTCAGACTCCAGATGATCTTATAAGTTTTGTCTTATAACTACACTGTTTGCTATTCTTATGCAATGTGTACTCAATAGTGAAAAGTCATTATATAAATTGTTATTTATGCATCCTGACTCAACCTTAAAGCTGATTTGCCTATACTCAATTGCTTCCCCTCTTGCTCATGTCCACTTCAGAGAGTGATCTGTATTTGTGATGCTCCATCCTCTTCTGTCTAATGACCATTTCTTTATTTCTGAAGCAGAATTGTTGCCCATTGTAAAATGAGTTTAATTGTTTTCTTGTTCTTCATGCTTTGTCATGAGTCATACCAGAACTGCTGATTCTCAGCAAGACACAGACCTGGAGTTACAAGGCTCATAAAGATCTGCACCCATCTTCCTTGTTAGCACCTGCTTCCTTTTCTAATGCATTAGTACAGTACAAAATGTAAGTAATATGGCAAATTCCAGAGCCATTCCCAGTCATCTGGCATCCATCCACTGACCTTGGTCCACAAACTGAAGACCAGGTGAAAGCCTGTGAGTTGGTTCATCGCCAGTTTATCCTGGAAATCCTTGGTAGCTTTCTTATCCGCTAGGAATACATGACTTCAGTGGTCCTCCAGTAGCTCAGGTAGAGTCATCCATTTCCCTCCCACCCCTAAGCCCCCATGCCTTTGTCTTCATTCTTAGCTGTTTCCCTGTGTTGCTCCTATTGCTGGCTGTCTCCAAGCCACATTCTGATGGTCTGTACTCAATCCAGATGGCTCAGACTGTTCTGCAACACTAGGAGAGAAGCACCATTCATGCAAGGGCATTGATAGGCATTCCTGCTTCTGTTAAACTTCCAAAGATAACAATGAATAAAGATTAGCAGATTTAACATCTTTGGGAATGGTCTAGATGATGGAACAGAGTGTACACTCCGCAAGTTTGCCGGCACTACTAATCAGGAGGAGTGGCTGATACACCAGATTATTGTGATGCTGTGCAGAGAGACCTGGACAGGCCAGAAGAATGAACTGGCAGGATCTTCATGAAGTTCAACAAGGGGACAGGCAGAGTCCTGCACATGGGGAAGAGCAACCCCAGGCTGGAGACCAAAGGTCTGGAAATTGATTCTGCAGAGATGGCCTTGAAAGTCCTTGGTGGACACCAAGTTGAACATGAAATAGTTCAGCAACTTCCTGGACTGCACCGAAAAGACTGTCTCCAGCAGGCTGAAGAGGGAATCTTTCCTCTCTACTCATTGTCAGTGAGACAGATCTGGAATGCTGCGTCAAGTTTTGGGCTCAGCAGTTTAAAAAGCACATGGACACACTGGAGTGAGTCTGGTAANAGGAAAGGAAAAGGAAAGGAAAAGGAAAGGAAAAGGAAAGGAAAAGGAAAGGAAAAGGAAAGGAAAAGGAAAGGAAAAGGAAAAGGAAAAGGAAAAGGAAAAGGAAAAGGAAAAGGAAAAGGAAAGGAAAGGAAAGGAAAGGAAAGGAAAGGAAAGGAAAGGAAAGGAAAGGAAAGGAAAGGAAAGGAAAGGAAAGGAAAGGAAAGGAAATGAAAGGAAAGGAAAGGAAAGGAAAGGAAAGGAAAGGAAAGGAAAGGAAAGGAAAGGAAAGGAAAGGAAAGGAAAGGAAAGGAAAGGAAAGGAAAGGAAAGGAAAGGAAAGGAAAGGAAAGGAAAGGAAATGTCTTACTTCCTTTTTTTCCAATGTTTTGCAGAGAAATATTATGCCCACATTATGTGAGCACTGGAAGGCACCTTGGAAAAGGTTGCCTGTGCCAAAAAAATCCCAGATAATTTTTTGGTTGAAAACTGCTGAAAAAATATCCTGACACTCCAAATTATGTACATAGAAAAACAAACAAATGAACAATGGCATTTTAGTTTAGCTTAGGAAGAACAATTCATACTGAAGAATAAAGTCACTGACTTTCCAACTCTATTTTCAGTGGCCAATTATAAAATAAAAGAAAAAAGATGAAAAATGGACTAAGAAGGTCACCTATTTTACCTCCAGGTTACATCAGCTATACCTAACAAGTCCTGACAGATGTTTCTCTAACTTGTCCTCAAAATCCTCCAGTGATAGAAAAGCTACAAGCTCCCAAAGCAGTCTCATACATACCAATTTATTATGATAGAAAACGAAATAGTTTAATCAGAGATTACATTTAATGCTCTAAACAAAAACGTATATAGTTTCGACACTGCCTGGATATTATCCAGGTTGGTTTGAGAGAATCACAAGAAGAAAGATGTACAACTGCAGTGCACTCAAGGTCAAGGCCAGGACCTGATGAAGTACATCCATTTGCTCGAAAGGATGATGAATCAATTGCTGGATGCAACTGCAATACAGAATCATAAATTACTGGCAAAGGTACAGCATTAAATCCACGCAGCACCTGGTGAGTATACATGCATGTGTAGTCTCATGAAGTATAAGCTATCCTGGTTCTCATCTATTGAGTGGAAGGAGACAAATGGAAGAGACTGAAGATAGCCCAGTAATGTGGAATTGCTCATTAAAAACTCTTACCACTGCTTACTTAGCAATATTATTTTCATGCATCTATACATACAGAATGGAAAAGATAGTGCAACATATACTTTTGATTTTGAGGAAAATATAGAAGACCTATTTTTTTGTTTGTTTGTTTTGTTTTTGTTTCTCCTTTTTCTTTATTTGGGTTTCCTTAGGGTCAACTCACTGACAATCACAGGGGAGTCTTACTGATTGAGAGTCAGATGAAAAAAACCCAGTGTTGAGCTTTTATAAATTTCAAAAAGCAGACAAAGGATTAGGTGTATCCAAATTTCTCTTAATTAGGTAATAGGTTGACTGTTGTATAATTGGACTGTAAAATCAATACATTACTGTTTTTTTTCAGTTCCTTCAGTTCTTCCTGTTTGAAAGATAACTTTCTGATCTGCCCATTGACTTGCATTGGAGAATAGAAGGTCTTCTGAGTTATGTATCATATATTTCTGCATCTGTGTGAATGACACCAAATTCACCACAGATTACGCCCTCTGAAAAATGTTGGTTAAGGGAAAAAGTTGGCTCAAGGCCAAATAGAATAGCAATAGTTGGTCCTTCAGATATATTAGGAGTAAATATTGATGCGGACATCAGATATTAACACAGAAGTGATTATTTACACTGACTATATGTAACACCAGGGACCATAATTTTACAAAAGAAAAGGGAAAAATTTTACACTACATGACCTATAAGACAAGATAGAAGATGCTGGATTAATCTGGGAGGAAAAGATGCGATTAAACAAGGACAAAAATGAAACTAAGGGACAGACGGGAATTTCTTGGGAATAGGACAATAGTTCTAAATTACACCAAGGGAGACTTACGTTGGAAATTACAAAAGAGAAGGGAGATTTAGGTACTATAGCATTGGAAAATGAGTTCTTGGCAGACAGAGGCTAGGGAAACACTATCTCGAGAAGATTTTTTTAAAACCCTGTTAAAATAAACCTCTGTGAGGACTGCTTTAGGAATAGCTGATCTTGTCTTGGAGTAGGAGGCTAAACCAAGACACCTGCAGCTCTGTCCTGTGCTGTTTTCCCAGTGTTTTCTACAGCTCTTAGAAAATCGCAGAGATTGTGCTGTCAGAAGGCACTGATTTGCTGAATTAATCAAAAGGCCTTCCAACTAGCACTCAGAGATATGCTTCTAATCTTTTGCTTTGCATTGTCTTGACTGCATTTTTCTAATTCTTCTGTGGTGATTTTCCACTTTTCCTGCCAGGACACAAGACATACAGCTATGAGCAAATCAATCCCTTACTCCTTGCACTGTACTTTTTACATTTTCTGTTTAATCAGAGCTCTTAGGCTTAGAAGACAGGCTGCCCATGAATGCATAGTCTAGTTTTTGATGTCTGAATATTCGTGGTTTCTTCAGTGGCTAGATATAGGGCAATTTATTCCCTTATTTAGCATGCAATGACTGTCACGTCTTTCAAGAAGGTGTTAAGATTGCTGACCTAACTCATAACAACACTCACTTACATTGTGGATTACTGCTCCAAAAAATGAGATGAAGGCAGGAGAGAAGAGAGAAAGGATGTTTAAGACTTACAGGGACTAATGAAAACATATGAGACCATAAACACAAAGCCATATGATGGAAGCATTTTCTCCACACTTTTCTGACTACTACTGTTCACTAAAAAATGTGAGAGAATGCTAGAAACTAGACAGGTGTGATACTTTTCTTTGAACTGACCCAATTAAAATGTTTCCCTCACGTATATTTGTCTTCTCTAGCTCCCTTGGAAGGAACTAGCACTCAGTAAAAATCAGAGGCCACTTTTGCTCCCACATGTTTTGGAGATGTTAGCAAAAGGGAGAATAACACAGAAAATTAATAAATTAATTATTAAGGTGTGGTGAAATAAGCTGCATTAGAATCTCAGCTTCTCAGTTCTGCTAAAAGACAAGCTGTGGTTAATTATCTCCAAATGAATAAAATTAAATCATTAAACTGACAAAAGCAGTGTTAAACACAGGTCTTGAATTCCTAGCATTAAAAATTCCAGTAGTATTGCTCAAAATAGACTTTTTGCTACTCTCCAAGAACTGAAACCAAAGAGACATTATCCTACTGTAACTTCTTATGAAGACGCACAAAACACTAGAGTGGAAGTATAAGCAGATGTCTTCAGAAACAGATAATACCACCACACTCATGATTTTGAATTTCATTATTCAATAAACGAATGTTGGCTTGAAGGCTCACTAATTCTAAGGGAAGAAACAAGTTACTTCACATTCTCTTTGGTAACCAGTCACCCTCTTTGGCCAGTCAGAAAGCCAGAGTCTAGGATCTCTACAAAGCCCTTGGGCTTGCAACTCACATGCTGAACATAACTTTGCCTGGAGTGCAGCATTCATGCTACACTACATAAATCCATGCTCAGTACAAAAAGTGTGGATTGCTTGCAAGAATATTTCTGCTTTAGGTATTAAAAATAGAAATGAAAATTTGACTTGGAAAATAATTTAAAGAAACAATTGTGTTCACATTCAGCATGTACTTTCTGACCCTGCTAGATGTGTAAAAGCTAGAAGCAATACTGATTGAATTGCAATAAAATTCAACATGTGGTTCCAACTCATTGAAACTCCATTTAGTATTCAAAGAACTTAAAAGACTTCTAGAATACATAACACCAATATTGCAATGACCTCTGCTCAAACAAAATGTAATAAACTTGTCCTTTCTGCCTACAAAAAGTACAAATGTATCTGGAAGGATGACAGCAGCAAAACCTTAAAGCAGATATTGCCACACAGAGTAGATTTTTAAAGGTCTGAAACATCTGCTTGCTTTGGTATAATTGACACAACTTAGGATTTGTCAGTAAAGGCAAATGAAATGTAGGAAGAGAGTCTTTTACTGCTCTGTTACAGATCCATTTATCACTCTATAAACTTGCTTGTAGGTTTGCCTCAATGCAGAACCACAGTGAAACTGTACCGATGAAGTCCTTCCTAGCCAAGTAACAGAAAATTAAGTCAGGAACAAGGCACTGCAGGCAAAGCAGAGACTTTTGAACAATTGATAGAGGAATATCTCTGAATGTAGCCTATTACAAAGGCTGCATAGTTGTGTTAAACACACTCAATATGAAATCCTTCTGGAAAATGTTATTTTGTGAAATGCATGAGATAAAACACTTTAATGCATAATCTATTTCCTGGTCTAAAGATTAACTGGGATGAGCTGCTATATGTCTTGTGATAGTCCAAGTCAGTGGGACTAACATAGTTCATTCAATTCAAACTGTCCACTTGAGTCCTTGTGCCTCTTCACAAGGACAAGGTATTAGCTGAACTCCACTGCAAGGGATTTCTTGTTTCCTCTTGTAAAATTTTCAGTGGGGAGGTTAACCGAGCGAATATGTTGATCCACCTACAGCTCAAATATATTCCATAGGCAGGTAAGCTAGTAAGTCTCAGACCAGGTAGAGCAGGCCAGTGTTTAAATATCAAACACACTGAATAATCCAAGCACATTGAAGCACAACTAACTAATCTTCCATGAGAATTTGCAGAACTGATCATAGATTATGGATAGATGAATTATTTACTTTTTTAAACCTTGTAGTTATGCTCTGCCTTATTTTAAGCCAGAAATTTTTTATTTATAAGATTTTAGTGCTAGGTGACTTTGCTTATGTATGATATGTTATTACTAGCTTACTGAAAATATTTCTGGTATTTCAGGTGAGGGTCAGGCTTGCAAATTCTCTGCTTGGAGGGCAGAATAGTCCCACTGTAGCTACCAGAGAAGAAGGGAGGCACAAAAGGAAAATTATTCTTATAGTCCTCTGAAATGACTGCAGGATCAACAAACTTATTGCTGTTACTGCTGCTACAACGGCTACATTGAGCATTCTCCAAGAAAAAAGGATTGTACAGCTGGTCATCTCTTGTCTCTGTGGGGGATTTACTTCAAAGCAGAATGTCGCATCCACCAGGGGACCAGTATTCCCTGCATTGCACTGCAGGGAAGCTAAACCACGCCCATTCTTCATCCTGCTTAGTGTGGACAATCACCTTCTAAAATTGAAGGTAATCAGTAATCCATATGCTTTTCTCAGTCTATGGATATATCTATGTTACCATGTGTTTAAGCAGCATGAATCTTTTCTTACATCTGTGCATTTAATTTCAATTAATTAGAAATAGTGCTAATGCTAGCTGGATTATGCATGGATTAAATACATAGTACAACCTCTAGTAAGAAGGCTGATGTTTTTCAATGCCACGTTTCATCACCTAATAACTGAGCACTCCCTCTGGGTTGAATGTGCGAACAGCATAGAGTCATACTTACAAGGTCAAAGCACACAGTAAGAATTAAGAGGAATGATTAAGTTTTAGATATTCAGAAAAAAAACCACACATATTTTGACTTTTTTCCCTTAATAAGAAAAAATATCAGTTCAGAAACAAAAAACCCCAACCATTCCCAGAAACGTTAGTGAAAGCTTAATGAAAGTACTTGAAAAAGTATAATGAACTAAGGAATAAGTGCCCAGTGAGCAAAAAAGTAATGTTTCCCTACCTGTGTATCTATTTCAGAAGAATTTTTCTGTTTAATGACCTTAGCCTTTTCTATTTCTAGTTTTGCAAGTACTGCTTTTTGGGAGTCTCACAGCATTTGATACTTTACACTGGTGTGCGCTGTCCCAGATGTGTCATTGTACATGCTAAAATATATTTGCAGCGTTGCAGGTTTTTTCTGCTGAGTCTTAGTACAATATCAAAGGCAGGTGCATGCAGAAGTCAGTTAAAAAATTGTTAACTACCCTATAGCTTTTTTTCTTCTTCTTTTTTTTTTTTTTTTTTTTAAATATACAGACATTTTCAATACTTCATAGGCTGCAGGGATGAAAAATGCAAAGGCTCAATATTGGAATTGTTTCAGTAAAATTCCAGGGAGTCACTTGTTCAAACACATTTTACTGTTTTATTAATCTTATGGATGAACCAGATACTCAGGAAAAGACTATGTGGATGACAGATTTAAGGGTTGGATTGTATTGTGAAAGCTGCCACATGCTCTCTGCAGCTTTTTTATTAATGTTCATCACTTTAGAGATGGGGAGGATACATGACTTGTAAATTCTTATAGGAAGATAGAAGTAATTACCAAGCCAGATCCAGTCCTCAATACTGTTACTATTTTAGCTCATCTTTCTTGAGCCAGATCATCTGATATGTACAAAAATGTGGGTTTAGCCCAAATCTCTCTAAGCACTCACACTGAAATTGTTCCTGTTTCTGAGCGCTTCCTGAATGAGAACATCTAGTTATTAAATGACTACTTTTGTGTTCTACTTTAAGCAGAAAAACCTAATTGTGGCTAAATCAAATGTTATGGGAACATCTTCAGAGAAGATGAAGATCAGCTCAGCTGTTCATGTCTTCACCATAGACAGTTTTTGACTTTTAAAAATGTATTTAGCAATACCAAAGCATAAAGAGAAAGATTTTTTTTTTATATATACAAGTATTTAGACATCTCTCACCTACAAACTCCCTGATCATTAAAAAATATCATCTACATAACAATGAGAACAAATTGAAAAAATCTTTACTGGTTACATCAACCCTTGTAGTAACTTTCCCTTCCCCTTCTCTCCTCTCCCCCCGACACATGCTTGGCTCAGGTTCATCCTAATTCTCTTATATGATAAATTCCTAAAGCTTCTTGAAGCTGATGGCAGGGAGAGATGTAATGAAAACAACAGAGGGGAGAGGTCATTAGTACTTATAATAACACTGTCACCAAATGACTTCCACCCCTGCTGAACAGTTGAAAACATGTTCTTGAGGAGGGGTTTGTCAGGCTGCTTACCCCTGCCTGTGGCGTGCCTGGAGGTAAAGATTAGTTGCACAATGAGAGACAAACTGATAGAACAAACAGGGGGAAACAAACACAAATCTAGTAAACACAGTAGACAAAAAGGAAGAAGTCACAATCCCATTAGCCTGCCCCTATATTGGTTTACCTAGCGAGCAAGGTTTGTGTGCTCACATTTGCCACAACTTGATGGAAAATCCCTCCTATACTGATGAACCCAGTAGTTGCCAGGTTCTTTTGTGTCTTGTGTGAGACTTGTGTGTGCCTGGAGACAGCAGGTCTTGGGCAGTGGCACATAGCACCCACTTTGCAGTGCTGCAGACCCCAGTTTCAGGCTGCCTTGTCCAGCACAACAGAGTGCCTGTGCTCTGCAGCAACAGAGCACTGGAAATAACATAGGAAACACAGATTCTACAGCAATGAGCAGTTTGCCCAGTTCTGTGCCATTCAATGAAGGGACATGTGCAAATTCTAATACTTACCTTGACTGAATAGGAACAGAGGTTAATTACACTCAAAGAAGAGAAAAGAAGATGCAGCTGGATGAAACAAAAATAGAAAATATCACAATCAACAGATGCATCTTTGGAAATAGAGAACTTTGAAAGACTTAAAAATATTGAGATATATATATATATATGAAATAAAATAGAAATAAAATGTTGTATAATTAAAAATATAAAATTTCATTTTTCCAATGCTTATAAGTTTTGGAATCTTTTAACTGGATTCAATGCTAAGTAAACAGACATAGATAAAATATTATTTGTATCACTAAAACCATCAAATCAATAAAAACAAGTTATATTTTTAGATTGTACTTGGACAAGAGTTTTTGGTTTATTATGTATATTCCTAAGCAGGAGTAGACATTTCAATAGGCAAGACACTCCTGCAGAATAAATTCAACCTTTCTATTCTGTTGACTTCTTTGTACATGATTTTAATGTAGTTTAGTTGACAGACAAGGAGTTTGTTCACGAACAAAAGAAAAATTATTTTGTACACTGAAGAAAATGTGTTGTCAGAGTGATAGATTGCACTATCCTATATAAGTTGTATGTAAAGAATGCACACACAAAAAAATTCAGAGCCTGTGAAAGACATAGTTTATGTTCAGTAAAGAATACTACTGAGAAGAAAACCAGCTAATGGCAAAGACTCAAAAATCATGAGTGGAAGCACAGTTTCCTTATTTCCTTGTCTTTTCACACTTCTGTAAGAAGAAGAATATGTTAACTACATGTAATACTGCACAACATCTTTACCATAATTTTTCATTAATTCAGGTAAAGAAAGAACTAATCCGATCATTTTCAGGCATTTTATTTCTTATGCTGATATTATGTTTTAACTTGACTCAGACCCTTCTTAAGGTTCAATTTTATATTGAACCTCTTATTGGCTATGACAGAGGTGCAATTTTTACTCAGATAACCTATTCATTTTATAATTAAAATTCTGGTGAAATATTATAAATAATATTAGAAATAAAGTTTTAGAAAATGGTATTTTCTTGACTTGGAAAGTTTTTGAAAACTATTAGTCCTTTGGGGTTTTTTAGAACTGTATATGAACCATCACATATTCAGCAATGCAATTGAAAAGTTAGGTGTCTTACTTTTCATTCTTACTTTTCATCTAATGAACTCTAACTTGGTTTTATAAATGTTAAAGGTACTTTTAAGAGTTTGATGTGATAAACCATTGTGGAAATGTATAAGTTCACCCTGTGATGGGTGAGCTGTGACCTGGTGTTACAAATGCAGTTGAAGATACTGTTGAGAGTTTGCTGAGAAAATGTATGTGTTCAAAACAGTTATATTCTCAAGATAACATCTGAGGAAAGGAAATACATAAGTATTTGACTTCTCACGAGGACATTACTTCCTCAGTTGACTTAAAAATGGTGTTAGGACCTACAGTGGTCCTTTTAATTTCATGTGGACTTAGAATAGACACCAATGGTCAGAAAATTAAAGCCATATTAGATAGCCTTGATCACATCAGTTCTACTGATAGTAAATCAGTAAAAATTCTGGAAAGAGAAACTAGGAAGAATCAAGGAAATTCAAAATTCATCCTCAAAAAAAAAAAAAAGAGAAAAGGTTGTTTGTCAGCTACTTTTGTTTACTAGTACATACTTGCCATCTAAATTTGTTATGTTTTTTTTTTTCCCCTGACATAATGATGGAAGATTATATAAGTAAGATGAGGAAACAGACATTTCAAGAAAATCTTTCAAAGATTTATACATACACATTAAAAAGAATGCTTGCCAATTTTCTGTGGGTGTGTAATGAACAGAAACTTCTATAAAATAGAAATTTTTGTAGAATAGATGTTTTTATAAAACATCAGGAAGAACTGGAAAAAATGAGTAATAAATACTATCAGTAGGAATAGGTTGTTTTATTCAAATGACTTGTGCATATATATCACAACATGTTCTTTCCCTTACTGACCAAATTACTCTATCAAGATGTTGGAAAAAACTTGAAGAAAAATAGCTTCAGATATGCGAGAGTGGAAAGTTGATATATGTTTAAGTAGGAAGGATAAGATAAAAATCAAGGCTTCAGAAAATAGATGGGAATTAGAACATGTTTTCAAGGATCAACACCAGAAAGCACTGTATAAGTGCAAAGATTTCCTCAAAACTTAGAAAATGCTTCTGAAAGAGAAAGACTTACTGTTCACACACGTAAGGGAGCAAGACACACGGAGCCTGTCAGATTGCTATTAAATCTTAAATAGAACTTGTCCCTAAAGAATGTAGGGTCTTGTTACTGACACACCACCCAGGGTTACAGTCCCCAGAAACCCTGGGAAGTGGATCACTGATGACCTGAGCACTGAAAACTCATGAGATGGCTATACATTTGCTAGTCACACAGTGCAAATGACCACCGCTGGTTAACACATGGGATGTCCAGCCTGAGCCCATGCACATTGTCAGGACAGCTGACATTCGTCCACGGCATTCTGAGATCCAGCCAGTCTGGGGTGCCAAGGCACTGTGCATGTTGCTGCCTCTGAGTACTGCTATGCCCATATGAAGGTCATTCCTTCAGAAGTTGTGGGTGCTGAGCTGTCTTATGGAGATCGTAGTGGTGCCCTCCCACCCCCAAAGCTGCCTCAAGCAAGCAAGACCTAAGCTAATAAGCCCAACTGAACTGTATGTTTGGACACATTGGCAGTGAAGTGCATCTCACTGCTGGGAACTGGTGCTTCTGACCGATGAAGGTAATGCACAGAACACTCTTTGAGGCTCACCCGAAGCAAGTCTCCAAATCTGATTCAGTAATAGGCACTGCCTGCACTTCAGCAAGAAATATTGCTGCACAAAATGTCTCACAGGAAGCACTGCTCTGTAGGCATTCTTTTATTATAACAAAACCAACATTTCCTACTATAAATAATCATTTCACCAAGACAGCTTATGATTTTCAGTGGCTTATTATCTGCCAGAAGACTGAAACATATGCTCTAAATAGATTGTACTATGGTGAAAAGAAACCACCAAACCAGCTAAGGACAGAAATAAAAGGTATCCTCTTTCTTCTCTCCTGCATTTTCTCTTATTTTGATGACTAGTTAGATTAAGGCAATTAAAAGAAACACTTTCACCCAGCAGCACTCAGCAAAATTGCAACTAAAGAGAAACAAGCTATTTTTCTGTATATGAATTTTAAATATATACATCTTAAAGAAGACGTTGGGTTTTATAGTTTCAAGGGTCTTAAATGTAAATAATGTGATAAGACACAGTGATCAAAGTTTAACACTGGATATTTAGAGATATTAAAACCTTCTGTGGAAAGCCAGTTCATTCAGAACACACAAATCATGATCAGAAAAAAAGTGGGGTGATATAAAAATCCAGTAAATCATAAATGATCAGGAAATTATCAAGGACTAGTAGTAAACACTACTAGTAAATAGGAGAAAAAAATAAAAAACAACACAATAAAACAAACAGTGAGGATATAGCTTATTCGTCCTTGAAGTCTCTAAATTCTCCTGAATAAAAATTACCAGCAATAGTTGTCTCAGCTATGTGATAATAAAACACAGAGTGCAGGTTTTGGTAAAGTGTATCACCTTACATTGCCCAGGAAGGTAACACTGAATGCCTGATGAAGTAATAATTTATCATTAATGTGATTAAGTGAAGCTCCTGAATCAGAAAAATGTCTGTTTTTTCACTACTGTCATTTTGCATCTATTATTTCCAGCATCACTACACTAAAATGCATTTTTGCCACAAAAATGGGACATGCAAAATGGAAAACCAAAAAAAACACCAGTACTGAGGAGCTTGAAATCCACTAAGAGATACTGCAGCACACATAGATGGCAATGGTTGATCAGAGGCCATACAAAAAAAACTACGGAGATAAAATGTAATCAACTGGCAATGATTTATGCAGAAGAAAAAGAATGTGTTAAAATTAATTTTGACTTCTGAGCTGTGACTGAAGAAGATTCAGTTCAGTCCCCCGTGGGATTATTGGTGTGCAGGTCCTACATACAGAATTTGATGATGTTCTCAGCAGTCCTGAGACTGCCCATCAGTTTAAAGCCCATCAGCTATTAAATAGGTGCCTACTATAGCTGAAGGAGAAGAGTTTACTATCTAAACTCTTCTCCTTCAGCTATATACTTGTCCCATGAAGGAATGAATTCCTGGTGATGAGAAACCCCATACTTAAGTGTGACCAAACAGCTGGTCTGTGTATCTAATTCACTCTAAAGCCCTGGGAGGCCTGCAATGTGGTTGCACACCTGAGATGTGGGAAGGTGCTTGCTTTGTGCTGAAATTTTAATCCAGGCTATGCTTAATTCCATCTCCTTGGAAAATGTCTAGTTCAGTAGACTGGAGGAAAAAACAATGGAGCATTTTTACCCAGAAGCATTAAGAAAAATTTTCCTATGAAATACCCTAATGACAGAGGAGCTCAGGATATCTCCATCACATTGCTGACCAGTCAGAGTGGGAATTTGAGCTTCAGTCCTTTAAATCCCAAATGATCATTTATTCATTTATCTGGCAAAAAGACATAGCTCTCAGCCAGAATTGAAGGCCTGGCTTTGTTTAGGCACCAGATGAGGATTCTCAGCCCTGAATCCTGGATGGAGGAAAATGCTTCTCTTTGACCTAGAAAGAAGTAGGTGGCTCAGCCTCACTTCCTCCGAGGACAGCTTTGCCTCTTTTGGCTCTCTTTTCTCCTTGAAGTTTTGTTTCTGGGTCAGGCTTCCCCCTGCTTAGTCACAAGCCTTTTTGTTGTCACCTAACTCATCACATGGTGTACCAGGGAGCCCCATCAAGGTGAATCTGTGAAGGACAGTCTGAAAATTTGATAGTCTGCAGTGTGTGTACAGTGCTTGCTTCTTTCTCAGTTAATGAGTGGTATTTTTCAAGAGAGACTGCCAAAAAACGTCATCTAAAGTGATTTACATTGCTAATGAAACCAATGCCAATGAATATCACACTTTCTCAGCCTATGCAAGGCATGGTTTCCAAGTATATATAAGGATAACAAATATTAAAAAAATGTGCATGAAATATTTCTTGGAACACAGAGTCTGAATTTGACTGCTTCACTTCCTGTGAACAACCATGGATTATCTAGACTTTTATTTATTTGAGGTACTAAATTTAACTTGTGGACTTCAGAGGGGAAGGTAATTCCAAGTCAACGAGAATCTCTTAAGTATGCAACTATTTGGAGATCAGAAAAGACAACAAAGTTGTAGCTGTATAACAATCACATGTGATAGAAACCGAACATTTGCATCAAAACCTGTAATTCTAACTGACATACAGAATGTTAATGGCTGAGTAAAGAATAAAGGCAATAGAAGCTTCAATAATTCCTCATGCAAAATTGACAGGCAACTTTGAAGGAACATTTGAAATTAATACAGAAAAACTTTCCTTGTACCTGTAGTTTCATATCTGTACATGACAAAGCTGTCTAATCTGTCTTCCTTTTTTCAAGGAAGTGGAAGTGAAATGAGAAGGGGGGAGCAAACAAAAAGCCCTGATGCTGGGAATCAGCTTTTTTATTCTCACTCTGACACTCAGAACTTTAAGTGCTATTACTGCCCCAAAAAGAAACTTTGAAAAACAATTTCAGATTTCTCAAAAACTATTTTTTTTCCATACTCTTCCTTGTCTGGCTGAAACTATATTAGTTTCAAAGGGGTGGGATTCACACAATCTGTGTATGTGCCTACAAAGAAATGACTATATATTACCATACATGCACAAAGGCTTCACAGTTTATTTACAATTGGAGAGCACTGAAATTAGATGCCAGTTGCCCAAGCATTCTTGTCATCAGAATGACAGCTAGAGTAAAGGAATTGCTGGTGCTGTTTAATTGTTTACAACGGGCATTTAATAAAAAAAAAATTAAGATCCTGTGCTCTTGGCAGTGTATAAAGGTATTACAAGATTCTCTGAGATTTACATTTACCAATATTTTGTTAATTGTTGTTCTACTTCTGACTTAGCTTGTTGCATTCAATTTCACGGTTGAATTCCTCACATAATTTCTGAGCTTTATTAGTAGTGATCTCATTATTAAGAGACATATGGTGAATTAAAAAACCCAAAAGCTTGTTAAAAGCGGACTGGATGCGCAATCTATTGAAGTCAGTGGAAATTCCCCTTTGATATGGACCAAGCCCAAGGGAAGCAGCATTTGAGCCACCAGGAATGCTGGTGCCTCACTACGTTCCCACTGCCTCCCTCTGGCACTCTCCTGAAAGCAGTCCCCTGTCTGTTGTCCTGCAGTTTTGCAATCTCAGTGTTAAAGAAGGCCATTCTACTTTGTTGGTTTATTTATGATTTCACCAATTTTAAAGCAGCCACTTTTTTTTTTTAACAATATTCATTAGCAATTCATTTTTGCCCAGAAAACTTCTCATGGATCCCACAGGTCTACCTACTGCCAACACTTTGAATAATTTCTTGATCTTCAATCAGCTTTTTTCCATTAAAACAATACTTATATTCCCTTTCTCATAAAGCTCATCAATGTCAAAAACCAGTGATATTAAGCATCTACTGTTACTGCAGTGAAAAATGAACCTCTGTTGCAAAAAATAGACATGTGTAATATATTATACAACTAGTACGTGTCAAAGTCACAAAAATCTTGCTTAAGATCCCAGTGTTGACATATACTCTTTATTGTTCTAACTTAAATACATACATTCACATAGCAGAATAAGATCACACAGGCCTCTTTATAGCAAGAGTCAGATTTGTAGAGTGTTCCTGCATAGAATTTTAAAAAATTTACTTCATCACTCAAGAAAGACGGTTTTTCATTCCTTTTTTTCTTTACCTTTTTTGACTACTTTTTTTTTTGTTAATTTAGAGTTCAACATGCTGAGCTTTTTGGAAAATGCTGCTAAGTATGCAGTAGGTTTACAGTTCCCAAACTACTTATTTATATGACAGTCATAAGGAATGATTAAATTTGAATCAATATTAATTCCAATATAGCACCACTATATATGCATTTAGATATGAATTACAGAAATGGAGACACTGAAATATGTCCCCTCAATTCCTTTTTATACACTTTCTTGGGACTCCCTAAGTTACTGAGGCATGTTGATGGCAAAGACCTGGTTTATTCTAGCAGAGAGTATTTTCATGTGAACCTGTATGTAAATAAAATATTAGAAAGTGCTTCTTTGGTTAAACAGGTACAGTTTGCCTACATGAACACAGAGAAATGGATTGGATGACAGAAAGAAGCAGGACACTCTAGGCTGCGTGCCTGTGCAGTTCAAACAGCAACATGGAAAACAAGTTTGCAAATGTGTTGTCATGAGTGGACGCTAGATGTCAAATGGCACTGCCTCAGTGATGCCTTTTAGCATGGTCCTACTCAACGGTGAGACATAAGTCTCCAATTTTTCACAGAGGGCACTCCTTTGATTTCACCAAAGGGTGAGATTAAATTAGCAGAAAGCTGCTGACACTGCAAATTTGGGCCCTGACCCCATTGCAGTGACTTGTGGCTGTGGCCATATCCTGCAGCACAGGCTTGCACTGCTGTGTGCATGACAGAGGACGAGTGCACACTTGGTCCATAAACAGACTACTTTGAGTTTATGAGGGCAAAACACAGCTTACTGATGCCTTTACTGCACATTTCCATCAGCTACACTTCTGGGAAAGGTGTTCTTCTTTTCAAAACTGACCTTACGGACAGCTTCCACCTGAGAGCTTAATGTTGCTAGCAAAATGAAGAGTACGGCATTGCCTAAAGCAAGGTAACAGACTTAATAGAAACAGTCTGGTCTCAAGACAGATCATTTCCTAAAATGTAGGCATTTCTGAATTAAAAATAACGCATTAACAATTTTTAACCTAAAAATTCCTGTAAATTAATTTTAAAATTAATATAAATTGTAAAATTAATGTAAAATATAAACTAATTTCAGAAGCCCTCTGCTAAGCCATAGTCACTGCATATCTCCAAATGTTAGACAGGGAAACCTATAATGGCCTCTGGAAGCAACACTGGTGTAACACCAGGGAGGCTGAGAAGCAATTAGATAGCTGGCTTCAAGTGCAGACTGCAGTCTACAGTTTACAGCCAAAAAGCCCAGAACATACAGCGCATACAGAAGAGAAGGGGCAAGTAACACAGAAGAATGGAAGCTTGCAATGGCATGAACCTGCAGGAGAAAGGGTCTTCTCCCAAAGCATGAGGTACCCTTGCAAAACAACTTCACTGCTCTGCAGAGTGAAGACCCATCACATCAGGAGAGATGCTGGAGCTGAGTAAGGCAGCCTGGTAGGGCAGCCCAATCTGCTGCTCATGTAACACCCAGCACAACCTAGAAAAGCTGAGAGGTAATAGTAGTGGGTGACTCTCCTGGGAGGTATGAAGGCACCCACGTGCTGACCTGATGCACTCTTTGGAGAATTGTGCTGTTTACTGGGGGCTCATTTCAGGGATGTCATCGAGAGACTACTAAGTCTTGTATAGACCACTATTCATCACTGCTGTTGTTTCATGTGGGTGCCATGACACAGGCAGAAGCAGTCTGAGGAGTATCAAGAACAATTACCCAGCCCTGGGAGCAGCAGTAAGGGGCTCTGGAGCATAGGTACTTTTTGATCAGCCTTTCTGGTCAAACGGAAGGGGTTTGAAAGGGTTTGGACCCCGTTAGCCCATCATCAGTGTTAAAGACAGAGGCAAAGAAAGCATTGAACACCTCTGCTTTATCTGTGTCCCTAAGATCATCTAGTTCCACCCATCCTGCCATGGGCAGGGATGCCTCCCACTGAACCAACCTAGTTTTGAACACTTCCAGGGATTGGGCATCCATCACTTCTCTGGACAACCTGTGCCAGTGCCTCATCATTCTCACAGTAAATAATCTGTCACTTATATCTAATCTAAGTCTACCTTCTTATAGTTTAAAACCGTTCCCCCCTGTCCTACCACTACCTGCCTCTTCAGCTTCCTTGTGGGCCCCCTTTAGGTACTGGAAGGCTGCAACAGGTGTCCTTGGAGCCTTCTCTTCTCCAGGCTAAAAAACTGAGCTCTCTTAGCCTGCCTTCATAGGAGAGGTTCTCCAGCCCTCTGATCATCTTTTGTGGCCTCCTCTGGACCTAATTCAGCAGGTCCATGTCCTTCTTATGTGGAGGGCCCCAGAATTGAAGGCAGTACTCAGGACGGAATCCCAGAGCCTGAAGATGAGTGAAGATGTCTGGAGAAAGGAAGACTTTCTTCTTCCATGGCAGGATGGGTGGAACTAGATGATCTGAGGGACATAGGCAGAGCAGAGATGTTCAATGCTTTTCTTTGCCTCTGACTTTAACACTGGTGATGGGCTAAGGGGGTCCAAGTGCCCTGAGCTAGACAACCATGGCTATGAGAATAATAACTCCCAATCAAACCTGAACTTGTGCAGGATCTTCTGCTCCAGCTAGATCCTTATAAATGTATGGAGACTGATGGGATTCATCTGGAAATACTCAAAGAGCTGGCTGATGTCACCGCAAGGCCTTTCAATGATATTTGGTTGGTCTTGGTAATCTGAAGAAGTCCCAGTTCACTGGAAGCTGGCTAACTTGGCCCCAATTTTCAAAAACGGTGAGAAGGATGATCCTGTCAGTCAGGCCTGTCAGTCTCACTTCAGTGACTTGTAAAACTATGGAGAAGATTACTCCAGGAGTTATTGAAAAACACCTGAAGGATGACGCAGTCATTGGACACAGCCAGTATGGCTTCGTGAGAGGAAAATCCTGCTTATCAAACCTGATTTCCTTTTATGACAAGGTAACTCAGGTAGCTGATCAAGGGAAGCCAGTTGATGTAATCTTTTTGGATTTCAGTAAGCTTTTGATACTGTCTCTCACAGGATCCTTCTGGGTAAAATGTCCAGCACAGAGCTGGATAAACACATCATGCAGTGGGTGAGCAACTGGCTCATGGGTTGAGCACATAGTGAATGGGGTGACCTGTCGCTAGTGGGGTTTCACAGGGCTCCACCTTAGGCCCTGTGTTCTTCAACATCTTCATAAATGACTTGGATGCAAGGGTTGAAGATATACCAAGTAAGTTTGCCAATGATACTAAATTGGGAGGAGCTGTTCACACCCTCAAGGGCAGAGAGCCCTGCAGACAGACCTTGATAAATCAGAGAACTGGGTATTCACCAACCTTATGAAGACTAAAAAGGGTGAGTACCAGATTCTGCAACTGGAATGGGGCAACTCTGAATGTTCGTACAGACTGGGGGATGAGATGCTGGAAAGCAGTGCGGTGGAAAGGGACCTGGAAGTCCTGGTTGATGGCAAATTGATCATGAGTCAGCAGTGCCCTGGCAGCCAGGAGGGCCAAGAGTGTCTTGGGGGCATCAGGCAAAACATCACCTGCTGGTCGAGTGAGGGGATTGTCCTGCTCTGCTCTGCACTGGTCTGGCCTCACCTTGAATATTGTGTGCAGTTTTGGGCACCACAATATAAGAAGGATATAAAGCTATTAGAGAGCATCCAAAGAAGGGCCATGAAGATGCTGAAGTGCCTAGAAAGGAAGCCACACACGGAGCAGCTGAGGTCACTTGGCTTGTTCAGCTTTGAGAAAAGGAGACTAAGGGGAGACTTCATTACAGTTTAAAACTTCCTCATGGGGGAAGAGGAGGGGCAGGCATTGATCTCTTCTCTGTGGTGACCAGTGACAGGACCCGAGGGAATGGTGTGAACCTGAGTTCAGCTGACTCAGTCAGTCAGAACCTCTTCCTAACTAGGAAGTTTATAACTTTTTTTTTATAACTTTTTTTTATAACTTTTTTTTTTATAACTTTTATAACTTTTTTTATAACTTTTTTTTTATAAAAGTTTATAACTTTTCCTAACTAGGAAAAGGTTCTTCACTCAAAGGGTGATTGTGCACTAGAACAGGCTCCCCAGAGAAGAGTCACAGCACCAAGCTTGTCTGAGTTCAAGAAGTCTTTGGACAATACTCTCAGGCTCTCATGGTGTGATTCTTGGGGGCATCCTGTGCAGGACTACAATGATGCTTGTGGGTCCCTTCCAACTCAAGATATTCTATGATTCTATCATCTTTGAGGTCCTTTCAAACCCAAATCATTCTATGATTCTATAATTCTGTGATTTAGGTTTGGCTCCCTGAGGTGTTGGTCTGTCTTTCAAGGAACAGTGGGGCATTCTGCAGGTTCTCAGCTTGTCATTATAGTTTATAACTTATTTACTACATGGTGCTTTTAAAATCCATCAAGAAAAATCTCTTACACTTTACAGAAAAGCCTCCCAAGGGTTTGAATGCTGCAGCAGCCTGTGCTCCAGTATTAAGGCAATGTGCCCAGCTGTTTTTCAAATGGCCACAGACTACTCTCTCTCTGCAGTAACAGCATCTCTCAGGTCTGCCTCTACCTTGTCATCTGCTCAAATGGAAAGCATCTGTCAGAGACCTCCCCTTCACTCCTCAGAAATGGACGAACAGAAAAGCATTTTTAAGTCTCAAGAGATCATAGGGAGAACATAAACACACAGAGATGTAATCCAGAAGTAAAAAGGCTTCATAGCTGTAACTAAAAAGTTATTCTCCGAGTCAGAAAGTGGCTGCTACCCGGACATTTTGAAATTAAGAGATGATGAAAAGTTTCAGTTATTATAAGTGAGGTATGAGCACAGGTATATTTTCTTCCATGGTTGCCAGAGCAGCATCTGAAAGGAAGACAGCTTTAGTATGTCTGCTCATGATGAAGTAGTTATTAACAACTGTTGCTGAGGCCCAAAACCCAGTCTGCAAAGATTAGGAAGGTAACTGAGCCCTTCTGCAACAAAAACCAACCTAGGAGAAATTGCTTGAAAACCACAACTGCTCTGAACCAAAAAAATACTAATGTTGGCACAGCCTAAATCAAAAACAGCAGAGAGAGAATTTGTTGGATCCCTAAGAAGATGCAATAACAGAATTAGTCTGAATGACATGAGAGAATGAACCTCTTTGTCCTTAACAACTTTACCTCATTTTTTTCTAGGAATAAAGCAGTATTTTCTGCAAGGAACCAGGAGGATAAGAGTCTAGAGAAATAGGTAAGTAGTGACTACATATACATATATATATGCATACATATGGGTGTATAAGTCCAAATGCTTAATTTTGGTCTTCTCCTAAAGCTTATAAAATGCAGGTCCTGTAAGTACTTGTTATTTTTGTATTGTAAAGAAACACATCTCGCTTATTTATAATCAGTTTAGATTTCTCTGAATTAGTGGGGAATTAGCCTTGCCATTTCAGTAAACACTTGATGAGACCCATATATTACAACAGAGCACAGCATTTGGAGGCCTGGACTACCTTGCATGAGTAACTTAGAATACAGCTATCAATAAGTATTTAATATTGCCTTGTAAGTTATTGATTTGTTTCTTTTAAAATTCATGGAGGGAATGTGAAAATAATAAGTAATGGTCTACAAACTTTAATTGTTTCATAATGCGTACAAATGTGTGTACAACTCTGAAAACCAGGTTCTATTAAAATCCCCAGTGGTAATAAAGATCAAATTTACCTCATTGAAAAGTAAATACAAAGCAAATTAATGTATAGAGTATCTTTAAAAGCCATTTTTACTTTTCACAGCTGTTGCTTCCTTAGACTGTTAAAGGGATTTCAATTTAAAATGTGATACTTATATCCTTCTCAGGTGCAAATTTGCTACAGTAAGCAATTAAGGAGTTTGTGTCATCCATCAATAATGTTCCATTTTCTCTCACTGTAGCAATTCACATTTAATTAAATTAGTGCAAAAGTAGCAATTGGTTGAATATTGAGCTGAAGATAGCATGAAAATATAATCAAACTTTTCTATCCCATAACCAGTGTGCAATGAAACAAATAGTATTAGCACTCTTGAGTACTGCAAAATAGCCCACTGGCAATAATTTTCAGGATGTACTATACTGGGGACAGCTGCTGCCCCCCGTAAAGAAGTCAGGAAGCAAGGTGAAAGATAAAGATATTTGGCCCTCCACCCATGCTTGCACAGGTCTCAATTCCACCAGGTAATGAGAGTGTGACAGTGCCAAACTCAGGCTTTAAAAAATCGTGCATTAGAGCTAAGTAATAGTGCAACTCTGCTCCTTTTTTTTGTTTACCTCGCATCCTGAGCATATTTTCAGCTTGGCTAGATTTAGTTTTTCTATTAGTGAAGCTGACATACTGGTATGTTCATGATTCTAGTTTGGGGGCTGTTACAAAAAGTATGAAACAGCAGAAGAGTCACAGTAAACTCCTGTGGGCTGGTAACACTGCACCATAGTAAGATAACTATAACAAACACCATGGGGCATTGCTGTTTGCATAAAAATTTTATACAAACTTCCATTAACTATCTGATTCACATTCTCTTAGATTGTTTGAATCAAAAAAGGATCCATTTAGATATAAAATCAAGGCATATTCAGTTGACACTAATTCTCTTGGAAGATTCTAGATAGGAAAAGATTTTGACTGAGCATAAAAGTTTGTTGTTTATTGGAGGGTTTTTTTAAGTAATTACTTAACTATTTTCTGAGGAACTGCTTACTCTCCTGTTGAGCTAACACTTTTTACCTTACTCTTTGCCCAACAGTCTTGCAGGGTATGACCTAAAATGGGAACTGGAAAACCAAGGTGTGGAAGTGAAGCAACATATGCCTGGATGCTGCTGATAGTTTTGACAATCGGGTTTAAGCCTATGAGGGATTTGTTTGTCTGCACCCTCAGTAGGTAGCCTAACACTACGGCAGAGGCACACAACCAGCAAGTGACACAACAGAACACTGGTGTGAAATGACACAAGCAGCTGAAAGGTAATGAGAGTTTTCCCTATGCTTTGCTCATAACGCTTTCCTTTCATGTAGCTAGATCTTAAACATGGTTGATAAATTCTCTGATTAATTAGGAAACTCTGAAAAGAGTTCTTGGTCTTCAAGCAGCCAAGTTAATGTCAAAGAAAAGAAAATACTATCTCTTAGTTCTCTTAAACTCCACATCTTTTGCCTTTTGAGCTCATTTTGGTTGGAGTCCAGTGTCTAAATTTTGTGTGGAACATGTGTCTGAGGAGGTTTGTTTCAAGCAGGCCCACGTATTCTGGGAGAACATTAAAAGATATTTCTTCCATTTAGTATTACACCATGATATACAGGGCATGAGTTGTACCCAACTGACACGAGGCTCTGAATTTTCTAATATAGCCTGTCCTCAGTTACCTGAACCTCAGTTTGATTAGCTGTGTACAGCCACATCCATGAAGACAATTCTGTCTGCACTTAAACAGACATGTGATAGCAGGCACTGGAAATTATTTGCACATGCAGTGAGTTATTCTTCCTCCTGTTGTGTTATATTGCACCACAACAGGTAGAACAATATTCAGGACCTACATCACTTGAACTTACGGTGTTTTGAAAACCATCCTGAGTTCAGAGAAGGTGTGTGATATGGGTTAGAGAGACTGACAGTACAAGCTGCATGCACTGTCTGAGGCAGAGTGAACTTGGGGTTCTCTGAAAAGCAAAGATGGTTTGACTCCTGACTCTGGCAGTGATTTCTAGTCCTGTTACTCTGTTCCCCATCTGTAAACTGAGGTTACTGAAATTTCATTGTCTCTCAAATTATTCCGAGAACTGCTTAGAAATTGCTAATATCTTTGTTACGTTGACTAATCAGGAAAACATTGTTATGTCTAAGACAAAGAGGACGTTGGGAAAGTACAAACTGTATAGAAAGAATGGAGGGATGAATGTTATATGGAGTTGTTTTTTTAATCATCAGATCTGTGATGCTGTACAATGTTCTTTCAATGGGATGAGTTAAGGATCAATTTCCCTAAGCAGTAAAGAGATCTAGGACAAAAATAAATCTGATGGGTAAAAAGAAGATCACTTTCAACTCCTTCTTACTGTTAAAAAAAATGCAAGTATCTCAGCAGCAATCTTCTCTAATTTCTAGAGCTGTGTAATGCATAACCTATACTTTCCCACACATTTTAAGAAAACTGTATTTCAAGGCAGCTGATTCTATATACCTGAATTAATTTTAAGATAATTAACTAATAAAATATTTTCTCAACATAAAGAAATGTTTTACAGAAGTAACAGTGCACAGTGGATGCTTTTGGCACTGTTCTAAACTCCCTAAAGCAGCAATTACATGGGTTGTGAAAAAGGAGTGACTGATATGAATAAAAGAAAATTCATGCCACTTCCTTGGTAAGGCAAACTGGAAATTATATCAGAAGATATGTGTTTTATTCATACAGAGATCTTAATCAACTTTATTCTTCTGTTATTATTTGAAAGAGAAAAAAATTACTATGAACTGAAAATAAATTTAAGTATCTCATTTCAGCTCAGGTCTTCCAGTTTCAGAAAGCCCAAAGCTAAATGCTGTCTGTCATATCACTAAAGCCCATGCCCATACTTGCTTCTCTAACAAGACTTCAAGGATGGCACAAAAAACTTGGAAGATATAATCCATCTGTAATTCACAGAGAGGGCAATTAAGAGAAAGGACAGCAATCTTTTCTGAGCTAATCACACCCAGCTTCTCAGTTTCCATTGCACTAACAGGTCTTTGTTGATGTTGCCTTTTCAACACTGAACTATTTTGTCACCAATATGAACTGTGCCTGATATGTAATTAATTCATGGCTTGACTTCTATTTCACCTAGAATGAACATAGATACTGTCACAACACTGTAAGATGGGTTTATATAATTATTTCCCTTTCTTTACAAAGCTGTATAAAACTCTTAAAGATTTTTGGGCCAGAGAAAAATAAAGTTTGAATCTTTTTTGGAAACAGATTATGCACATCTTCAGATCACAGATGAGCTCAGGAAATATTTTCTGCTGGAAAGTTTGTTTAAGTGGTTGACTCTGTGAAATCAAATATAGTCAGTGAAGTTGCCCATAACACTTGTTTCTTGAGCTTGCAGTGTTCTGCTGACGCAGATGCAACAAAGATACATGGAGTCCCTAAGCTGCAGGATCCCTCCTGGACAAAAACATTGATCAGCAATACTGTACTGTAAGCAGAGTTCCTCATTTCACTCATAGGATGAGCATTTTGCACTGTATAGATTGAAACTGTATCTTTCCCACTCAGAGCACTTACCTGGGAAACCACATTTACATTTGAGTCAACCATCTCAGTCCCTACACCAGTATATTGCACAGGACTTTCTTTCATTCCATTGCATATGATAGAAACTAGAGAAGCAAAAGTTGCAAGGTAGCTCTCACATCACAGAAAAATTGTTTCCTGTACATCATCAGTTAATGCAATTGGATTTGCTTCTTGAACTTGAGTATAGACACTGATCATCTGCACATGGGCCAGCAGAGCTGTTAAGATGTCTCTGTTTCAGCATCAGTCCTCTGGCAATGTCTTTAAGGTTAAGTAGTATCAGTAAACCTGATGGTAATGAATAAAATTGTCATATTGCCTTTATGCTTTAATTAATTAGAAGGGCTTGCAAATTATCTTTACAGATGTAAGGCTAGTAATCACCATTAACTGTTAAGAAAAAGAGAACTTAATAACAAAAAGCACAGGTTTGCAAAAAATAAAGCAATTAAAAGCAATAAAAGAGGACATTATTACAATGGAGACAGAAGTGAATGAAAGGATGGCAGGCCAGGGAAACAAGGAAAAAGAAATCTTAAATAAGAGAGTGGCAGAGGCAGATGATATTGGTATTTGTATTGGTATTGGTATTTGGTATTTTAATATATTGGTATTTTATACTGGTATTTTAATTTTCAGACTTTCTTAGATTTTTCCTTGCAAAGGAAAACTGACCACTGTGTATTCTATGAAATAAGGAGTTTCTACGTGGCACCACTGTGGTGGGGGAAAACAGTTTTTCGCCCTGAAGTTATAAAATAGTAAAACCCCAGGGGGTGGTGACCCTTGAAGTTTTGAGGTTTTACCCAATGAGCACTTCTGCAAAATATAAACATATCACAAGCAGAACAGAAGAGAAGGTTAGTTGTAAGTTGTTGTAGAAGAAGTAGCCATGTTGTGAAAGCCACAAGCTGAGGGGCCCGGGGCCTCCCTGGGGGGCTCTGCCCCCCCCCCTTCCCCCTCAGCCTCTGGCTGGGGGGCTACAAGAACTTGGCACAGTGTTAAACTGGGCCAGGTTCTGTAGCTGAGAGATGAAGGAGTTTCTCCACTGTGAGCAGCAGCAAGAGATACCGAAAGCAGCGGCAGGCCAGCACTGACCGGAGAAACCATGGCAGAGAGCCAGCAGAAGATAAGAAGCAGCAAACAGTTTGCAGCCAAGGAAGACACAGAGTTGCCTGAAGAGAGCTGAGAGAGAGAGTCAGCAGCAGCAGAGAGAGCAGAACTAGCTCTACAGACAGAGTTTTTGGGGTAAGAACTGAAACCAAAAGACTCCAAACTCCTTTGAGACCCCTCACCTCCTAGAAGGGAGGGGTGAAGTGCAACATGCACTGCAGAGGAGCTGAAAAGCTCAAAGCGTCCTGGAAAGCTGGACCAGGACAGCCAAAGGAATGCGGAGAGGGTGACTTTGGCCCCCCCGCTGCTTGAGACAGAGCACAGGAGCTCTGGTAGAACTCTTTGAGGCAAAGGCTTCCAACTGAAAGCTGCCCGAGATGTTCTGACTCAGGGGTGAACCCCCTGAGGAAGGGACCTTCATGGGGGTCTTACACCCCATGATATGACCGTGGTGAAGCGAGTTTTGTCCCTGCTATGCAGTCCATGGAAGAGAAGACCCTCGCTTGAATACCCCTCGTGTGTACTGGCAGAGATCCAGATATAGATGCTGCACGAGAAGAAGCGAACCTGCTGCCTTAGAGACATTGCTGCTCTGAGAGTGGAAAAGGATCTTTCCTTCTTCCCTCCTGGACTTTTATTTGGAGGGGAGAAGAGATTTGATCCATTGTAAATACTTATGTCATGGTAGAGACAGCTAAGACTGTATATAATGTATTGTAGTATTTATTTTGTACAGTCATTGTAATATATATTCCCTTTCCCCCATTTTGAGTCTTGTGTGGTGTCTGGAAACCATCTCACACTGGGTTGAGATGTGGGAGGGGGCTAGGACTAGGGAATTGGATTTTTGGGGCTCTCAAACCACAGAGTGAAACACAGCACTTTCCAATTTTTTATGTTCTATGATAAATATAGGTTTCACATAGTCCAACTAATTCAGAAAAAAACATCACTCTTGGAAATATAGTTTCACTCTAAAAAAAGTGACTGTAAAACTCAGTTGTTTAAGGTTCTGCATTTATGTGTCTCAATGGCTGTAAATCACATTTGTTCAAAGCACAAGGTTTTTTTTCTCTTCCAAAAACATGACCATAAGGCTTCCCTTGGGATAAGAATATTCCACTGTGTTCTTTTGGTTTATGCCTCATGCTCAGAAAGATGATTCACTTGAATCCATATTTCTGAATATGGTATGGAAGCCAAAAGGAAATCAGAAGTTTCTTGTAGTACTGACTACTGGCAGAAATCTTCACTTAGAGCTTAATGATTCAGAGTTGTCTCTGAATAGTAGTGGAGCTACTCTCACCTGAGTACTTAGATTCACTGACAAGAAGAGTTAAAATGTTCATATTGTTACCATGGTTATCTGCACAGCAATTAATTGAGAAAAAAAGCTTGAATTTTTGCAGCATGTGCCTGCAAATGACTAAAACTTTATTTAAGACAGAGAGTCTACCACCAAACTTGACATAAATAATTAACTTGCAGCAGTATGAAGTATACCACTGCTTCATGTTAACATTTTAAATCCAAAATAAATAAGAGCAGTCTGCTACTGCATTGGTCATCAACTCCTCTCTGGAACTCTTCTTAGCCAGCTCAGATGTTAACTACTATGTGCTTCTGGATGCACAATCTGAGAACTGGAAGGAAATGTTTCAAAATGCTTTGAGCCTCTCCTCTGAAATAATAAAACAATCTCAGTAACTTAAGGTGACTTTGGTTTGTAGAAACCTCTAGGATGTCACTCAGCTAACAAAGCCAGAGAGGCCTCTCTACTGCTTAGATTTCAACGAGAAAGCAGGTTTTTATCTTCAAAAATTAAACAAAGTTGATAACTATCTTTTTGAAGCCTAGTTGAAACCACTTCCTGAATGAAGGGCAATTGCTGTCACACAGTCCAGGCATGTTTGGAAGAAGCACACAACCAGCTGTCTCTCCTCACATAACAGCATTTACAGGTACTGGTTCTCCTTCCTATTTTCAATTTTTCATTATTATTGGTCCATAAAAATTGATACCTGAAAAAAATACTTAATTCCCTTCAATACAGATCAAACATGCAGGGCCATGTTCAGCTTGTGTGCAGTGACAGCGCATACAAAACAAATATATCTGGTTTATGTATTACAGATGAGGATGCTGGGCTATAATCCACACATGCATAAGAAAGATGCTTCCATCAGCTTTAATTTTGTCTTTGCACTACTGCCACAAATGAAGATTGAGTTTTGGCTGTATAACTACAAGTTTGCTGACAGTTTTTGTTCAGGTTTATAGCAGGAGACAGAAGGGAATGCAGCCCAGCCTGTTGGCACCACAGTGTTAAGTGTGAGAGATAGTAAAGATACTTGTCAGTTGAGTGAACAGAAGAGGCTTGAGTGCATGCAGAAATAACACTGCCTGAGAAAGGAACTGGCAGTTTTACTTAACGATATTCCAGCAAGAAGGACACTCTATTATCTGAGACATTTTATTGCCTTTTCCCCCACTCCTCCGTGTCCTTCTCTTTATCCCTTTTTTTTAACTAGAGAACTGATTTCATGGAATAACAAAGTAGCAGTGGCTTTAACTTTTGACAAAGACCATTGGATATAAGCTTGTTCAGACAAAGTGGCTGGTGCTGGGGGGGGGCAGGAGTCGTAGGCACAGTTGGTGACATTGCAATCATAAAATCAGAGAAAAATTTAGGTTGGAAGTGATCTCTGGGGTCTATCCAGTACAACACCTTGCTCAAAACAGGTCTAGTTAAATCAGGTTCTTCAGACCAGTGTCCAGCTTAGTCTTGAACAGCTCCAAGGACAGAGATGCTTCAGCCTCACTCAGCTCATGTTGCAGTGTTTGTGTGACCTATTAGTAAAAAAATGTTTTTCCTTGATATCTACTCAGAAATTCTTATGTTCCAACTTATGTTCATCACCTCTCAGCCTATTGTTGTGCATCAGCCTATTGCTGTGCACCAGCAAGAAGAGTCTGGTTCCACCCCATCTGTATCCTTGGATCAGGTAATAAGGCCTCCCCAAGACCTCCCACTTCACCTTTAGGCTACACAAGCTCAGCTTGTTCAGCCTCTCCTTGTCCATACACCTGGATATCTTGCTTATCCTTTGCTGGACTTGCTCCAGTTTTTCAATAGTTTTTCTGCATTGGGGAGCCCAAAACTGGACACAATACTCCTGATTCAGTCTCACAAGTGCTGCATTGAGGGAAAAGATCATATCCCTCAGCTTGCTGGCTGCTGCCTTGCTAATACAGCCCAGTATGCCAATTGCTGCCTTTGCTGCCAGAGCACAACCTTGGCTCGAGCTCACCTTGTTGTCCATAGGACCCCTTGTCCCAAGTTCTTGGGCAAAATTGTTTTCTACACAGACATCCCTAAGACTGTAATGTTGAATGGGCTACTCCACGCTAGTTGCCAGACTTTGCACTTCTTTTGTTGACCTCCATGAGATCAATATCAGCCCATTTCTCCAGCCTGTGGAGGGCCCACTGCACACTCTTTTCCTCCAGCATATTAAATGCTTCCCCACCCTGCCTGCTCTCTGTCAATTGGAGGTGTTGGCAAACTTGCTGAAAGTGCACTTTGTCCCACCATCAGTGTTATAAAGACATTAAATGATATTGGCCTGGACAGTGATCCCAGGGGGATGCTGCTAGTTATTAACTGCCAGCTGGAGTGTAGCCCAGTCCCATAACCCATGCAAATGGTTGCACACATCATATATACCACCTTAAAAAGCAGGTAATCATTGTAAATGGCCTGTGTTTGCCCAGAAGAAAAAGAGTGAAAATTCAAGCTGGATTTGGGAAGACTAGAAGAAAGGCTAGTGAATGAACTGTTAAATGAATAATCCCATACACAACAGATGCACCAAAGCTGAAGGGCTGGTACTGCAGTGAAACTCCAGGAACAGAGCTGAAGAATTTTTCATAGTGATTGGTAGAGTGTGAGATTTCTTCACTCCAGCCCTTAAAGAAATCTCTCTGGGAATAGAACAATAGAACAATAAAGTTCTATTGGGTTAGGGTTGCTTTGTTGTACTCTCACGCTGTTCTCTAGTGTCAACATGAAATATAAGAAATTAATTTAATAATCAAAACTTATGCCTATTGATGGAACTTTGATCTTAGTATATGGTAAAATCTTAATATATGATATAAATGAGGGTTCTAAAATAAAATGTCTGAAGTATTATATTAATTATTATTTAACAGTTTAAGATTAAGAAATACTTTCAGCTAAATCATTTCCCTGCACCTAAAAGTTTAAAACAAATAGTTCTGACTTCCAGCATTCTTCTACTGGCTGAAAAACTGTCCCATTGGTCACTGATGATATTGCATGCCATTAGCAATGGCTGCAGACTACAGACGGCTCTAAACAACTTCATATACAATGTGTATCCTTTAGATTCAAGGTATAGAAGGCTGGGCTGCACTGCTGTCTGCATAAAAGGCCCTGCATGAGATTTAGACATATGTAGATAACAGTTTTGTTATAGCCTTTATAATTTTATTTATTTATACATTACTGAAAAGCTTTCCATCGTTTTGCTGTAAGGGCATTATCTTAAAGGTGCTAGTACCAATACACTTTCAACAAATTTATATAGTGCCTATTGAGATAAGATGCTCCATCACAAAATGCAATTTGCATGATTGTTCTTAGATGTTACCGGTTAAACGCATTACATCTCTTTTCCTCCCAAAGCTCACTTGTTGTAGGGTGGTAAGTGTTGTCACTGGGCAGCGTATTTATTCTAGACTTAGTGTTATTATCTGTAATGAACTTGCTTTTCCACAACTGTAACATTAAAACTTAATGTATAAATAGATATAATTCAAACACGTTCTGGATTTTCTTCTAGATGGATTTCAAAATAATCCATGCCCCTCTTTAACCTTAATATTTGCAAGACATACCATGGAGCTGTTTGCTTCATGGGGAAGCAACCTTCCCCAGTTATAGTCTCTGGATGCCAAAGACAGATTTATCATAGTTTTGTAGGGTACTGTCATGATTTGTTGACTTTCACGACCAGTACAGTGACATTCTGGCTTCACTCCCAGAAGCCAAAAAAATGACTTATGGGATGTGCAAAAAAAGAAATGGGAGATAAGCTACAGTAAATAAGGAAGATAGGGAGATGTGCAGGATCTAAGTTAGAATAAATATTTGGAAGAAACATCAATGGAAATATTTGATGCTAGTTATGCTCTGTCCCATTCTCCACCAAGTCGTGATCAGTAACATTTTTTGTGGTTTCCATCTAAGTTATTTGGACTGACTCGCAGTAAAATTGTTTCAGCCTGTTTTGAAGTTCAATTAGCAATGTTTATAAAAGTAATTGTTAGACATAGAGTGCAATGTTATTATAACAAGAAAAAAATAAATTACTGCAGCATTTTTCAATATACAAATATACCATAAGTTTTGTAATTTTCCTCTTACACCCATCTTCTAACAGGCCCATCTCTGATATCAAAAGGAGTGGGCAAAGTGGGTCTTTCAACTGGCAAAGTGGATCTATCAACTCTCAGTTCTCAAAATAAACAAAATAAGTCACCTAAAAGAAGTCCTGTATTTGTGACAGAAACAAGAGATTGATTTCTCCAGCTCCTCCTGCTTTATCGCTACCCTCATGACAGAGCCGCTTGGCAGCCTTAAATGGGACATGACATGTTGTCATCTTTCCTCTCCTATCCCTTTCATGTCCTTCAGGGAATCTCTACACAAATGCCTTATTTCAAGGAAATAATTTTTTCTGCCTCTGGCAATTCTCTTTGCTTTTCTTCTACTCATTGTTATTGTCACTTTTGCTCTTTTCACTGTGCTCGGGCAGTGACATCAGTATTTCCCATTACTACTGAGAAGCTCCTCCAAACACATGAGAAAAAAAAAGAAAAAAAAAAACAGAGAACAATCATTCCATTTGATGCAATGAATTTTATCACCTATCTCAGCTGATGAAAAAACTGTTCTAGAAAATAGAACAATTTTTGTATGTTCCAGACAGTTGTATCTCTGTCTTTCACAGGAGTATTAGGGAAAGGATAAGAGAGCTAAAAGTGACCCAGCAGAGTGCAGCAATAAACAATACGTGACCTCTTTGACAATCACGAACTTGAGATAGCCAGTGTAACCAGGGCCATGACATACGGTGCTCTGTGCTCAGTGCTGTCTGCTTCAATAACACTGCCTACACTATGGAAGTTTATCCCAGATATGTCAGTTTTTCCCAGTTATTAACAATGCCAATTCTTTTCTTAGCAACCTGTAAAATCAGTGACAAAAGACCAGTTAAAAACATGACTCCTCTTTCACAGAACACTTGACTGTCATAGACTTGAGCAAAAAAAGAATAGCTATTAAGTATTCATCTTCTCAAACTCCAGATCTGAGAGATGTCACATGTGAAACAATTCCATTCTGATAAATTCAGCTCTCATAAAAAACACAAACCTAGTTTGAATGCTTATTTACAGAGAGTCAAAACCCTAAGGATTTGTAAAGTCCTTTTTTTTATTATTTTTTTTTTATTTGGATTTGTTATTCTGGGACATTTAAACATGCGCAAACAAAACAGAAGATTAAAAGTCCAAAGGTGCAGTCTCTCATTTTCTGGCTCAGAGATTATTTTTGAACTAACCCACAGATTAGATTAGAAAGTGTTTAGGGACACATACCACTTTAAGTCATGCATGCAGTGGTAAACAAATGAATTTTCTTCCATGGTCTAAAAGCTTGTTTTCTGACTTTATGTGCTAGTTGACCTAAGATTAGCATATACTCTATAAAGAATTTTTATTTCTCTTTGTGCATTAGTTCAATCAAGATTTTGATAGGAGTTCTGAATTGTGTCCACATCTTTTTGTCTTGCAAAACAGACATGAAGAAAAGCAAAAGCCTTGAGCTATTCCATCTATAATCTGATTTGTCTGGTGGATCTGATGAACAACTTCTTGCTACTGGAGAAAAGAAAGAAGATGTCAAACCCATTCTATTACTTGGTAAAATGCACACAATTTACTTCCTTTATCGTTTGGTTGGCTGGGGTTTTTTGGTTTTGTTTTGTTTCTTTTTTTTTTTTTTTTAGTATTTCTTAATCTTTTTTGAATATCAATGTAGGAACCAACTAAACTGAAATACAGTTGAGATACAGCACTGCCTGCAAATATTGGTACACATTTCTGTTGCCAAGATGACAGCACAGGATGAAGACTAATCACAGGCAAAAAGGGTCTTGACTGGCAGATGTTAAAAAAGCAAAGTTTGCAATTACAATATAATCTACTTTATCATACAGGGTTCAGATGTGAATTGATCAGTCCAGGTCATATTTAGGAGTATTTCTGGTTCTTTGTAAGAGGGCCTCTAATATTGCTGGTGATTGTCACTCTTTACTTAGATTTCCTGCTGCAGTGGACAATGACCTGGCATCAGTTATTCCTGACACTGCCTCCTGGCTGGATAGAGGAACCAATATAATTGGATGTAAATCTCCCAGTGCTTAGAAAAAACTAATTGCTATAAAACTCTGCAGGCATCTCCTCAAAAATGCAGACTACACCTCTAGTGTAACAAGCACAGCAAACTCGTTATCAATGTTGACTTTGCAGAGAAATAAAAAATTCAATTCAAGAAGAACCTGGCCTAGAAGAACTGAGATCCGCAGTTATTGTTCTCTGATACATAGGAACTTTTCTTACTTCAAAACAGACCTTTTAATTTAAAACCTCTATACTGCAACAACAAAACTGAACACAGACTGCACATATTTTCCTTTCTGAAGAAAAGATGTGGAAGTAGATGTATAAGTAGTGGTCATACTCAATGTACCACCCAGAGAACATCTCAGATTTTGTAATGTCAGGTGCAATATGGAACCTATAAAGAGTGGAGTAGTCATTAAACAGAAGACAGACAAGATGATTCACTAACACTACAGGAACTATGGGTTGTGTCTATGCAAACTTTTCAGTAACTGTGGAGTCCAGAAGCAGCTGACATTGGAGATGCATTTTCAGATTGAACCTCGGGTTTGTTGAGACCTATGGTTCAGTGTAAGAGTCCCTCCAGTACCCTGACGACTTTCCAGAAAAATGGTTCAAGTACCTGCTTCCCTTTAGTGCACAGGCTAGTTTCGACTGATTGAAACTATGACATTCAATCTCCTCTCTTTTGTGCTGCAGTTCTACTTGATCCAAACTTGCCAATGACCTTTCAGCAAGAACTAACTCAGCACTGCACAGTCTCTTCAAAGTAGAGCATAGGGGGAACCATATTCCAAATCTGACGCGTAAAACTGGAGAATGGTAAAAAAATATGGTATCTTTTGCAATCAGGTGAAATAACATCATACAACAAGAACAGTTTCAGGGATGAGGAAAAGTTTAGATTCAGTTCAAATGTGTGCTTGAGTCCATCAGTTCATAGGCCAAGGCTCACCTGACCTGGAATACCTCTTAAACCATCTAATGGAATGGATAGCAATATTTAAAAATGTATATGGAAGATACACAGATAGATTTAAAATCAATTCATTTAGTTGGATACTCTGCTTGTCTACTATCACTGCTTTTCTCTTTCTAATGTTCCTGTTTTTCTCTTTCTAATGTTCCTATATCTTCACCTGAAAAATTCAGTGCTACCACACTCTTGTTAAGATATTGCATGTTAAAGTACTGACATGTCTTCACTGAGATGAGAAAAAAGGTAACCATGGATCAGAAATTATACCATCTGGATGGTGTCCATTGGGCCAGCCAGAGTGGATTCACACTAGCATTCTAGTGCTAAGTATGCAAAGGAGTGCTGGGTATTGATTGTTGGTGAAAAATGTACCAATTCAAGACTCACAGCATGTATTTCTCATAGGACATGCTCTAGGGCAATATTAATGCTCTTACTCTTCCCTAATTAAAAAGAAAAAGGAAGGAGACGAAAGACCAAATCCACTAAACAAATAAATTTGCACACCCAGTTTTTAGAGTGTTCAGATAGTGCTTGTAGCTCAGACCCATGATTTGTAAACAAACACTTTCTGTTCCTATACTGTAACAATTTTTTGGAATGAGCAGAGGACTTAAGAACAGCAGAAATTACTAACATCACTGCATATTTCCAGAGCAGTTGAACTGCAGGCTCATTTAAAAATTTACCATCTTATTTTCAAAATAAAATGTTTTTCTTCACTGGACAATGTCACTTATAGAGTAGAAATGAATGCAAATGTATAGAAATACTGAAATTGGTTTGAGAGCTCATGAATAAATTTTGAAAATAGAAATATTAAGCTTAACTCTTAATGACATGCATCAAGACATGAAAGTTTGCTTTTTAAATAAAATTTACTTTGGTTCCAGTTCAAGATAAGGTAGGAAGTAAGCTGAGGTAGATATAGACACTTGAAATGGAGAGATTTTAAAAATACATAAATTGGTGTGTAGATACACATCAATACCATATACAGGGACATGAAATATCACTTAAAAACAATCCTTTGTTTCTTTTGGTTCTGCACGCAAACATGTATGGAATAATAAGACTGAACCAAAGAGGAAAGTATACTTTGTGCAGTGGTCAAATGTAGACAGGAGAACTGAACTGTTGCTGCTAAACAAGATTTTTCTAGTGCCATGCTGGTATTTTTGAAAATCACTTCATTGACTACCATCGGACTGAAGCAATATCTTAGTAATGCAAAGTAAAAAAAAACAAATTGAAATACCAGTGAAAGGAATTCACAATATACTCTAGAATGCAAATTGAAAATACAACTACTCATGCTTGCTTAAATCAGTTTATCAGTCTAGGATTCTATTGATCCTACAGAAGACAATGTAAAACACATAATATGCTATTACTTTGAATGCACTATGCTTTTTAATTTACAATGTCCTAAAATATAAATAATGAACATCAGTGTTCCCCTGAAATCTGAACTATTATACACAAGTTCAGACGTATATCATCTGGGATTGGCACACACAGTAAGATAAAGTGAAAATATGACAGAATACAGTTTCCTTAAGTTATACTTACAGTTCTTTGAGATTTTCCACCGGGATATTTAATATTTTATACAAAAACAAATGCAATTTTCAAATATTTGTACTTAAAAGATATTACAGATAAATATTAATGGTTTAAATGAAAGTTTTGTAGGGAAATTAATTTCTCTAATCTGAAGAGGATATATAGTTTAGGAATTGGTTGAGTAAATAAGGTAGTATCCTTGAATTTCTAAGCCCCCTTCTTTCAAGAGTGCACGTAATTACTAAGGCAGTTTTCTCTCCACCTCCCCATACTTAGTGCATACCACTTCTGGGCTCAGAATAAAGAAAAGAGATAAGCAAACAATTCTTCTTCCATATTAAAGCAAAACTTTCTCAGTTATAAAGATATTGGAACAAAAAAATATTCATGGTTTTATTTTTTATATATTTTCTTCAATTTATTAATAATCTTTTATATTTGTTTATTTATGGCTTTGAGCAAAGACAAAAGAAAAAATCTAACTCATCCCTGATCATACAGTTATTGTAAGAACCAGACCTATAGTCTTCCCAGCAGCAGTAAGATCCAACCTTTTTTCATTAATACATTGCAACTTGTACAGATGTGAGATTTCATACTTATGGGCTTACTTATGTACAGAGAAAATAGGTCACTTCTGAAACTAGCAATGGACCTTTATATTACAGGAATGTGAGTCATTTGTTTCTTAATCTAAGTATATATACATTCATACATACATATATATATACGTATATAATTTTATACCCTGTACCATTTTTTTTTAATTAACATACAAATCCTAGATATTGTCCACTCTATTACAAAGTCATTAAAAATTATTTATGGTTTCACTGAAAGACCATGTGAATTAATATTTCTTCATAGTGCTTAAAATAAAATAAAAATATATATAAAAATATTTTGCTACTAACCCCATTTCTCCTATTAAATGTAAACCTTAAACAGTTTTCAAGATCAGTACATGATCTTAGTTAACTGACAGAATTTGTTAGCATTAAAATAATATAAGGGGTATTTTACTGATAAATAAATGGTCTTGCAGCGTATCCATAATGTTTGAGACACTTTTTAAACAATCATTTCCCCATTTCCACTCCAGGTCACTTAAATTAATGGCAGCAGCATGTTAGTGGGTTAATTACATCGATTTTTACTGGTGAGTGTGAGTCAGCAAAAAAAAAAAAAAAGAAGATTTTTTAAAAATTTTATTTGATGTACCACTTTAGTAAAACGTATAACAGGCAGCATAGGCTCAAGCTCTGTTAGCTTTAGTATATTTTACTTGGCTCTCAAGTACATCTGGATTCACTGCATTAGTAGTTTGTGATGTTATTTAATTTTTCCATGCATCGTTAAATTCAGCATTAATGGAAAGAGAACTCCTTTGCATTCACTTCCTTAACATGAATCAGCTTGGTTTTAAGGAACAGAATATATGCTTATATCATATCCATAATGCTGATTTTTAATGAGTTGAATTATGACACATTTAGTCTCAATCTCTATTTAATGTGACAAATCAGGCACAAATGATTACGAATTTTTTTTTCTGGATAAGATAATGTGAAGGTTTGAGCAAACAAAACAAAATGTTCACAAAACAGTATGCTTTAACCCTGCTTTCTGTCACCATTTCCTTTCTGTTTTGAAGACATAAAAAATAATAAACCTCATACCTATGGGCTATGTTTGACACTACATGCCTTAGGATATACTAACCATTTAATTACAATATACACAGAGCAAATCGTGCATTTCCAGACAGACTTGATGCTATATTATATTTATTTTTGTAAATTAACACCACAGTCAACTACAAAACTACAGTGAAGACACAGAAAGCACCTGAAAGTCTAAATCAAGCTGTGGTTTACAAATAATCTTTTAAATGAAAAACCTCACTTCTAGACTTAAACCAGAGATTCAAAGTCAGCATTATAGGAATTTTAAGGTAGACACAATTAATGAATGGTTATTATTTTCTAAGATACCATAAAGCCTTTTCCTACTGACCAAACCTATTTTATCGTCTTTTTTTTTTTTCCAAAGCATGCATGGAATATTCTCAGATGCTATTGAGGGCAAGAAGAAGAAAAGTGATGGTACTGGTGAAGTACAAGCGGTTTGCAGGATCAAGCGTACAATTTTGCATAAAACATTGCATGTAAAAGTAACACCATAGGTTTTAAGCCATTGCATTACAATTTAACAGTTGTGTTGCACTTAGCTTTAACAAATTTTAAAACTGTAAATTTTGAAGTGAAAAGCGGAACCTAAATTCCTAAACAAAGACCTTGCAATGGTACACCACACAGCAGCTATTTTTGCTTGGTTCTAAAAAGTTATTTACAATGGCAATATTTAGTCTTTGTAAAAGTCTTTAGCAATATGAAGATCAAAGTCCACCCAATTTTCTTAAACAACAGAAGGGTTGACATGTCATGAGGTTACAACCTATCCAGAGGAGTGCTAGTGCCACCCTTTAGACTGCAGATGTTTGCAATATAATGCTTTTCCAATCTAAATCCAAATGGATGGTGCTAACATATGAAATGTAATGCAAAATAACAACTGAATTCTTCACAAGAAATTAACATCATATACGCAATAAATGAAATAACACAGGTTTCAGAATATCACTCGGTCAGTGCTACGTGTTACTTGTTAGTTAAACTGATATTTTTTTCTTTTTTTTTTTTAATATACTTGTTTGAAGTTTGTTATTGTGTTGACAATAATGAAAATAGCAGATCCCCTAGACAGAGAACAGCTCTTAGGCTGATTTTGAAGTCAACACATTAAAAACGTTATAGCTAAATTTAATTTTCTTTAATGGTTGAGAGGAAGGAAGACATGAATTCAAACAAGTTTTTTTAATTCTTTTAATATATATATGTATACATATATATGTATATACATATACATATATAATTTTTACATTCGTTACATAGGGCAAAGCTATCTAAAGTATTTTTCTCATAGTAGACTGCTGGGGAACATTAGGAAACAGGCTACAAGAGTTCGGGGGATGGTGCTCGGTTTGTTGAAAGTCTGTTGCTCACAGTCATCAGGGATCATAAGTTTGAGGCGAAACGCGGTTTGTCTCCCTCGGGCTCTGTGCTTAAGACTGTGGAAGAATCCCTTTGCAGGGGAGCAGCGGGCGGCGCGGCCCCCCGGTTCGGGGGAATGGCTCCCGAGGACATCTGTCGGAAGAGCGAGACCCGCTGCGGGACGGAGGCGCGGCCGGCCGGGGGCACGCCGGGACCCGGGGCGGGCTGCGGGAGGGAGGCGAGGGACTCGCCCACGGTGGGGTGAGGCCTGGCGATCAGCGTGGAGATCTCGTGGGGCAGCGAGGGCTGCGAGGCCGAGAGCGGCCGCACCTCCCGCGTCAGGTTGGTGTTGTGGAGGGCCTGGGTGCTCTTGTGCACCTCGTTCTTCTGCGCCGCGCCGGGGGGCTGCTGGGACGCTTGCGGCGGCGGCTGCTGCGGCTGCTGCTGCTGCTGCATCAGGGAGAGCTGCGAGGCGGTAGGCGAGGCGTACTGGAAAGTTCGGCCGGCCAGCGGGCTCTGTACCGGCGGACTGCAGACGGCTGTGGTGTAGGAGCAGGGCGAGAGGATGACGGCAGCCTGCTGGGGCGTCTGCGTGCTGGGCGAGGGGGAGTGCAGGTTCCCGTGGGAGAGGCTGCTGGTGCTGTACACGGGCGGCGACTGCGTCCGGCCGCGCGAGGACGAGGCCGAGGTGCTGGAGTTGAGGGCCGGCATTTGCTGCAGGCTCACCGGGGCGATGGTCTGCACCATCTCCCTGTCGTGCTTCACGATCTGCTTCAGGATCTCGTTCTCCTGATTGTTGAAAACGCCGGTGTTGAGGTCTTTCTGGAACTTCTGCAGGAGGATTGAGTTCTTCTTCCCTTCACAGAGAGGCAGAAGAGTTAGTGATCCTGAGGCACAGGGGGCAGAGCCCCACTCTGTGTTTCAGCACCCAGCACTGGGTGCTGTGTATTGTAAAAGCCTCGGCAGGCACCGGGTCGCTGAACTAAGGCCCCTGCTCCGCCCCAGCCCAGTGCAGGAGGGGACTGCGCCACCCGGGCACTGCCACAGTGGCCCACGCTGGTCCCAGCTCCCCATGGCTGCCTCCACCTGCAGCCCGTACATCCCCTCCCCGCACCAGCACAGCGGCCTCGTGTAAGACCCCTGCGCTCAGATGCTCGGACTTTATGTGCCTCTTCACTTGCAGTTTACTGATGTTACTACAATTACATGTAAGAATGGCAATTTACTGAACAACTTCCAGTAAGAGTTACCGTGCTCTGCATCTACATCATCTTTCTCTGTGCATTGCAAAACCAGATTTCCACTGAGCTGTTACATAACATAAATACACCTGCCATCTAGCACATTCCTGGGAAGTAATAACTAGACATTAGTAACCAGTGGCCACCAATTGACAAGAAATCATCCTTTTAAATGTGAACTCATATGAACTTATGGCTAATGTGACAACCTGCTTGCACAATGAAGACTGCTGTACACTGCATCCTAATGTCTGCTTGATGGGTTCCAGTGTTTGCAAGATGTAGATGCTATTCTGTCTGAGTCATCAGATGCACAGGAACACAATGGCACTCAATTGCTCCATTTTTTTTTTTTTTTTTGATAAAACACTTCACATGGGATTGCTATTCCCAAGTGGACTGGACTTTACTGCTAATATTATTCAAGCACCTATTACTTAGAGTTGGACTACATTTTCAGAGAGTCTCGAGAGACAAATTTTAAGAGTTTAATGCATGGAGTGCTCACAATCTGCAGAATACTAAAACACCTCTATTAAAATTAGAAACCTGTATACCTGTATTGCAATTCTTTTTGGTATATTAAAGAAAAGATACTTTTTTCCAAATCACATCTTCAGCTTAGAACAGGCAGCACGACACTTCCTTGCAATTCTTTTTGGTTTAATTTCGAAGAAACTACAAGTATTGAGAAAGAGGGATGTGGAGAAATCCTTACACTGGAATTTTATTGTGAAGTTGTGAGTTTTTTCACAGCTGCCTTTTAAAACCAGTGTCGATAATCAGAGTGCAATTCTCCTGACCAAAGACCATATATTTTGCCTACTGTGTCCTATTAGAGAGGTCCAGAATATTGGGATGCACGATGGCAACTTCACACCCCCTGTTTTGATAATCTGCCATACCTTTCTGCCTTTCACTTGGATGTTGTTGGCCTGCTTTTCTGATTGCAAGCAGATCTGAGCAATGCCAGTGTGCAGCCATCAAGGCTAGCAGTGCCCATGTTGTGAGGAAAATGAGAGCCCTACTGCAAAGGATTAATTCACTTCAACAAACAAGGAGTTTGTGAGTGCTGAGAGGCTTCAGCTCTTCCCAGCATTATAGATGTCATCTCTAAGCAATTTACAGCTCATGAAACAGCATAAATCCTATCAAGTGCTGAAGGCAGCAAAAGAAATCTACAGGACTAATAAATAATACTAATGATAGTTAAAGTATGAAAAATATGCTTAGAAGAGTATGAAAACTTTCTAAAACTTCGTGGGTTTTATTATTTAAAAGTGAGATTGCAAAATTTCATGTTGGCACAGTTCTGTATAGATCAACAAAACATTTACTGCTGTATAACAAACAAAACTTATGACAGGAGTTTTCATTTTTAAGAGTGGCATTTTATCATGCGACTCAAGGAAAAGGAAATGCAGAAAGGTTTTAAGAATTAAGCATATGGAAAAAAATAAATACCTATCCTGTCTAGCCTATCAATTGCCACTGTTTCGAAGGCCCTTCTCATCATGGGGTACTCTTCCAGGACCTCGTTGAAATTGTCCACTGAGAGGGAATACAGGCGACAGTATGTGTCTGCTCTTACACTGGCAGTTCGACGGCCTTTGGTCAAAAGGCAGATCTCTGTGGAGAGAAAAATTCAACACACACAAGAAACAAAGAAGTTAGTGAACCATGCGAAACTTAAAAGCTAGACATTGACTCAGTGCTAACAAGTAATAATTCAGTACTCAGTAATAATTTTTCTATTGCTGTTTACACAAGCTTGCAGGGGCAATTTTGGAGATGTTTGATTCTGGTTTTGGTGCTCTGAAAAAAAAACTCAGGTTCATTAAGAGACCTGCCTGTAGGTTTTCTTGGTCTGGACTCTGATTTTATCAAGGCTTTTTAAAATAACGCTTCAAGTTATACGAAATGATCCATCAGCTGTCAAACACAGCTTTCTGACTTTGATTAACCCAAGTGCTGAATTAACCCAAGTGATTATATTGATTTTCTTTTATATATACAACTGCCATAGAGGACCAATGCCTTTAATAATTCACTAGATTTACTAAGCCAATGCAGTACATGATGTAATGATATTTGAATAAAAGAACTGTTATAAGAAAAAATACTTCAAGCATGAAAATGCCTTCTGTTTCCTTGGGGTTTATGTGCTAGGTGTTTTAGGAGAGCAAACTTAGGACTTTAGACTTTTTTTCTCATTAGGCTAAAAAATGGAATCCATCTGATTAGTTTAGTAGCTTTTCTCTGCAAGTGCCTACAACAGAAATTTGTTATTCTGGAACAGTGGAAACCAAAGCTATATGCAGAGTCCCAGGAAACAGCCCCAAACTTGTGACTGCTGATTCTAAAACCCACAGTAACAGGGTTACTGCATAAAGACCAAAGTAAATGTCTGAGGCATGTAACAGCAAAACATGGAGTAGAATATTTATATACTTAGATTAATTTACATTAAGTACATTTTCAAGCTGGGGAATAAGAATGCATTTAGAAATATCAAGAATTCTTGAGAGATAGTTTCCCTAACCAGTTCCAGCAGTCAAGAGTTATGAGTTCATACTTGTTCATATTTAAATACAAAGTAGGAAACTGTCTCCTGTGTTGCTTTTGTGTCCATTACATGCTCAAGATCAATCAAACTATCATTCTCAAGTGTGGAAAAACAAATGTTCTTTCCTAACAAAAATAGACTTTAGACTTCCTCAGACTTCAGTCATACAAAGTGCCAACAAAGTTCTTTTATTTTTTTGTTGTATGTCTTTAAGAAATAATTTTTTGTTAATCTAGAATGTAAAGAACCTTGATTTTTTTTTTCGTCTCATACTTCTTGAGGAATTTCCACATACTACCTTACCCTGAAGGCTTAGGGGATAAAATGCTTAAATTGCATTGGATAATTTAAAGGAAATTAACATGGGACCAGTACTAGCACAGAATGTACTTAAACCCCCACAGCACTGCAAGAATTTATAGAGACTACTGGGTGTTGCAAGGGTTCTTGACCTAAAGTTCCTCACAAAACTTGATGCCCATGCAATAATGACAACTTACTGTAAAGAAACAGCCAGGTATAACAAGAGGTCAGCCCTTTCCTTTTCTAACTCCTACTTCACCCTAACCTCTTCTTCTTAGACTGAACCCTCTGCATTTTAGTTACAAGAGTGAGAAGGACATTTTGCCCAAAGGGAGCAGTTAAATGCAGTGAATGCCTGCTCCATTTCCTAAGATATTCTTCAGATCTCGCAAAGAATAAAGTTTTACAATACATGGTTGAATTTATAGATAACTGTCTGAAAAATCTGTGTGACTAATGATCACCTTTTGATTTTCAGCTTTCTTCAGTTAAAGTTGCTGCAAACAGTACTAGAGACATAAAGAGATATCTTCTGCTGTTCTCAACAAATACAAGTACTTAGGATGAAAAAGCATCAAACGCCCCAAACAAAAAAAATGCTGTCTTTGGATCCAAATAATTCTGAAGCGTGCAGGAAAAAAATGGAGAAAGTACAGTTTTCATCATTAGTAATCTTGACCACTGTATTTTAGATAATTTAAACAAAAAGAATGGGAAGAAGCCATAAGAGACAATGTTTGATTTCGTCACAGGATACTGGGACCATGGAATGAATGGATATTGGTGCAACAAATACAATTGGTTTTTCCCCCTTTTTTCATCTTTTATTATTCTTGTCAAGTAAGGGGAATGGAAAAAAAAAATCACTGAAAACTATAATGTGCAGAACTCTGTTAACTCACAACTTCTGGTTGAAGAATATCTGTTTGGAAGGCTCTTAGTAACCATAATGGAGTCTACTAGTTAGGTAAGACAATAAAGAATGGGTCAGAAAAGATATGACAAATGTCCCAAGTGCCTAGAAACTGAGCAGGGGCTGCTGCTGTGGAGCCTGCCTGCTCAGGAAGCTAGGAAAACTTTGTGTTCTAAATCCAGTTGAATGGTGTCATTCAAAAGATGAACTACAGCTTCTCACAGAAAAAATATCATGTGATGAATACTTCTGTACTGCATTTCCACCAATGTTTCTTGACTGGTAAGAATTGTATTATAGTCACTGATACATCCTCCATATTGCTTTGTTACACGCACCAATAGCATCATTTGTACTCTGGACACAAGACTAATATGTTTGTTAATTGTATGTGTTCATCTATTAGTTATTTGTTTGGAACAGACTCTCAAGCCTAATAAGACATAATATATAAAATCTCTTTTACCTGGATCAGAGGTGAAGAACACAGAATACTGAAATATGTTCCTATCAAACACTTGTGTTCATTTAAATAAATCAAAGTTTGTTTTTCATGAAAAGAACAAAGTAATGAAAATATCCATGATATATATAAAATTAGTCTTAGTAGCATCAAGTGCACATGGTGCCCTCAATAATTATGCTTTCCTTGACATTCAGTTGATTTAATTAGACTAGGAAATGCAAACAATAATAACACAAGAGTGTGTAGTGAAATACAAAGCACACAGACTATTTTCAAACAGCTTGGACAAACAAGGTTCTCTATTAGAATAAAAATAAGTGTCAGTAGCATATTACTAATATTTCTGTCTGCATTTGGCATGGTGCCTTACCTTCATGCTGACGCTTTCAGTGTGTCAAATACTTCTATCTTTCCTTTCCAAACAAAAGAATGTCTTTAATTCCAATTAATAATTATGTATTAGGCTACAATGAACCTGTAATTCAATTCTTAATGCAAGTTTTACTTTATTATTTAATCTCTTGGATAACTGTTCCCTAGAACATTTTGAAACAAATTTCTGTCACTGCCCTAATGAAAAGTGACTATTTGAAAGCACTAAATGATGCTAAAAAAATAGATTTATTTTTACAGTCCGTATGTAATACAAATGTAATTATTTCATCTGTGAAAATCATAATTTGTGTTCTGCTAGGGTCAGCTCTTTCCTGCAGAACAATACAGCTCAAAAGAATATGAAAAAGGCTCAAATACAATGTCAAGGCATTGACTAAAAAGCACAATGATAAAAGTTTAAAGCTAAGCTTGTTCTGAAAGTTATAAATAAAATAATCTGATCATCAGTATCTTAGATGCACACATACATGGGATGTGGTTTAGTGGTGGAATTTTTAGTGCTTGGGTTAATGGCTGGACTCAGTGATCTCAAATATTGTTTCAATCTAGAGTGATTCTACAATGCCATGGCAGTATTTCAGCAAGAGCTTCAGGTTGAATTTTTGGAACACCATGAATTTCTTGGTGTTCCAAGAAGAAGCTTGCCCATATCCATATAAAACAGGGAATGCATAAGTTGTATTTTATTATTGCCTTAATGTGACAGAACTCTCTGGATAGGAAATTCTACATACCTTAAAAACAGCAATACAGAAGACTGACTTCAGGAAAGTCTAAATGAGTTAAGGTGAATGACACAACCCACGGGATGAATTTTAAAGAATTAGGCTTAATAAGGCCCCAGTTTTGGTTCCATCTGAGACCAGGTTCATCCTTCTTGTGGACTGTATTGATATGCCACTGTAGGTGATAATCCCCCCCCCCCCCCCATTGCTATGTGATTCCTGAACACTTTTTTCTTCAAGAAAATAACTGCAGGGAATGTCGAAGAAGTTAATCACCAGCACCCTGTATGATGTTGCATTGCTTCCTTAGTCTTTACTGAATGGAAATATATTTACTGCCACCCTAGCAGTAGTTTCCTGTGTCCACTTTACACTGACCTAGGAAAAATCCTTTTTTACTCTGAGAAGCAGTACAGTTTATCTGAAGGTGTATAGTGTTCCAGTCACCATCAATTCATTTTACATATAAATTATACTCCAGATGTAATTACTCAACTTCATATGTCACACTAACACTTGACTAGAGATTAAAATCTTCAGAAATTCAAATGTCAGTATAAAGTTGCCTTGCAGACAAAATGTGTCCACCAACAGATAAACTAGTTGATAAAGGAAAGAGGTATAAGTGCAGTACTTAGCATGCTCATTGAAGGACACCAAACCAGTCCTGTCTCCATATTTCTTAGTTTAGGATGGTAAGTAGTTAGTGTAGAAAATTAATACAATGAATTACTGTATGCACACCTTTGTCTTGCAAGGACACAAACACCAGAACTAAAGCACAAGTTCACTTTATTAGGTGCAGAAATAATTTTTTGTAGTAATGAATAAATGAAGTCAATAGTATTTTAGCTGTATAGCGCTTCTCCCTATTAAAGGCAAGTAAAAATAATTAGCAATAATTTCTATGCATTTCTGTCCCCTTCCAAAGTTGTAACAGGTTTCCCATCATCTATCAGATTTAATATTACAGGATCTAATGAGGTGTCCTTCCAGCTGAGGACAGCTGACTGCTGCTTCGGTTCCTCAGCAGGAAACTTGTTTCATCTTGTAGTAGGCATATACGTTGCTGTGCAAACGGGCAAGAAGCTTTTCAGACCATCTGGTTGCTTTGAGCAGCAGAAGAAAGATGGAAAATTAAAGCAATTCAAAGGATTGGGTCAGTCAGTCTAGTAGACTTGGAAATGTTTTCTGAGAACAGGACAGTGGATTAGAATATTTTTTATTTTATAGAAAGCAATGATTTACAAATGCTCTTTCCATCCACCCATCTTGTAAGTCTTCAGAGTAGGCTTCCCAGAACTACCAGGTTTAGGCTATTCTTATTTTCTAACATAAGTCCCCATAACAGCAACTACTTGGCATGTAATAAAGATCAATAGTTCTTTGCTTCCTTCAAGCTACTGAAGTTGTCCACTGAGCAGAGATGAGTTAATGGGCACTTTCTCTGAGTGCCAGTCACAGGAAGGGACCTTCAGCACGGGGCACTCTGTTCTCAGCTTTACAACATGTAATGTGAGTAATGTTTTTTTTCTTTAGGAAAGGACTATATAAAATTCAAGCAATTAAAAAAAAATCAGTAAATGGGGAGAAGCTGTTTCAAATGATAACACATTACTTTAACATACATTTCTGCATTTCTGTTTCCTTTTTCTTTATTAAATTCTGGAAAACAGTAAATGCATTTATCTATATTTTTCCTAACTTTTTAATGAATTCTTCTTATCTTTTAATATATTATTACTAGTACACAGAATAGTAAACTTGGGGATATGCTGCTTTTTGTTATAGTTACTAAAATAACTACCACCACGTCTTATGATTAGTCAGAATGTAGTTTATACCAACTAAATGAGTTTCAGTGATCTGTGTTCTAAAAACTTCAGTTCTGCATTTAAGGAACCCTACACTATAGTCACTGCTCACCAGGAACATTTCTGCAGCAAAGGAGAGATCTTAAGGAGGCAGGAAAATAGAGATAATTCCTGCCTTTTACAGCCAGATTTGTGGTCTGGACTGTCCAAAAGAAAGCTATGCAAAAATTGCACCTTTTGCCATGTTATTTACACTAAATATGAAATTAAGACAAGACAGTTTGAGTTAGCAGATATTGCCTGCATGACCTTTTCATTTAAAAAGTGACAGCAGTAATTGTAAAGTTGCTTTCAGATATCTGGGTTCATCAGTTGGAGAGAATGTTCATATAGGAGGCCTGGATACATGACTGAGTGGTTACTATTTGAAGAGGGACTGAAAATGGCCAATTAGAATTAAAACCAACTTCTGTAATATCTCAGTTTCAGTCTCCAGTTATTTTTTTAACTATTTACCTAAGCTTAATTTAAATATATCTATTTGTAATTTTTGATAGCTGTTGCCCTTATTAGTCATCCTATTAAAAAAACCCCAAACCAAAAAAGCCAAAAAATCCCAAACAAACAAAAAACCTCATAGGTTAGTTGTTTGTAGTAATTTCAAATTTCTGCCTCTGAAGAGCCTGAAGAGATGTGAACTCTCAGTATGTTCATTGCTTAATTTATCATATTTTATTTGATTTAATATAAAAATAGCAAAGGAAATAACAAAAATTTCCTTGAGGAAAAATAATTAATCTGAAAAGAATTGCCTACCTTTCATTGGCTCCAAATTTGATAGAATTCATATAGAAGTGTTTATTTTAAAAAACATTTCATACTTATTTAGGGTTTGCCAACAAGCCTGAGAGTACGCTCCTTTCTTTGCTTAGCTCCTAGCATTTATGGCACTTACCTAGGAGAAGCCTGTTTCTTGAAGCAACTCTTGCTTTTAATCAGTCTGTTTCCTTCAATAAATCTTAATACAATATTTTATAGCAGTTCTGAAAAAAGCAGTGTGATAACTTGCAACTAATGTGGATGTTTTGAGACGCTCAGAGCAGGTCCCTTAATATTTTCATGTGAAGTTCATTAAAAAAAACTTTGCAGAGCCCTTAAAATATTACCTACTGTGATATAAATAAATGTTGATGTGGAAAAAGACATTTTGAGCATATATTACATTTCAAGGCACATTTGGATGCAATAAGTCATTGACTTTTCAGTCATTTTGTAATGGTTTTTGCATATTTTGACAAGACTGATATATAACTGTATGTTTTAAGTCCTATTTCATGTAAATTTAATATTAAACATATTTCAGTGTAGTATGCTTAATATATATTGACAGTATAGTTAAATACTTTTCAGAATCAAGAAAGATGGACAAATATATACATCTGCTTTTATAAAATGTGGCAAGTTATCTCACCAGAGACATTTTATTTTCCATTCTGACCTGTCTTTGCTTTTTGATTTGTGAAAGTACTGAAAATAGCTGTGGCCAAGTTTTCATGACTAGAGCAAACAAAAGCCAGTAAAAGAATCACAGAATCAATTAGGTTGAAAAAGACCTCTGGGATCATAGAGTCCGACCTTTGACTGAACACCACCAACCATGTCTACTAAACCCTGGCACTGAGTGCCATGTATAGTCTTATTATCATTTCTTACATCCTTCCTGTTTTCTAGTGGTAACTCAAATTCTGCTGAGAAAGCTCTGTTTGATAGAACAGAAGCTTAGGATAATTTTATAAAAGAGAAATGCAAGCGCATATTTTATCTTCAATGCTATTTATAACAGAGCAATCCATATGTTTTTCTTCTACTTTAATGAAGTGTTCTTTCCACCAAGAGACACTAAGATAGTCTATTTATTATCTTGTAAAACCTGAAAAATTGACTGATATTAATTTTATTTTTGTTAAAAATATAATAATTAAACTTAGACAATGTGCCTCTGTACAGATTTATTTTTCATAATGGCTGTGTCTAAGGCCAAAAATGATTTTGTGTGATTCATTTACTCCTACTTTTGTTCAGATGGATGCTTATTCCCTACTGAAAAAGAAGGCACTTAGTTTCTTAGTTCTGTATTCTCTTGTCATCTGGAGTTTGGCAAACAACAGTTACAATATAAACTATTCAACATGAATTTAAGGGGACTATAAAAATATTGCACTTCTTTCCCCCCCCCATTAATTTATTAAAAAAAATGATCAGAGACTGTCAGTTCTGAATTAAATATTTAGTTAAAATTCTGCTTTGTGAAGGTACTTGCCATATCCTCTTATATGTGGTTTATCTGTGTTGGCCACTTCAGATTTTCAAGCTATGCTGTGAGGTGTTTTACTTGTGTCTAGTTATTTTATGTATAAAGTCTAACCTAAAAACTTATACTGTACATGAATTTGCAGAATTAGAATTATAATTTAGTTATGTTTTTTAGACTGCAAGACTTATTACTTTTGTTATCATTATGAATACTGTTAAATTTATATTTACATTTGCTAACTAATAAAACTCCTAAACCCAAACCTACTTCTACATTTTAGCACAACAGAGTAAGTTATTTTCATTCTATTTTACTAAAAAGTCTCTTGGAATTTTAACAATATTATTGTGTTTGAATAGCAAGAAGTCCTTCTGAGTAGTGTTTTCTGTATAAAGCATGTTGTCAAAAGAACAACACAATGGAGAACAAGAAATTAGGCAATATCATCAGGAATTGTATCTTCAAAATGGCAGACTAGTCTGTGCCAAAAGACATTTAATTTTTATGCCCTCTTGTAGATAATACTTTTAGAAAAATGTTCTATACTGTTCACCTGAAAAGTGTTTTACAAATGAGTTGGTATGGAGATCTGGAGATTCTGCTCCCTTAAAGCATTTAATTATATCCTTGTCATTAAGAATATGAATAATTACATCTCAGGGAGGCTACTTATAATTAATTATTTGGATTATAGCATGAGTATTGAGAGAATTCATCCACTACCTTGAATAAGGAGTAGCCATATGCAGTATTTTTTCCAAATGTAAAATTATATATCAAATCAGATCATCGATATGTAAAGCACTTCAACAGAATTTTTCCCATTTATAATCAGTATTCTAATGCAAATCTTATAAAGTATTCTATCAAGAGGAAGCACTTAGAGTGTTCCCAGAAAAAAATAAGTGGCAAAATATAATCTAAAGTGACTCAACATTTCCCATGGTATTATTTTCCACTGCACTGGTCTAAAATACACTGACAGTTACTGTTCCGAAAGGGGGAAAAGCTCCATAAATAATAGGTAGGTCAAAGAAGTTCTGTCTAATTGGCCTTGTACAAGCTGAAGCAAATGCAAGACAGTTTATTAGAATTTCAAGTGCAGAAGGGTAAATGTTAAAACTGCATTAAATAATTTAAGCAAAATAAAATATTTAAAATTGAAAATATTCTATGAACTACATGTTATAAAAAAACAAAACAAAAAACAAAAGATGCTGTAATATGACTCTGGGACATTATCTGGGAAGATGGCAATGAGAATTTGGTTTCTGTATAAATTTGCTAGATGAACAATGACATGAAGCACAGTTAGTGATATGTGCCTTTGAATAAATAAAATAAAACAAAATAAAACATGTATTTTTGTCTTATTCCAATGCAAGAGATAGGCCAATACATTTTCATATTTACAAGCAGTGTCTCTCGTACATACATCATAAAAAGGGTTTTAAAAAAAATCACATACATTTCTTCATGTTCAACATACCTGGAAGTTACTAGAAAACAAATGGTTTTAAGCAGTATGAGTTTTTAGTTAGTCTAAAAACTGATTTATCTACTGACTCCAAGTGGCATAATACCATTGGGATTTTCAATGGGATAAAAAACAATGGATAGAGGGATCTGCAATGGATACCTCACAAATTGGGCAGCATGAATTATTGCACATTTACCTACTGAAATTAGGAAACTCCCTCAACTACTAGTACAATGAAACCTCCATGTGGTCCCTAGACCTAATTAATAAAAATACCTATACTTCCTACTCACTCAGTTTGGATTTCCCTAGCAATATCAGCATTCCTTCAGGTCTCACACAATATCTATTATAAACAGGAAAAAAGGGGTTAAATTTCCTGGAACATACATCTGAGCTACTGAATGAAGGAAAGCCTATGTAAACACAGGTGTGAAAACAGATGGAGAATGGAAAAGATAGCAAGGAGACAAGTCTTATCTTGTGTTCCTGGAGGTTGAGAGGAATTGTGCCAGTGACAACAGCAAGAGCAGGATGGAACCACAGTGAACGCTCAGTCCTCTGAGTTCACCAGCAAGAAAGTAAATGAAGTAACAGCAGAGTCCTGAACGTGTTCCCAGAAACTCTCCTTTGGGTAAGCTGTGCTGAGCCTTATTGGTTGGGTAGTGCTGGATTTATTCCTTTCTTTTTGCCTCTGTAGGCATGTCAGGCCCACTCCATCACACCAGTTCAGCATGAAGGCAGCTCAGCATGTACTTAGCTGAGTCAGGACTGCATGCCCAGAGTGTTTCATCTGACTCCACAGGGCTAGCAGCTGGAGGGGAACAAGACCACCTGAAACCACGCCCACTCATCAAAGTCCTCTGCACTAGTTTGGGACAGCTATAACTTTTATGTTTGCAGCGGTAAACAATCTCAGGGGAGTTTTGTTCTCCAAGTAGGAGACTGCCATCCGTAGCAGAGTATATGGGAACACCAGCAGACTAGGTCTGGGGTGAGGGGTATGCACAGAAATGAAGGGTCACAAGGCATCGGGGAGTAAAAGGGAAGGAGAAATTGCAGGGCCTGATCTTACTGTGATAACTGAAGGAGCCCTAAGAGCCACACATAGAGCCAACTGAGTAAGAAGAAGGAAGTTGTTGGATTTATTTTATTAAAGCAAACTTCTCTTTAATTTATTAAACTCCTGCATGTTTGCAGCATGCAAACCACAGCAAAAATCAGAATTGTCTCACATCAGTGGTATTACATCAGTTTTTATCAATATATATCTGTATAAGGTAAATTAGATAGTATTAGGCTTATTAGATACATTAATAATTCTGCTCTGTAAAGCCCCAGTAAATCATGAACTAATCTCTGTAAGCAAAAGACTCATATTCTTGTGCTTCATCTTGAAAGATGTCAAAATCTTTGCATTTTACCAGTTTTACCAATATCATCTAGTGAATGGCATCCCATCCCATGGCAGGGGGTGGGAACAAGATGATCTTTAAGGTCCCTTCCAACCCAAACCATTCTATGATTCTATAATTCTATGACCACAGCTGAAAAGAGAGGACACAAGCTACTCATCAGATATCTGTGAATTGAAAAGGTTTGGATTGTGAAAAGCAGAAAATAAAAAATAATTCTAACATTCTCATCTCTCTGGAGAACACACTCTTTCCCTGAAATGTGTATCGGAATCTGAGTAAAGTTTCCTGACCAAAGCAGACACAGGAAATATTGCACAGTGGAAGAGCAATCCTGCATTCAAAACCTAAGATCAGTAGCCCCTTTTTTGCTTAATGGAGACATGAAAAATCTGAGGCTGTGGTGCTGTTTAAGAAGATACAACTTATAACAACCAATCTGTATGGCTCCCTGGTCTGACACAATAAATCAATATCAACACTTGTGCTCCCAGAAGCAAGTAAAGAGCACATAGGTAAGAGGGATGTACCATGCCTGAACAGATCCTTTTCTCAATTTTTAAATGTCTTATGATTTGAAATTTCCTTGTCCCAGCTCAGAAATGCTAACTTTTGGATGTCAGGTATACTCCAGAGATGAGTTACCTGAGGGGGCCTTGGCTCTGGGGAGATTTGGGAGTCCCTGGAGAGTTAGGCTCCCCTCCAGAACATGTGGAGGGTTTCACCACCATCCTGCCTTGGATTTGGAAAACATTTGTCAAACTTTTAATATGTAAAATGTTTGGATATTAATAACATTGTATCAGTTAAAAAGCTAGGTAAAAACTTAACAGTAAAAAAACAACACTCAGGTAGTGGGAGAACTGGAGATTAGTGTGAAAGCCAACATTTAAGAAGAACCAAAGCAGTGTCACCAGTATTTGAATGGAGACTGCTGGGAGAGCAAAAGCCTGGAAAACCAAAAGTTGCAGTACAAAAGAGAGGAATATCTGGAGGTTTGAAGACTGAGATGCTGCTGAACATTTAAATTCTCTTGCCTGATCATTGTTTTTAGCTAAAAAAACAGGCTTCCCTACAAATCTAGTCTGATAGGAAACTAGATAAACCTGACAATTGGTTGGTAATTCTTCTCAAAAAGAACATGCCTGAATAACCACCAGTGGAATAGACTAATCAGACTGTACATTTTCTGTTGATTTTTGAAGGACGCGCAGTGATGACTTTAGAGAGAGCCCTCCATAGACCTGGGTTTGATCACCATCTGCCTCTTTCCTCATCTATGCTCGCTGATTTCTCCTTTTGAGAGTTAAGTACAAGACTTTAACCACAGAGATCTTGTGGTTTGTTCATTGGTATTCCTGTGGGAAGAGCATTCTGTCCCTTTATCTTCATGCATGTTCATAAATCTAATCTTCTTGAACTTTGTGTGCAGGAGCATTACTTAGCCCAGCATTGTGTAGGATGCTAATTCTCATCCTAAAAAGATTTTTTTCAGACTGCTGATTGAAGGACATTATCATCCTACCTATCTACTCTAAGTGCTAGTAAGAATTTCAAAGTAATTTCTGGTACTACCCTTTTTCCTAGGCCATATTCCCCCTACCCTCCCCCCAGCTCTCCCTTTGATGGAATACATAAAATTCCATCAATGGAAGGAATTTGTGAGAAATGCTGACCAGCCTACATTCCATCAGATCTGCAGTCAACACATCAAAAAATAATATTCCCTCAATTATTAGATGATAAATATATTCAGAAAAAAACTTTGATTTGAGGTTGACTATGTTCTTTCAAACTTTTCAGTAATGACCACAGAAAAAATGTTTTAAAGAGAGTGCTATAAACTATGTCTTGAACAGGCATGGACCAGTGGAAGGATTGTTTCATAAAGATTCTGGTCAATCCATTTTCATTTGTCTTTTACCAGCATTTGTAGAAAACAGTAACCTTTTACGGCCTTACCTTAGAATCCCTGTCCTCACATGATATGTTTAAATTAGTTTTTATAAAAAGGACAGGAATTAGACAGGGAAGGATACATGAAACTAATTTTCACTATATTGCACAGTTATATAGTCATTTCTACATCAGTGAAATTATGTAAGCCACAGTTACCACTGGAGAATTCCAGGATTTTAATACTTTATAGCTTTTATTGGATTTATTTTTAATTGAGGCATATCTCATTTTTCTGAAATGTCTATGGATTTTTTTATATCTTCCATCATTTTTTTCCCTGTCTTCAAAAATGGCTCCCAGCTCTCTGTTATTAGGAATGGGATTGCTTCCACTTTCAGCTTAGCATAGATGCATCTTTTCTCTTTACAAATACAAGAGAAACTTCTACCACTGACAGAGTTTTCATATTAAGGTTAAACAAGGTTGCCCTCAATGGAAATTATCATAGAATGACAGAATCAGAGAATGGCTTGCGTTGAAAGGGACCTTTAAGATCATCTAGTTCTGCTCCTCTTGTCATAGCCAGGGACACCTTTCACTAGAGCCCCATCCAACCTAACCTTTAACACTTCCAGAGATGGGGCATCCACAACCTCTCTGGGCAACCTGTCCCAGTGCCTCACCACTCTCATACTGAAGTTCTCTCTAACATCTGGTCTAAACCTACTGTCTTTCAGTTTGAATCCATTCCCCCTTGTTCTGTCACTACATGCCTCTGTAAAAAGTACCTCTCCATCTTTCTTGTAGGCTCCCTTCAGGTACTAGAAGACCTCAATTACATCACCCATAATCCTTTTCCAAGCTGAACAAACTCCAGCCTTTCTCATAGGAGAGGTTCTCCAGCCCTCTAATCATCTTGGTGGCCTCCTCTGGACTTGCTCCAAAAGGTCAGTGTCCTTCCTGTGCTGGAGACCCCAGAGCTGGATGCAGAGCTCCAGGTGGAGTATCATCAGAGCAGAGCAGAACAGAGGGGCAGAATCACCTCCTCGACTTGCTGGCCACACTGCTTTGGATGCAGCCTAGGATACAATTGGCTTTCTCAGCTGTAAGCACACATTGCCAGTTCATGTCCAGACTCTCATCCACCAGCAACCCCAAGTACTTCTCTCCAGGGCTGCTCTTGATCTGTTCATCCCCCAGCCTGTGTTAATACCGGAGTTTGCCCTGACCCAGGTGCAGCACGTTGCACTTGGTCTTGTTAAACCTCATGAGATTTCAGGTCCCTCTAGATGGTATCCTGTCCTTCAGGTGCGTCAAGGGCACCACTCAGCATTGTATCATCTGAAAATTTGCTGAGGGTGCACTCGATCCCTTCTTCTATGTCATTAATGAAGATATGAAACAATACTAGTCCTAGTACGGACCCCTGAGGGACACCGCTTGTCACTGATGTCTCTCAGGACTCTGAGCCACTGGCCACTACCTTCTGGATGCGACTGTCCAACCAATTCCATATCCAAGTAATTATGACCTTCTCCTTCTAGCTGCCTCTATAGGCACGTCTAGTAACATGAATGAAGAAGGTCAGTAGAGAATGAATGGATGGTCTGGACTATATTAACACATAGGCCAAAACCATAGGGAAGAGTGTGAGGAGCGATATAGATGTCAACAGAGAGAGGACTCTGTGGTAGGAGTCAGGTTGTGAGTGGTGTCAAGAACTAAGAGATGGAGGAGCTGACAGTGCAGAGGAACACCGTGGGCATGAGATTGATGGGAAGGGGAAGAAAACGCAAGGGACAAGCATGTGTCTGAACAACTTTCAGGAGCTGGAAAAGTGTGGGAAGGTGCTTAAACCTATCCCTTTTGAACAACAAGTAGGAAAACCTGACTGCACATGTGTTTGCAGCTTAATTGAGTTGCAAGCTTGAGGTGAACATTTGAATTCAACACTTCAATTCAGCCTTTCTGGAATGGAGAATAAGAATCAGTAGGCAAGTCAAAAATGTAAGCAATTGTATTTTGAGGATGTTGTGATGGCTGAGTTGTTCCATTTTTTTGTTATCTTGCCATGGTCCTGAGTATCTACCATTTACAATACTGAAAATGCAGTCTTTGTTAAGTACACAGCAGTGGACAATGAGAGCTCCCCCCTTTTTTCTTCTCTGTCTCAGACCATATTTTGTGTTTCTCTTTAATATCTTGATAGTTCAGAATCATTAATGGTATAATCCCAGTAGTAAGTAGTAGGGAGGAAATTGGCAGGTTTCAATCCAACTGAACTGTCTCCTCTCAGTACCAGGTGATTGGATTAGAAATTACTCTTCTTGTGACAAAAGAAATTACTGAACAGATTGTGTATTAATTCTTCACTAGACACTTCTCCAGGCTACAGCAGTAGCTATTACCTTCCATTTGCACCAGCAGCTGTTGGGCTTTGGATGCCTTTGCACCCATTTTTGCAACACCTGTCTCATGACAGCTGCAATTTAGATGAGCAAAAGTGCTTTGGTATGCAGCGTAGTAAGTTCTTGTGGTGTTTGAATATCGCAAGTAGCTTATTTTTTTGCCTGCATTCCTGTTAGAAGGGTAGTGGATGAACAGGATGAGCTAAATAGTTGTTTGAACTGTAACAACAGGCTGACAGTTATGTAAAATACTTTCATGTGCAATCTCCTCTGATCCTCTCTGGTTCAGAGGAGTATTATGGCCAAATTCAGCACGCAGGCTCTTGCAAACTCATTTTCATAAACTAGGGCACTGTTAAGCATAGAGGAGACCAAGACCAAGGTTGCTCTGTTTCTTCATCCCCAGCATTTACCTTTTCTTTCTGCTTTATCTCCTGTCTTCAGAATCTACACTTTAATCCTGTGGGATAAGCACAAGACCTCTTTTACCGAAGTGCTTCTACAAATACTGGTGATACAAATCACCTTGCAGAGGCTACTGCGGAGTGACAAGGTCTGCTGGCCAGATCAGTAGGAGTTGCTTTAGGGTATTATTCTAAAATGGGATTAGTTAAATAACTCTATAACACAATTCAAACGCTGAGCCCAATTCACTTTTCTAAGCTTCCCCCTTCTGTATACCAGCTAAATGGCACTGATTAGGCTTTCAATTGAACATTTTCTGAAAGGCTTTCAGCTCATTTCTGAGATGATTCATGGAATTCAACAGAAAATTGATAAAATGACCAACTTCATGGGCAGCAGTGGTAACACAAATGTTCAATCAGCTTCTGAAAATGAGCTTTGCTGCTGCTTATGGAAGCAGATGCCTATACTATCACACAAAGACAATCTGCAGTCACAAGGAACAACTTTTTTTGTATAGGTCAATTATTAGGTATAAAAAAAGAAATTGCTTTAATCCAAATATAAATATTCAAATCCCTTCATCCAAAAAAAAAAGCTATTTTCATTAGGATTACCAGATTAATTTAATTAGGATTAAAACCCATGCCTTGTTTTTATTAATATACATCTGTTAGAGACCTACCTAGTCAGATAAGGAGTTCAATTTCTCATAATATATACCGGAAGAATAAATGTTGCTTTGTGCTAAAATTCAGTGAAAAAGCACTAATAACAACTTGAAATATTTGTGAATTACAAAAATATCCCATGTAAAATTGCTCTTTTATTCATTGCCTAATTTTGCAAATCTTAACATGATTTTTACCTTTAAATTTATGATTTAAAAAAGCGCTCTTTTTCAAAGATTAATCCTGTCAATTTTACCTTTAAAAAGCTATAAAATTACCATGTTAATGATTATATTTTTATTTAAATATTGTCTGTTAAATAACAGTGCTCTTAATTCAAAATAACTTCAAAATTCTGGAAGGTCATCCTGCATCTTTAATATCTGTCCTCACAACAGTAAGCAGATTCTGAATGACTTATTCGGAAATATTTTGCATACCTTTTAATGCAGTCTGAATTGTCTAGGCAAAAGATGTTTAGTAGACTTATTCTGAAGTCTCTTTTTGTCTGTTATCTGAACATGTTTTATTCTAGTGCATTCAATTCAGTGTTATCATTCATTTTTTTCTACTCACCTCCAAAGTAAGAGCCATCTGTCAGCTTCAGCTCCTTGTTGGATTTGGTGATGACACCAGCAACACCATGTTGAATGAAATACATCTTTTTACCCACAGCCCCTTCTCGGATTATATAATCTCCAGGCTGAAACACCTCAAATCGCAGTTTGCTTAGCATGGCAGTCACAAAATTTGGGTCTGCATTAGCAAAAAGAGGCATTGTAGCAACCAGCTTCCGACAGTTGAAGTTGACAATCTCCTAAATTGGAAGGAAACATCATGATAATAACAGTCAGTAAATATGTACAATATGATGGACATTCAAAAAAAGACTTTCTGCTTTCTTCACAAAGAATTTCTTTATCCTCATATTGGAGATTTCTGTGTCTCTTTTCTGTGCCTATTTTATAAAATATTTCATCTGTTTCTAGTGAAGTGATTGAAACATCAGTGCAGTCTGACTTGCATTTCTGAGGTTGAAGACTGTCTTCTTCTGGTGACTTTTCACATGTTATTTATTATTCCCGTTGGAATTTAAGGGGAAAATATGACAGAAAGATAAAAATTAAACAGGTATTACTCTACCTGACACAAGATTAGTTGTTGCAATAACTATATTAAAGTTATGGATTTATGTAAGCCCTGTGTTTTCAAATTATACACCAGTAATATCTTTCTGTTCTGAACTTATCCAGTGGCAATATAAATGTACATTACAGTTAGCTAGTTGAAATCAACAGGAAAATTTCCTTCCCAGTTTTTAATTCATTTTATAAACACAGAGGCATACATTTCTGTTCTTCAAAGAAATGGTTATATAGTAGACCCCTATATGCAGAAAGCACTACTCTTTTCCTAAGGCCTAAAGGGTTTCTCCTACCAAGAGCATTTATATTTACAGGGCCAACTGTGAGCACATCTACATGAAAATATTAGTACCAAAAGGCTATAAGTGTCCTTACTTTAAATAAAAATAATAATAATAAAAAAGAACAATTTCTGAAATATTTTCAAGTTCATTCTTGGAAACCTTATATTGTGTTAGGAAATTAACATGATCAGTTGCCATTACAGATTTAACAGTGTATTGAAGAGCTGAGACTAATCACTATTACACTTAGAGAGGGGCTTAGGCAGATAACATCTACTGAGGTAGCAAACCCAGCATGACAGGAAGAGCAAGTATAATCATCTGTATATAAATGCACATAAAGCAAATGAAAGAAAAATAAAACCAGCAGTCACCTAACTGCTCTGTAAAACTAAACATGATTTTACTGTCAGTGGAGTACCCCTAGCATTTCTTACACTAAACCAAGTCTTTGAGATTGATGTAAATGAGGCATCCCACCTACAAGTGCTCTCATTCCCTTGACTGAGACCCATTGCACTCCTGCTGGAAGTGGCTTTTTCAATCTCCTATGCGTTTGCTGTCTCATATATCTCATGAGATATATCTCATATATCCCATGCAGACAGCTCTCTGAGCATGAAGCTTGTCTATACTTATCCAGAGATCTTTTCTTCTCCCAGCCCCACAATGTTATATCCTGCTTGCAGACATGGTGGGGAAGGTAATTCCACAGCATAAACAACAGAACCATAGTTGGTTCTTCAAATCAGTCCCCTTGCATCTGGGAAAAATTGGAAATCCCCCCTTTGAAGGGAAGCCATTAGTTAACGAGGCAAATGGATGAAGAGTGAACAGTGAAGAAACAACCACCCTTCCCTGAGATATCACTTCCTTTACAAATAAATCCAGTAGAACTTAAAAAAATAAATTGGAAAAAACGTCTCACCAGAAGCCCAAGAACTAGTCTTCCTTGTAAAAACACATGTTAAATTTGATGCAAGATATCTGCTGTTTGCCTAAATTCAAAAACTATCTCAAGCAACAGCACTACAAGGTGTGAACTACCAGATAGGTGGCATTCAAATCAGTGAATACTGCTGTGTCATTAAGTCAATAGGGGTAATCCCAGGCTACCCCTCTAAGTATACTCTGTATGAGGGAATAAATATCATACTGAGATTCCAACTGGCTGTCTTTTCTAAAGGATGAGGAAAAGCTTGTTTTCCTTCCTGTTTAAACACTACTTTTCTTAGTAAAGCTTCAGGCATCACCTCTTTTCCAAAGGAAAGTCATTCTCTTCTCCCACTGCTAGCAGCACGGTGGCATCACAGGAGGAGCCCCAGACTAAATCCTCAGCTCCCTGTGAGACTTCCTTACTGCAGTCTTGGCTGATGCTGGCAATAACTATTACTTGTCTTGCCTAGCTCAGGGACTTTTCAGCAGGCTTGCTGCTTGTTTTCTGTTTCTGAAAGTGAATAGCTTGTCTTGCATGCCCAGGAGGCAGAGAAAGGAAATTACTAAAGAAAGCAAAAATTGACTGGAAATTATACAGAAGCTGGTGGGGAAGCACGAAAAAAGGTTGGGAGAGTAGAAAGTTCAACTCCAGTCAAATTACAAAGAAAGAGTAAAATAGACCTAGGTGGAGTAGTACTAAGAAAGAGAGAATGGGAAGAAAACAAAAAGAAGGAACACAGAGACCTAGGAAAAATGAAAAAAATAAAAGAAGGCAGGAAGCTTGACTTTAAAAACAGATTGAGAAATGGAAATTGCTTGAAAAAGTGAGAGAACAGGAGAACAAAACCTGGAAAATAAGTGTCTAGAGTGAAAGCTGAGAAGTAGGGCAGATGAAGTAAACAAGAGAGAAACTGGAAAAAACAGAAGTTATCAGTAACATGTCTTTAAGAGTACCATAAGAGAGAGCATGATATAGAGAGAGGGGAGAATTCAGACCTGCATGACTCCTCTGTACAGAGCCAGTCCAGCCCAGCCAGAGGAATTCACCTCATCTTGGGAATCCCAACAAAACACACCCTGGACACAGAATTTTCATTCTTCGAATCTCATGTCCTCTTATTGCTCAGTCTTCTGCCCACCTTTCTCTCTCATTATGAAATCTATATCTGGATATATCCACGTATACACACACATTATCCTGCTCAGCCTGAGTTGCCTAATGAAGGTACCAACATAGCTACAAAACCACCCTGCTGTGGTAATTTCAGCAGTTATATCCTAATAATGCATTCATTTTGTTGATTAGTTTTCTGTGAAAGTTTGTGCTAAAGTGCAAACCTTCCTTATTTAAAACGTTAGAAGGTGGAAAATTACTGAGGGAGAAAGAAATGTGTCATTTTTAGAGTGTTTTGTTTTTCTTTAAAGTGTTCTTTTATTTAAATATGAGATCATTCAGAGCAAGTAAAATACATTTCCCTGAGTCTTAATCACAGGCAGTACTGCAATTTCAGATTCTTGTGTATTACTTTAAATGCCATCTTGGGGAGAAAGAAACAGTAAAGATTATGAAAGTGTTTTATGTAACTCAGAAAGTACCAGGAGAAAAAGTTCTGTGTTTTAAAAGAGAAGTAACAAAAGAACAAACTGACAAATTAAGAGGTGACACTTTGTGCAGAGAAAAATTTTTCACTCATATATTTTTTTTAATTCTTCGGAGATAGATTGGAACCAGACTATGCTGCCCAATATGATATCTTAATGTAATGAAATAATAATGATTTTGTCTCACCTCTACTTGAGGAAAACACCAAATGAAGCCTGAGGAAAGGATGAGGGAAGAAAATACCAAATGAAGCCCAAGGGAAGGACTAAGAGTGCATTATATAGCTGAAAGTGGTTAGAGGGCAAAAATGATTCAGACCTACATGGAACAAGTGTTGAACTAGTCCAAGTGTTGCTCTCCATTACACAAGATTTAAGTCAGAGGTGCAGTGGTCTGCTTTATATAAGAGACTGGTTAGGTAATTACAGTGACTCCTGCTCCTTTGTAGTGTATTGGTTTTATTACTCATCTTGATCTTCCTGGACATTTTTTTAACCTGATGTTAAAGCATCAGATATTATCACTTTGTTCAATATTTCTTGATGACTGCTCTGAAGCATCTCAAGATGTTAGAGAAGTAGTCACAAGGCTGTCCTAGCTGTGATTGGGGTTCTCTGATGGCATCTGTAAATTTTTTAGGACTTTTTTTCCAGAAGATTTTTAACTGGAGGTAGTGCTTTTATTTAGACTGACCAGAAAATGCTGTTGCTATAAAAAAAGGCAAGAAAGATCTGTATGCCTGAAAAGTTCTTTACTTTTTCTCAATAATCCAACTGAGCTAATGAAAGGTACTGTCATCTACAAATTATGTCCTTACGTGTAGGTCAACAAAGTCCATTTTTTTTCCTGAGTGTTCTTTCTTTACACTATGCTTTCGAAGGATGAGAAACTAAATCAGTCTTAATTTCCTGATGATTGAAAGGAAGAAATCACTTTACTGAGAAAGCTATTTTCTTCCTATAAGAACTAACTCACAGATAAAAGATTACTGAACCATCATTAAGAGAGACCTATAGGAAAAAGCATTACATTTAGGGATTTGGGGCTGTGTGAACAGATTAGATATATTTAAACCCAGTTTTGAGGAGTCATATTTTGTATGTGTTCATGATTTCCTGTAATTTTTTAATTCATTGGTCAATTATAGTCAAGTTTGGCAGAAAGGAGGTATCTCACTGGTACTAAGATCTCAAAGGTTTTATTACAGCAGGCAATCAGAAGGACTAGGATTAGTACCCCACTGGGGGAATGACTACATCATTATCTAACAAGTTGTTAAATGCCAGAAAATCTACATGTGGCAACAGGATGCAATATTCTTCATTTCTGGTGCACCTGAGATTGTTCAAATTGCTTGGACACATTCTGTTTAATCATCTCTACAGAGTTTATGACATAAAACCAAATTTTTCTCAGAGGCCTTTCATGTAAATAATAATGACTATGTACATTTTTTCTGAGTGGGATTGACATGATTTTCCATTTTTCAACGACACTAATCAATTTCAATATAGAGATTCTGCTTAAATTTTACTAACAAACATGGAAACTCTTGGACACTATTATTTACATCTAGAGTTGTGTCTAGAAACAGTATTCTTTTTTCTTCATGACTTGACATTTTGTCATTCTGTTAACATAGCTGGATATTTTATGTGTGTGTTTTAGAAAACCTCCCTGTCTAGCCCCTTTGGTTATAGATTTTAAAGCCCAAGAATGCTCTGCTCTGATGTGGTCTGCATATCTGACCTACAGACAAAGCACAAAACCTGAAAAAAACTCTGAGGCAAAGACAGTTCACAGGATCTCAATTGCCTTGAAATCCAGTGGTCAGCCTGTCTATTTACATTTTCAAAACCCTTCAGTCCCCAAGACCTCCAGTATACCTGCATACAGGTTATCCAAATGCAGAAAATTTGCCAGACAGCTGTGAGAGAATCTTAGGCAGCCAAAATGAAGAATGAATAAATAGGTTTTCCAGCCAAACAGTGAATTGAATGAGATTCCTTGCTTGGATTCTACCAGGACTGACAGGACTGAGTCAAAGAAGGTTTTTTTTCTCTCTATCTCTGTTCAATTCAGATTAAGACAAGTCAACCCTAAAGAGAGCATATGGTAGCTAGTATTGCTGTCTCCTGAGAGAAAGCAATCTTTTTTATGCATTTGCAATCAGAAGAGATATAGATTTGAGCAATTATATTTTCTTGGCTTTGTTGATTAAATGTTGGCCTTCTGCATACTTTTCTGTCATTCCTTTCTTGACTAGAATTTTCGATTCAACTCCTTATATGTATTTTTTATGCTTCAGTATTATTATTGCATTAAATTCAAATGCAGACAGAATAATCCTTTTGAGACATTTTGGTTCAACCAAATCTCCAATAAAGTCAGTCTGATGAAGGATATCCATCTTTTTCCCAGCTTGTTAATTGATTTAATGGAGCTTAAGAAAGAGCAGTTCTATGCATCTCAAGCTTGTCTTTAGATCGTCCATTATATTTAGAAGATTAAAAAAGAGTAAAAGAATGAATAAAGACACTATCTATGGACTCTTTCATTCACACAACTGTCTATCCATTCTTTAACTATTTTAAAAAGGAATTTAGCTTTCATCTTATTCAATGTTCTGACATGTTCTATGCTGTTTAAATTTAGTTTCCACCTGTGAAAAAGATGACAGGCTTTAAAACATGAGCAGCAATACAGGCAATGTTTCAAGGCAGTCTGTAACAGAGAGATAGCCAGTCTAATTTCCAAACACCGAGAAGTCCTGATAATTCAGATAAGTATTTAAAGTTTGGGCCAACTGACCAATCTCTACCTCCTGAAGGTTTTACTTCTGAACTGTTCTGCTGAACAAATTTCCTGAATGCTCTTAGTAAAAAACACCCAACGTTCATTACAGGAGGTGGCATTGAATTAGTGCTGTATCATAACAGCAGTTGCTGTAGAGAATGTTCCATTTTATTAACTGAATAAAGAAGCTGCAATTTGCAAAAGTATTTAACAATCACTGTTTCAGTTTTCTGCACTTGAGTAACCAAGTAACTTCATTCTTATTTGTGTGTGTACATTGGAGTGTTATACTCGCTAATACTATATAGTATTTCGTAAATAATATCTTGGGCAGGGGGCAATTAAAACTGAAACCTTCTTTTAGTAGGTATTTTAAAAATTGAAGATTCTCCGTTGTACCAATGAGACTACAGATGTAAACATATGTATTTTCAAACTGTGGCAGAAAGTGAATCCTAAGAGACATGAAGTTAAAAAAATCCTATTGGTACCATGTCCTATTGGTATCCATATCAGAATTTTTGTCAGTACATGGATAAGTGGAATGAGTTAGACATCATATTTGCTGTACAATGAATGATGCACACTTCATGTTTTTTTAAAACAGCAATTAAGAAATAGGATAAAGTTTTGCTAACAATCACAAAACTTTGTCTAGCCTGCTTGCTCACAGGTTAATATCTACTGTAGCACTGCTTTTCCACTGTCTTTGGAGTTTCCAGTGACCACTTCTAGCTGGTTCTGGAAACCATTTTCATTATTGTGCATTTGTACTGAAACTCAAGTGGTAAAACTTGCCAACACCAATGAATCTGTGGCTGATCTTGTATGTAATCTGTGTGGCAGCTACATCCTTCCCAAAAAACAGCTCAATTGCTACTTATAAGTTTGCTGAATGAAGAGTACCTCTTATATTTACCAAAGTGAGTGAGATTTCACCTGATTGCCAGCAAAAAAGGGATTTTGTTTTAGAATAGTACTGGAAAGAGTGCTGCTGTTCTCAGGACAGTGCTTGATTCACCTGATACCAAGAAAGAATAATTATGCATGAGAGTAAGAAAAAGAGGAGGAGACAGTGCAGTTTCACAAAGGCAGTCCAAGTCACATTTGTGTGAATTATCAGGTAAAATATATTCACTGGTGTGCTTTGTTGTGTAAAATTTGTCTGTCAGAATTCAGAACAGTATGAAAAGCCTGAACAGTTTCTCTTGCTGAGGAAAGGGAAAGCCATGAAGAGATTAACTTGTGGATGAAAACAGGGAGAAAAAAACCCCTATGTTTGAAGCTATCATGGGACTGACTGGGGCTAAAACAAAGTACTGAAACAAAGAACTAGTTGGCAGGAAAATGTAAACATACCTTGAAAGAAATTGAAAGCTATGGCTTGGATCTAAATTTTTGCGTTGACTTATTTCTGATTTTCACTTTTTTGATCAAGATCAGAAGATGAAGCTGGGAATTCTTCCATGGAGAGTTTATTGTGTGCTCTGCAACAGGCAAAGAATTCCTTCTGCTGTTCCATCTTTCCCTCTTTGTCTCCTGCTCCTCTCTTTAGTGCCCTGAGTACTGCAACCCAAATGGCCAAAATAACTGAGACAAGAAGGAAGTTCTCAAGAGAATGTGCTTTATCTACACACAATGTGTGTCGTTTAGCTGACACAGTAGCAACAACAACCAAGAAAACAGTCATTGAAAAGCCAGTGGTAATTTGTTCACTGAGTTATTTTACAGCTCTCAAAGAGCTCTGGATGAGAAATACTGTTATCTTGTTAATTGCTAGGTTAACACTTACTCTCCTTATTATGAATTAAAAGTCCATTGGTTCAAAGGCTCTCTCTATAAATTTATTAAGTGGCTTAAATTAAGTCTTAGTGATTATACTGGATAAATCCCAGTTAGCTGAGCTTGAAATGTCCACATTTAAATTATATTTAGTGTTTTTAAGCGCATTTCAGTTTGCATCTAATTTGATTTATAATTATTCAGTGAAGGCCTACTCTATGTTATATGGGAGAAACATCAAATTCCTAACTTTACCTAACACAAAATTTAAACATTCTTACACTATGTATATGCCACATCTTAAAGTGGTGAAAAAGAGCTTTTGTAAACAATGTCATTTATTTAGATTTCTTAGACAAATGTGTGACAGGATCCTAAATGCCAGTGTGTGTACGTGCTAGAATATTTATAATGGCAGCTATAGATGAACACATCTATATATAACAGAAGGCTGTAAAAAGAAAGATAAGGAGGATTCAGAATCCCTTTCTAATTCTGAATCAGCCTTTGTCACTGCTTTGCAATGGGAACTGGGACAAGCCAATTGTATGATCACTTGAATTTGCTTTCTACAGGAAACTACTGACAAGGGTGCTGGGGTGGGATCATGTGCAAAGGCTCAGTGATGTTACGTTGTGAGTGGCAACTTGCATCACAGGTGTAAGGAGCTCATGACCCACATTCTGGCCACTGCACCAGAGCCCAAGCATGCAGAAGTAGAAAAATACTGAAAGTGCTGATTTTAGAGCCCTGTTTTACAGTGAAACATGGGGATGATGCTCAGTTCTAAGGGTGAGACTTGGAGAGCTAGCTCCAGAAAAGATATCATCAGTTCATAAAAATGGAGATGAAGTTTCTGGGAATAACTTAGTAGAGTGTCAGCCAGACAGCCCTCAAGACAGAATTTGCTTGAGAGTACCACTTTGGCTAATATTGGTAGCTGCAGGGGAAAGAAATGAATAAATGGCAAAGGAGGTTGTAAAGAGTGGAAGAAATTCTGAGGAGTGCAAATGGTGACAGCAAAAACAGCCTCAGTAGCAGATCATGTGGAGGAAAGAGAAGGCAAACTGGCAGGAGTAGACTAGTCAATGTGAATTAGTTGTAACAGCTAGAATAAAAGCGATGCATGAGATCTTAAGTATCCAGTAGGCAGACACACTAAATAATGGCATGGTACCAGAGTAACGAAAAAAAAAGTCATATTACAACTAGAAGCCAAATCCTGGTCAAGATTTGACAGATCAAGGATGCACAGGACATCCTCAGCATTTCTACGTCCTGAAAAGCTTTGTTCTATGGAGCATGGAGAGGAAGCAGCTATATAAATAATAAATGAGAAATCAGGGGAGATACCTATAGCCTATACAGTTGCTCTGTTTGCTCTCTGAATGCAATCACTGAGGCCTTAAATAGTTGTGCTTGTGCTTTCCCTCCAGGAGTAGACATGCACTAAAAGCAAGGGGGCCTGATAACAGCAGAGCATTCCGGAACTGCCATTAGCATCCATGCATAAGACAGGATGCAGGTGCATAGGAAGTTCCAGGTTCTTTACAACACTAAAATAATCTTTTTCAGTTCAATTTCAGTTCATCTGCTTGCCCAGAGTTTTAAATTTATTTTACTATTAATAGTGTTTAAGTATAATTACATTACTCACAGTGAATTAAACACATAAGAAATATGTTCCTATAATTTATTCAGAAAGATTTCCAAATGATCTTAAGACTATGTCTTCATCTCTACCTTTATGAATAAATTTATCTTACATATTGAATTCATATCATAGGAGAGCCCTTATACCCCTTGCAACTACAGTTAATTTTAAGATAATATATTATAAATATAGACTGGGTGGCATAGGAAGTATGTGTTGAGACATATGGCAACAGCAGTAACAGAAAAACCATGCTGAAGTACCTAATGCAATATATGTACTTACTATGATGTGAAGATATCAACAAAGTATTATATAATATTCTTCTCAAATATACATCTTGCACACGTTTGTGTGTATGTGCCAGCAAGTCAGGGTGTGTGTATGTATACATATACATATGCATATATATGCTCTCCACATGTATATATACACATATATATCTCTACAGATGTATTTACATGTGTACAAAATGTATGTATTTGTACATTTAATGAAAAAAATTAAAGTTTAACTAATTAATGGGTCCCATTAGATCTGTGTTGCAAATTAGTTTTAATTATATATTTAGAGATTAATGTAAGTCATATAAGAGTGTGTGCTTGTATAACTGAAGTATAATCTATAAGCAAAGAGGTGAGAGGAAAGAAGATTCTGCTCTGAGTCCCAATTATGTTCTTTGGAAATGAAATGTCCTGATGTTCTATATTCTGCAAGGACACATGATCTGTATCTATTTTCAGTGAACATCTTCTCACATGGTAGCCTAAAAATAGGCCAGCCATGAACTTTAAATAATGGCTCAGGAAGGGTATTAACCTCTTTCTCACATTCTAAGTTTGTTGCTTTGCTGTAAGTATCAATATTATGAAGAACGTATCTGGTGTTAGAGAATGACAAAGCAAGCTACATACACCTCCCTTTCTGTTTCTCTACAGATATCATTGCCTCTTAATTCCCTTCAAGGTCTGTTATATATATTAAGCTGTCCACACACAATAATGACAGCATTTCTTTTCCTCTGTTTTCTGCCAGATGTTAAAAAGAACGAACTATTTAATTTCCAACACGGCAGGGATGGGAGACTTTCTACTCTTGGTGAAATATGATGATTATGAAAACTTATTTTTCATAAATACACAAGTGTTTATACAATGTGTGGCAATAGACCCCCAGAAGAACCTGAGAGATTAAAATTCTCTTCAGGAAACTCCTTGTCAGTCATTGCTCTACTACTACCAAGGATGGCTTATGTTCCAGTGCTACCACTGACCAAGGAATGCGTGAAGGTATCAGGAAAGAGGCAGAGACAACAGATAAAAACATTGCCTTGAACTCAGTCTAGAAGTTACCAGGAAGTCTGTACCTGTAAACACAATGTCAGAATCCACATTTTGCACCAGCTTTTAACTTCAGTCATCTCTGAGACTCTCATTAATCACTAAAAATATCATATACTAAGTTCCTTCAGTGTTAGACACTTATCTTTAAATTCAACAAGTGTAATTCAACACCTTGTGCATCAATATCGACGCTAAATTTATCTGTCCATTTATAAATAATTTCAAAAATTTCAATTCCCATTTCCATTTAATCTGTTATATAAAAATTCTTCATCAAAAGAGATTACACTTCCAAAAGATTATTTTGCAGCTGTAGAGGAGACTCCTGATTTTTCAGGTAGTAAAAAAATTCAGTATTTCAACTTTGACTTATCTACAAGACAATTTATGGAGAAAAGATTTTACGTATTTGCCTTTTGCATTTTCTAAATAACAGCAACAGTACAAAATTACAGATTAGACACAACTTTGTTAGTTTCAAAATAATGTACAATTTTTTTTTTTGTTATAGTAGCATTAGGATAAAAGGAAAACAATCATCTAGCATTGCCTTGAAGTGCAGAATTTAACTTTGATATCTCTCACAGCTTTAACTAGATTTACCTTCTTAAATCATCAGTGTACTAACTGGAATTTAAGTTCATAAGTGCGTACTCAGAACAGATTTCATGCTCAGTTGTTTTTTGCATGCTCATGAAAGACAACTCCAGATTTATGCATGGGAAGTGCTGGGTACCCTTCTGTATGCTGTTACTACCATATTCATAATGTGCAACTGAGTGCATAAAAATAGGCACATGCATTTGTTTTTGCATGAAACAGTTCATGGCATATTTATCTCCTCTTGCTGGTGGCAAATCACGATGTTTATTTCTAGTGACTTTCATGGACAATGGCATCTTTGAAGGGTGCCCATTCAACCCAGAAACTTTATTACATGGCCCCATAGCATTTTTACTGGTTCCAAATAAATATGCCTCAAAAGACTTTAATTTGCTTCTGGATCCAGAATTTAAATTCTACAATGAAAACTTATGGAAAAGATGTTCACTCTCACCACCTGCAAGGATGAGATTTACAGGGAAGGCATGTGGGCATGTCTACACTTTTCATCTCCATCTTGTCTGAAGTATGCTTTCTACTGGAGTCAGGGCTGCATCCTGCCCTCTTCTTTTCTCCTTTTCCTTCCCATGCTTCCCTTATGCAAGTGCCATGGCATGAGAAGAAAATGGAAAACCCTGGTAGGTACCGGAGTGCCAGATCCCACATCTCCTAATCTTGAATTAAAAGAGATAATGTAATTTTCAGCTCTGCACTAAGAATTTTAATTTACTTATTTTTCATTTTTTTTCAATTATTCTCTCACAGGTTCAAAGGAATGTATGTTAACTTCTGCTGTTTTAATGTAATGGATTTATAGTCACAATTCGGGGATTAGGGTAAAATATCACTCATTTTTAGCAAAATAAAACTCTCCATATCCAACCAAAAAGAGCACCTGTCAAGCTAAAGCAAGCATAGTAGTAGAAGAATGTGTTTACATAAGAAGAACTAACTCAGAAGTTATTTGAAGTATAGGTTATTATTTTGAACCTCCTAAACATGGAGCAATGCTATCTATAATTGCAATAGCATATTCAAACCTAATAGAAATGAACATGTTGTGAGAAGCACTAATACACAGTAACCTTTCCTGGCTTTCACCAGAAACCACATAGAGAATAAAAAAAAGTGCTTGCCTCTTTCCATCCACTGCCCTGAGCACTACCTGGTTATCAAGTATCTGAACAATTCTTCAGTCCATTAAAAACTGAGATACAAAAGATGCTTGGAAGCATGATCCTTTCTTTGTATGAAAGACAACTAGTGCACTAAGATTTGGGCATTTGATTTGTTTTAGTATATTTGAAGTGCTCATGAAAGAACTGTCATGTCTGAAATATTTATTAAACAATTACAACAAAGGAATCTTGTAGGTGCAGTAACATGCCTGTTCATAACTACTGAGCAGCGCTGGTGTATTATTATCTGTATTATTGGAAACAGTTAGATGTGGGACTTGTCAAAGCATGTCTCATCTCAGGATGGATTTGCTAATAAAGCATGTCAAACACAGAAGGGACTGTCATCAAAGTTTCTTGAATATGCACAACAGCAATGAAAGTAGTTGACAATTCAGCTGCAGCATATACACTGGTGTATGTGCATACAGCAAGGAGCAAACACACTCCCCATAGCTCAGGAAATCAAACTACATTTTGTTAGGTCCCTGGGAAACAGGTTTGAGAGTGTACACTGCTTGTTACCACATCACGCCTGCTGGGGAAAATCATCTTAAAACATTAATCCAATCCAGTGGTGATTGTCTGCCCATTTCCACATTAAAATGACCCTTTGTTACTATTTTTAGTTTTAAAAACTTTGTTGTAGTTCTTTGTAAGAGGTGGTCAGGGTTTTGCCTAAGCTTTGTATACCTGGACTACAATTTAGGCATAATTCACACAGATATTTGAAAAATACATATTTTTTTTTTAGCATTTGTGAAGTAAATAATGCTGTGGTATATCAGCATTTATTCTGAAAGACTGACATGCTGCATAAGTCATTCATGATTCAGTACTCCAGAGTATGAACCAAAGCTGTATTTTGTGTCTCTCTGGAAAAAAAAAAAAACAACCAAGAAACTTTAATCGACTGGATAAAGAGGTATTCACGCTCCATATATACATATAAGGAGATACTTAAATGAATTCCAATGTGACTACATCTGTACTTCTGATGCACTTTTCCTAATTCCCCTCTTTAAGCTTCATACCAAGTATCACTGCATATTAAATGAAGAAAAGTGGATTGTAATTAAATAATTATCTTTCTGTCTTTTATGAGATAAATTTAGGGACATAAGTTGTTACGGAACCAAAATACTTGGAATCTCCAAATTTTAATATTGCTTCTGATGCTTCATTGTTTTTTAGTAAAATAATTTGATTTTCTACCATTATTTTAATGTTTGAAAGTCTGTAGCCCAAAATCATCATGACTTGCTATTAAATAGGATCAAACATTCCATAGTCTAATTACACCATATTTTTGCCTCATACTATTATTTTGGAGATGCTTCATCTTTTGAGCACAGGATTATAATTTAGTCAAAATGAAAGAATATATTGTTTCATGATTTCTAAAGATAAATACTGAATAAAAGGAATGATATTAAAAAAGGAGGTATGTTTTAATGGGAAAAAGGAGAAGGTCTAAAACTAGGGAAAAATACCAGGGTTACCACACTGATAATTTTAGAATTGATTTTGAAAAGACAAAATAATTTCTCTACAAAAATACTTTGTCTACATGTACAAACTGATTTGATTTATGTCCCATTTTCATTTAGATACAATATAAATTATAAATCATGGAAGCTTTCCATTAGTTGGTTGTGGGAGTACTTTTCTTACAAGAACTGTCACAAAATGCTGTTCCTGATGCAACACTTAGACACTGAGCAAAGTGTTTTTTCAGAATCTCATACCTGACTCATTAGGCTGTAATAGGTACCACAATGTACTTATATTCACTATCCCTATAGAAAAAACAAAGGCCAAGAACTTCACACAGTTCTGCTCAGTTCCAGAAACAGCACCATGTAAAGATGAAGTAGCTTATTAAAAAGAAACTACAAGAAGCTTCTTCTGGCCTTGTGTGGAGAAATATTAAGTGACACACCTATTTAAACACAAAAAATAATGTATCAATTACCTCTTAGAGTTAGTTCTTACATTAAAATAAAATAAAACTTGATGGCTGGCAGTGATTAAAAAGCAAATTAATGTTAGGAATTAGTAGGAAATGAATTATTTGTATTATTGTAGCATCAGTATGCTAGCTGCAGACCTGGTGCTATCAGCTCTAAAAGGCTATAGTGGAGCCAGGAAAAAAAAACTGAGAATGGCAAGAAGGATGATCATAAGGGTAAGCTAGCTTCATGCAGGAAAGAATTAAATAAAGTATATCTCTTTACCACCAAAAAATCACAGTTAAGGATGTTATCATTAAGTCTATAAAATCATAACTGTCATGCAAATAATGGGTAGGAATTGACTGTACTATTACTTTTGCTACAAGAATTAATGGCCATCAGAACCATAAAACAGTCAGAGCCATGTTCAATCCCAAAAGAAAGAAGTGATTTCTCATGCAGTAAGATACAGGTCTGTGCTCCTTGACAAAGGATGGTGTGGTTGCAGAGAGTGTGTAGATTCAAGAATGCAAATAAGTAATTGCAAGAGATGTGTCTTAAGGATTACCCTGTAATCAAATCACATCAGTCTCAAAGTATCCCTTAACCTGAAAATACTGTGAGTCTAGGAGAGTCATTAACAGATACCCTGTTTTTCTGTGGACCTCCATTTACAGCCACTGCTGGTGAGGCTGGTGGCTTAGACAAATATCAGAGCTGAGCCACTTTGAAATTTCTAACAAGATGAAACTGGTTATGTATATGTATTTAAACTTTTATACTTCAGGTTTTCTTTTGGAATATATTTCTCTTATCTATATGGAGTTTTTGTTGAGTTTGGTTTTTTTTTCTTTCTGTGTTGTCTGTACAATCTCCATTTCATGTCATGACAGTTACAAAGACCCCTTTTAGGACTAAGGCCTTCTGAGGCCAAATGATGTTCAAGCATGTAGGTGGTAAGAATTCAGAGTTAAAAAATGTGATCTTTAGTACCTCTGTCTGCTGAAGAATCAGAGATGGTATTTATATAAGGGAAACATGCTAATTGTTACCAATTTCTAATCACTACATCAATAAATGAGGGAAAGACAGAGTTAATTGCAAAGGCTATTAAGGACAGAATTTATTGTAAATGCTATTAAAGACAATTTATTTCACATGTCAACAATTTATTTCATGCTGTTTGAAGATGTAGCCTTTTTCCTAAGCTAGTCAGCTAGGTTTTCTTTATCATGAGAGCATATGTGTGGGGGTGGTATGTGCAGAGAGAACCTGATGATTATCTCAGACTTGTTGCAGAACTTGCATGGAGCTACAGATAGGTTTGATGAATCCAACCCTGCATGGCCTGGAAGAAGCAATTTAAAATCTTTCATCTCTACCAAAATTGTAACTGCCAGGAGTTTCCTGATTATTTTATTCTTGAGAAGACTGGACAGTTATTTGGATGTCTAACTGTGGAAAAGGGGATATGTTTTTCAGTTAGAGTGAAATTTCTGGATTTAATACAAATAAACCTTTATCCTTTACTTTTGTCAGAGAGCATGTGTCCTTATGAGCAGGTAGTAGCACATCAAATGTTCCGGTGCATGGTTAATTCAGTTTGAGTGTATAGAGCTGAAAATATCCAATTAACTACATTACCAATGGACTAATATACCCAAATTGTGCAATTAACTAAACTGGGGAGAATATAGAATTTTTCAGTCTCATAAATGTCTACCTTAGTTTTCAATCATTGAACACAATCTGTTTGTTAATACAAGATTATGCTTAAATGATACAGGTCAGCCACTAGTTGCTATACGCAGCTTTGAAGCACTTAGAGTATTGTAAAATTTAAAGATATTCGGGATTCTTTTTTTCCTTCTTTTATGAAGACCTAGTTAGTTCCCCACAATAAACATGATTCTGTTTTTATCATCCAACAATGTTAGGCACTCACACCTTTGTATCAAATATTCATCAAATCTTTTTCTCAGATTTTCATTATTTTAATCTACTATGAATGTTCCATACAGTTATCTTTCCTCTTTTGTCAAAAAAGTCTTAACCTCTACTATCAAAGGAGATGACTGTCTTGCTCTGCTCTGCTCTGCGCTGGTGCAGCCTCACCTTGAATAGTGTGTGGAGTTTTGGGTACTGCAATATAAGAAAGACATTAAGCTATCACAGAGTGTCCAAAGAAGGGCAACGAAGATGGTGAAGGGCCTTGAGGGGAAGCCATATAAGGAGCAGCTGAGGTCACTTGGTCTGTTCACCCTGGAGAAGAGGAGGCTGAGGGGAAACCTCATTGCAGTCACAACTTCCTCCTGCGAGGAAGAGGAGGGGTAGGCACTGATCTCTTCTCTGTGGTGATCAGTGACAGAACCCAAGGGAATCGTGTCAGGGAGGTTTAGGTTGGATATTGGAAAAAGGTTCTTCAACCCAGAGGGTGGTTGGGTGCTGGAACAGGCTCCCCAGGGAAGTGGTTACAGCACCAAGCCTGACAGAGGTCAAGAAGCGTTTAGACAATGATCTCAGGCTCTCATGGTGTGATGCTTGGGGATGGTCCTGTGCAGGGCTAGCAGTTAGACTTGATGATACTGATGGGTACCTTCCAACTCGACATCATCTATGATTCTATGATTCTGTGATTTAATAAGCATATACAGCTTTATTACTAGTATTTATAATGTAAGAACTATTTTTACACCAGATTTTTACTGCTAATTCTATGTACTTTAGCTATTTTTAATGGTTGAATGATAACATTTATATCATGCATAATTACTTTTCTGCTAAAAAAGAGCCAAAATTTTAAAACGTGGACCAAAAAAAAAGGTCATCACTCCTAAAGAGAGCCTAGCTGTGGAAAATTTCAGCCCATACAGTAAATTTCAATGGCTGAGAGCGAGGAGTAGTGAAAACAGGGCAACTATTTTAATAACATTTTGTGATGCTATAATTATGCAGCAATTGTATGGTTTCTTTTGTTCTGCTTACTCTAAGCGAGAAAATAATAGTTTCAGATGAATGTCTTTGTCAGAGGCTACTTTCATCAAGATAATTACATCCTGCGGAGACTAAATTTTTACCCTATGCTAAATTCCAAGTATAATCAAATGTAGTATTAATTACAAACTTAAGAAATGCAGTAAATATTTATTCTTCAATGATGCAGCTAGGTTATCTGTGCTATCACCTATTAGAGCCTTGTGCAGTTGTTGGCATGTAAGATAGTAAATCCCATCCCATATATGAAAGCCTCTAAAAGGCTCTAATTTATTATCCATTAGTAACATCAAAAAGCCACTACCTGCACGACTGAACTGCACACGCTGAAGTGGTAGCTAAATTTGAAACTGCTAACTAAGCAAACACTCAAGGGGTGTTTTCAGGGCACAGTGAATGAGCTGCCACCATAATTTGGACAGATTCATTGAGAAACCCGTTCTGGCACTGCCAGTGTCCAGTTCTTATTTTTCTCTTTCTTTTTTTTTTTTTGACCTTTCTCTGGAACACTACTATGTTGTCATCAGCAACCTGATCGTAGCTGAGTAAAAAATTTTTTGTCCTATAATACAGAGAACAAAGAAGACATGCTAAGTACAACATGACCATAGCAAAATCAGATGTCATTCCCTCCACGAAATCCTATTCTTCCTCCATGTCTTTAGGGGCTCATTCATTTTTGAAATTTTCCATGCTTGATCTCTCTCCAGAAGTGGTTTTTGTTTTTTATGGTTGACCAGATTTGCCTTGCTGCTTTTAAGGTATAAGAAAAAAGGGTGGGAAGGTAACAAGGCTAGGGAAGGGAGGGAGGAAGGGAGGAAACAAAGAGGGAGGCAGGAAAAGAGGAACACACAGGTAATTAGAGTGCAACAACTGCAAATTGCTGTTAGTAAAATAATATTTTGCAATGGAAGAGTGTTCGACTTCACTTATGGAGAAATGCTTTCCTTAAAAGCGTAAATGGATGAAACTGTTTCTGATGTCAGTGACTGATATGTCCGTACATGCTTCTGTTCTCTTAACAAAACACAAGCTCCATACTGGCCAAGATTCATGTTTCGACTGTCACGTAGTCTGGCGATAATTCCCTAGATTTTTCCTGTTTCTTTTCTTTTTTCCCTGTTCATGCTCTCTATTCTCTGAGCTTTTCAACTTGCTTCTTCTCCTGTTTGCTTTTTTTCCCCCTCATTTCAGTGGAAGATATCAGCCAACATCCTTGAGGAGATCAGACATGAGCTGCACCCAACAGAAGAGAGTCTGATTTATAGTCCCATGAAGCAGCTACTTCTGCTACAAGATGAATGCTGCCTTTGTCCCACACAAGCAACTTGCAAAGAAAATTCCAACTGCTTCCACATATCACATCACATAAGATAGCATAGCATAACCCCTAAAACTGGAATACAGACTACAGGTTTAACAAAAGAGATTTTTTAATGGCTTGTATATCATATTCCAGCTTTGTAATCTCAAGTAAAGAACATCTTTACCAAGGATGCTACTTCACAGAGAAGTTCTCTCTGTGGTGGCTTTCAGCAGTTTTATCTGTACAGGTGGGTGGTTAGCAAGTAGGGAAAGCAAAAAAAATTTTCACCCAGGACCATTCTAGTCCAGCTCAACTCCGTTGCAAAAAGTGTCAGAAAAACATGAGTTTCTGACAACACTTAAGGATGGAATTTTACTTTTTGACATCCTTGTGTGACAGTGACTCTGACAGACTGGTTCAGAATAGAGCATAAATCTGCTTATTTCTTTGTGCCAATCTAATATAAATTTAATTATCCTGGTCATTCATTGACTAGGTCAAATGAGATGAAATGTTACAGAATAGAATCAGAAAGAGCATTTCAACACAGAAACAGCAAAGATATGAAAGTTTTCCATATGATGAAGAGCTACTCCAGTAATATATTCTTACCTCCCTAAGAGGATCATTGAGCTCATTCAAAATGTTTTCTTCATCAAAGATCTTGCCTTGGTAGCGATGCTCATAGTAATCATGGATCTTCTGGCGCATTTCAGCAGGTAGCTTGTGGAATGACATGTACTGTTCCACTTGTTTGTACTGTCAAGATAAAAAAATATGGAAGAATCAGAAAAAAAATATCTAAAGGCACCTACAAAATCAAAATTCATTCATGTATCCACTTAAGCTTTACCTATTTTATAAAGATAACATTTTTTCATATGTCAGAGAACCCTCACACAAGTATTAGCTAATTTAATATTAGTCACATTACAGCACATCTATAAATTATAGAAACTACCTTTAGTAGCAATGCTAATATCCAGATTAATATATAAGTGTTAGAAGTCCAACCCTCATACATCTCATATGTTCCCTACATTCCCAGCTATATAGAAGCTGTGAAAATACACCAACACCATTTTTAGCTCATGCGGTGGACAGAAAAACTGTACACAGTGTTTCATCTGTACTGCTGCATTCGGAGAGAGTTTAAGGTGTGAAACTGGCTATGCTGTATTACTATGCAACATATTAATGTTGTGTATGCTTTTAAGGTGACTGAAGAACAAAGTTAAAATCTGAAATAGAAAACATTCCTCAGGAGTGATGGAGAGAGGTAAACTAGAAAAATATGCTTGGCATCAGGAAATAGAAACTGGGGGAAGAAAAAGATACCAGGACCCAGGAGACTCAGAGGACTTCATTTTACCTTGTGCATTTGGTTTCTTTGTTTCTACTAGTCCTCTGCCCTATCTTCCGGAGTTTTTTTCCTTCCCATTTTCAGAAGCCTTTTTGGATTGCATGATTTTCAGAAAATAAAGTCCTGAATCAACTGCTACAATACTCAAGAGTTGTATTGTGCTAAACTACATGATAATCTGAGACCTGCAAAATGGAGTAGTTGTCTAAACTGCAAATGGACAAATACTGCCAGAACAAGATTTTTGCCCCTCAGACCATTGTCCTTGTCTAAGCTGAAAAGGATAAGGCACTGAGGCAGGGAAGGATAAACCCCATCCCAGGCTGAAAGGTGAGTTAAAATTTGGCAGAAACTTCATTTACTTACGTACACAGTCTTAATTTAATTTTTATTAATTTTTTCATGCTTAATTAGGGAATTTTAACTGTTTTCAATGGAAAAGCCAATGAAGTCCTAATTAGGATTGGCATCTCTGTAGAGCAACTAAGCAAATTTATAATGTACACGCACTCTTTACGAACTGCAGCACATATCTGTTAGCTTGTATAGTTGAAGATGTCTTCTAGAATTGAAATTAGCTTTTGTTTTGCAAAGTGACAAAAGATTAGATGAGGCCATGTGTACAACATCCGTTCCAAAAATAAGATGAAAGTAATTTTGCATGGGACTCTTTAACAATGTATGATGAACATGTAAGTCTGATTTAACCTCTGCACAGCTATTTTGCACCTCTGAAGTAATAACTCTTCATCCCCATCCTTTAGATGTGTGATTTAAATTTGCATGCTTTCCATTGTCTTCTGTTCTGATATGGAGAAATTTATCCCTACACTGTGGGTTAGAATCAGAGTTCTGAGCAACCAGAACCAGACATGCTTTAGCATAAATGAAGTACTGCTACTAAAATTACCCTACACATCTGGTAAAGCTACTCCAGGCATGGATTTACTTAGAGGGAAAGGAGAGATCACCCAGTGCTCCATCTATCCCACCAAGCTGTTCACATAGTCCCACCTGCTGTGCAGTGTTCCAGCTCCTCTGCAGCAAAGATGAAAAGATGCTTCACTGCACAGCATCCCGTTCCTGTCTGTGCCCAGACCTCTGTTGCTGGGGCCCCATGTAACATGTCATGGACAGAGAAAAGTCATCACTTTGGTGCCTAGCACAGGGGCTTTATGCTCTATGCAATCTTATTCACACACAAATGTGCTTAAGTGACACTAAGAATAATCCTTGCTAATAAAAAACATACATTCATTGAGATGTATATTGCAAGCAAGCTGCAAAGGACTTTTATACCAGAATGACCTTGAAATAGAGAAAATTCATGCTATGAGAGAATTACTTTGCCAGCAGTTTACACTGCTGCCTTTCATTAGGGCTGTTGTTTGAATAGGTGCATTCTCCCACATAAGCAAGCTCTCTTTTTTTTACCAGGATTTATGCTTGCACATGAGAATTTTAGGGAAATAGAAAAAATAAAACTGGTAGGAAAGTAGTGCTTATCACTACTGTGTCTCAAAATGTCTGCAGATTACTAACATAGAGAATAATAGGGACAGCTGAATATTAGCAACCTTTTTTTTTTTTTTGAAAAATCTACAAAGAATTTAAAGTCTTTCACAATTCCCAGAAATATTTAACCATCTAAAATACTATCAAGGTGTCCTTCTATATCAAAACATCTGACTCTGTGAGTGTATAGTATACTATCACTATCACCCTTTAATCAATCTCTTCCTAGTATTTCCCAATGTGTGATTTTGACTCATTTTCTGTATCATTCATGGTACCATTACTCTCTTCCTTGATGCTCTGTTTGCATGAAGTGTTACCTCAAAACTTTTAACTTACTCTCTTCTTCAGCAACTGATATCTTTCACTAACTCAGTCCTAGAAATTATTGCTTTTTTATTCCCCAGAAAAGTAAGTTTATTTTTTCAGCCAGTTACATGTTATTGGCAATATTGAGGATATCCCAGATCAGTTGTCACTGTGAAGTGCTCCATGTCAGTTGCAAAAAAAAGTGTACTGAAATGAAGATACAAAGAGAGCAAGACTAATATGATCTTTGTGTAATATGAATTTTGTGTAATAAAACAGGAATTTGTCTAAATTAATTTTAAATAATGTTTTCTTTGTGGGTACCACAGATATCAGAAATGGCTAGAAACATGGGTATTTTTCATCCTTACATAAATATACTGATTTTTGTTCCTGGGACTTTTTTACTCACAAAAAAGAAAAAAAAAATCAAATAACTTAACGAGAACTGAAGTACTTTCTGGAAAAGAAAAAAGATGTTAAAAAAGTCTTAAAATTCTCATCAGCATTGTGAATCCCTTGAATAAATATAATTCAGTAGCTTCTTTATTTTTCTAAGTGCAATTTTATATATGAAGTGTATAAAATGTTCAGTAAAGTTAAATTTTGTCAAAAATTATATTTTAATCATATTTAAAAGAGCTGTAACCAATCCTGATACGCCCATCAGACCTGACACTGGAATATGCATTTTTAAATGTGAATAAAATATTTTTTCTCTAATTACTCTTCTCATTACACTGTATCCTCTATCTTTTCCCTTCTAGACTGAAAAGTTTGGCTTGTTTGGGGTTTCGTTTTGGTTTGGGGTGGGTTGTCTAGGGTTTTTTTCCTTGTTTGATTTGGTTTATTCAGAAAATAGATGTCTTAATTCCACATTCATAAAAGTATCTCTGGTGTTTGTATTATATCTCTATGAAATAACTTTTAGAGTCACAGCAAGTTCCCTCAAGATTGATTTTAATTTTTCTTCTTTTATTTTTGTTTTTTTTTTGTATGTCACATGATAAGAACCAGACTACATTCAAAAAGACTCTGCTAACCCCCCTTTTTTTTTTAATTTCAAATTGCCTTTCCATCTTTGCTCCTTCCTGACACCAAGTAGTACTTGGTTTTCCAGGAAGGACTATTTAGTAAGGGATTCCATGTATGCACATCTAAAAGATCTGTGCACACTCCAAAGCCAACAGCAAACTAACTCTGATTCCAGCGTTCTGAGCAGAAAAAGAATCAGCATCCAGGATCTTCAGTAGAGCCTGTCCTACATGAAGACACAGCAAGATAAAAGAAAGCTAAGATAAACTTTTTAAAACAAGAACATTGTTTTTTTTGTCTAATTTTACAAAACTCAAGTATGAGTTTATTTCCATAAAATCCTAAACATGGTCCAATTAACCTCAGTGTGATTTATGATAATCAAGTAGTTTCAGAATGCTTTAAAAAACTTTTAATGCATAATGACGAAACCAGCTGCAATTAAATAAAAGGTTGCCTTCTGATTCTATTTGATGCAATTTTAAATGATTTTATTATCCATACAAATACCTATTTTTGTATTCCTCTCTGCTTCTATACTGTCTACACTGGTTTTGGTCTGTATGAAGAACATAGTCTTTTTTCACTTTAATTCTGCACTTAATTTTCCTCAAATTCATAACATATTGGCTTATATTTTCATAAAAGTAAAACAATATTTTTGAATGCAGATGCTGTTTGTCTTAACTATTACAAATATGTATTCCTGGTCTTTTCAATATCTCACTGAATGAAATAAATACTGTGTTGCTGACCACTCAACAAATATCTCTTTTTTAAGATGAATATTGAATTGTTTGTCCTAAAATAAGCATGTATATTAATGTGCTTTATATATTGCACTGACATAATTTCAGTAGTTTCTGTCTGTTTTATATTCATTACTGAAATGAAAATGCCCATAATTACTACAAAAATAAGCAAACAAAAGTGCTGAGATAGGCAAGAGCTAAGTGGATTTCAAAGTTTCAAAGTAGTATTTCACACATTTTAATGCAAAGCATCACCCAGTAATAATTGTATCTTGTTGTTTCAGACATCATCTTATTCATAGACTTTTTGTCAGCAGCAAAATTCTGTTAATGGGTTCCTCCAGCAAAAGGTGAATAGTATGACATCAATCGTATGGAATCCTTAGTAGAGTTTGTTAGGAAACTACAGTTATGCTGAAAAAAATAGGTATGGAAAAAGGCAAAGAAGAGTAATGTCTTTTTCATAACTATTTGCAAATGGAGCTGGGAAAATATTTTAAAATTAAGATAGTATCCCAATACAGACAATATCCCAATAAAACCAGTAAAACAGAAACCTGAATGTTGATCTCTCTCAAGATATTTTACTACATATGTGGAGCCTACCAGGTCCTTTTCTTATAAGGTATCATAACTATCAAGTTGTCCATTTTAGCTGAAAAAATGCGTAGAGTCCTAATAATCTTTATAGCCCAACATTCTGTCTTTGATACAATAAATAATAGAAATATTTGAAAGACACGAATAGTATCAGTTACAAAACATGAAACTGATTACATTCATGTACTGTACCTGAAACTGGTCTTGCCTACCTTTCAGAAATGAGTGCCAAAGTCAGATTTTTCCAAAACGTCAACACTGAACAACTGCCATAACTGGCTAGATTTTCAAAGAACCATCACTTTAAAGTCCAGCTTGAACAATAGGCCTTTTGCACTTCATACAATAATTGTGTCCTTGGCAATAGGGCCTCACTTGTGGGAAAGTTTTCCTCCAAAAAATATAAGCATCTGTAAAAGTGTTTATGTTCAAGTTGTCTTTTCTTTTACCACAAATATAAACCTGACTCTTACAGTAAATTAATATTGTAATTGTATTTTTAGCATACTCTATAAGATAATAGAAAATGAATACCTATAGACAGGCTAGTCAAAAAAAAAAAAAAAAGGAAATAGCACTTTTTCGGAGATTATAGCCTATCAAAGCCACAGCCTTACAAATAAGAACTTTAATGAGCTGTGTAAAAACAATAAATCCTATATAATGATTACAAATGTAAAAAGAAAGCAGAGATCATTTTTTAAATCCTTCTGCTGAATCAAGAAATTTCTATCACACAATTTAGATGCAACAAATTCATCAGTATTCTTAACATGATTTGAAAATTCTTGCATCCCATGTATAAAAGAAGATTCTAAGCAGCATTATAATATGAAGGAGATTCAACTCATTGAGAAGGTGTAGAAAGGAAAGAGGAGGCAATTTGATCAAGATGAAGCCTTTCTAAACACAAACATACAGTTCAAGAAGCTCTCTGTCTTATATATAGTTCTGAACCTTATTTTAAATTTCAGTCTAATTGTATCCAGACGCAGTTTAAATCAACTAATGTTAGTACAAAATTATCTAGCACCTCAAGAGATCCTGTTCCTTGGTATTTCTCGCTGGAGTGTTTATAGATGGGAATTGTCTCTCTTCCCAGACTCGTTCAAGTATTCTATTCTACTCTTTGTTCAGAAGACAGCATACTGGTCCTCTTCTCTTTGATCCATTCTAGCTCCAGTTAATTTTTGTCCAACTGCAATTACTAGAATCATACATAATATTTTAGCGAAAGTCTCACCAATTTGTAGTTTATATTAATTTCTTTCCCATCTAGTGGAAAACCAAGATGGATTGAAATTGTTGTTTGGAGTAATTTTATGAGCAGCTTCATCTCTCAGATTCCTCATTTTCTCCTTGCCACTTAAAATTGCTGGGCTCTTCATCTCCCAGTTTATAATAGAAGCTTGTACTAGTCCTTGAATTTTGGATTTCTGAATTTCATCATATTCTTATTACTTCATCTCTTAAAACTCAGTTCATTCTTTCTATAAAATATCTTGGTCTTTGTATAATATTAGCATTTGAAGTTTCATACATCCAAAGCTTTATCTGTTAGCAAAACCCTAATGTCGATATCATGCCGTTAGGTATTTTTCTACTACAGAATCACAGAATCAATTCAGTTGGAAAAGATTTTTGAGGTCATTGAGTCCAACCTATGACTGAACACCATCAATTTAATGAAACTATGGCACTGAGTGCCATGTCCAGTCTCTTCTTAACCACCTCCAGGACTGTGACTCCATCACCTCCCCGGGCAGCCTATTTTAATGTCTAATCACCCTTTCTGTGAAGAATTCCTCCTAATATCCAGCCTAAACCTCCCCTGGCACAGCTTGAGACTATGTCCTCTCACTCCAGCTTGGTATCTTGAAAACTTGCAATGGGCCCACAACCAAACTGGGATGTAGAATGGCAGTAGTATCTGTGATAGCAAAGAAAATTGCTGTCTTTCACCAGCTTTGCTTGTGAGAGGAGAATGAGATTTATATAACCTAAAGCAAATCAGTTTTATGTGAATGACATTTTATGGTCTACATAGCAGGTGTTACACAGAAGAGATTCCAGAAACTTCCTGTATATTCTAATACTTAAACAATTTTCATTTTTGTAAATGTTCATCAACTACTACTTTCAATAAATCAGAAGGCGGCAAACTTGGCTATACCGAAATTGGACTTTTAACAGAAACTTTTAGAGTTATAAAATTAAGACTATTCTCTCTATTTGCTAAAACAGTTTTGAAAACTGTGAACTGACAAAAAAGATTGAAAAGCTATTATTATGATACCTTAGTTCAGATTTCTGTAAGCCAAGTGTCTAATTTAAACCAGTTATCCTGACCCTGTCTCTCATAAACAAAGAAAGATAACAATCATTAATTAACCTTATTCAAAAATTCATGTCTTGCACAGATGGAATACAGTCACCTTTGTCATCTTTAAGTCTTTCTCTCCAATTGACCCTAGGGGAGTTCTCAATGACTAGCACTGACCAATTAGCTAAACATCAACTGCAATCATGTATTTAAAATAATAATTTATTTAAATGAACCTTTCTACTGAGATACACGTAGATTTGGCAACTGATCCAGTAGATCCAATTGAACTTTCAAGTTCCACCATTCACCCTTATAACTGTGCTCCTACATTTTTAGCCTTAAAGGAAGAAAATTAATTTGGTTATCAAAAGAAGAAAGTGAACGTTACAGTGAGGCACTGATGAATCTTTAGTTATCAAATGCCAGGTGAAGATTTTTATAGAATCATAGAATGCTTTGGGTTGGAAGGGAACTTAGCAATCATCTACTTCCAACCTCCTGCCATGTCTTTCAGATTTCTAATGGAAAAAAAGCAGATGAGTGCTCAGCATTGGAAGGTCAATAAATGAGGTTCTCACTGAACCAAAGTAAGGGAAAGGTAGCTAGTAAGCCAGCACATCACTGTATAACAGCTGACAAAATCCACTAAACAACAGAATGGTCTAATGTATAAAGGACTGAATTCTAATAAAACAGTGTAATCACAAAATTTCTTCCTGTATAAGTTTTTAGTACTGATTAGACCCATGATTCAGGTGGCTGACAGTTACATGTCAATAAAAAACCAGTTCATCTCAATAGGTGTTCAAGTAAGCTTTTAATAAAAAGGGACAGCCCAAATAGTATTCAAATAGCTTTTTATTGGTAGGGTGTTCCTACAAAGACAGTTTACAACATTACAAAAAAATTTCCAATATATTTTAATCCCTGTGAAAGTTCACTGGCTTTACATGTGAGGAATCATTGATGTCAAAATCTTTTTTTTCTGTGCTATTGTGCTGTAAGGCCTTGAAACAAACTCAAGGAACTGAGGAGCTTTGACTCTCCTCTTGTCCTTCACTTTGCTAGGCACAAGATTTGACTTTCTACCTACAGACTTTTATTTATTTTCCGGTGAAGAAAAGAGAGAAAAACTTCTAAAGTAGTTCAGGGTGGTTGAGGAGGAGGACACAGGGAATTGTTTCGAAGCATATAATCACATAATATTGTCTCAGTTTAAGATTAATTTGCATATTCATGGAGTTTTAGGCCCCCTGACTTCTCTGCAAGAGGTACCAGACAGATGAATTTTGAGAAAAGATGGGAGGTTCAACAGGGATACCGAGATACAGCACAGAAGGGCTTTGAAGCTACCCAAAACAAAACATAAAACATTATGAGGTAAAACAACATTATGTTGGGTTTTTTGTTGTGGTTGGGTGGGGTTTTGTTGTTGTTGTTGTTGTGGAGGGGGGAAAATAATATTCTTGAAGTGTATAAAAGTTAATGGTTTTTGTGGAAAATTCTGCTTTGTGGAAAGTGTGCTTGTTATTAAAAATATCTGCCTCCCTCTCAAGCAGTGCTAAAACATAGCTCTGGAGATAGCACAGCCTGTATGGACACAGACAAAACTGAACCATGATCACACATTTGCAAAGAACTGCAGATAGGAAGAGGCTTTGCCATATTATCTGCATGAAAGCTTTTACTGCCTCTTTCTCAAAATTATTCAAATGCATAGTGGACTTGGAAAGCAAACAATCAGGGAATTACACAAACTATTAAATATGCAGGAAACTTCAATTTCTAGTTAAAAATTAAAAATATAAAAATATCATTCTAGTTTACAATTCACAGAAACATTTCTAATGTCTACTGTGCTTACATGTGGCATTCAACTGAATGTTGATTTTTCACTCAAATTACATTGAAGAAGAAATTTTAAAAAAAACAAACTGAAGTTTCATCTAACAAAGCAGGCAATTAATTTTTAAGCATCATATGTATATTTCATTTGTTGAAATTTCTTTCTACACAGAAGGATAACTGCAAATGCAATGAATAAATACTGAAAAAAAATATAAAGAAGAACAATTTTTCTCCTTATGAAAAAGGAGTATTATCACTTTTTTAAAACAATCCTTCAGCAAAATATAATTTTTAAGACTAAAGGAACAAAATTTGCACAATTCTCTAAAAAGATCACATAATGAAAATAAATAATTTCCATTTAAAGATACTATTTTAAATTAAAGCATTATGCATTTTAAAGCAGACACTTTGCTAAAACACTTTATAAACTGTTTCAAGTAAATTCTAGTCTATTATGTAATGCTATTAAAATAGTATGCACAAAATACATTTTTCTCCCCCAAATAAGAATGTGTAATTTCATATGGCACGTAGCCCCCTTTGGATGATATCTTTCTTTCATATGAAATAATAAATTAATTTGCTTTTTCACCCAATCATTTGAGAAATTAGATAATAGGTTGTTTACGGGCTTTTAAAATTATCTCTTAACCCACTATTCAATAATGCCAACTCACTAGCTGAGCTGCGCAGCTGGATGTCTAAATATCACACGATATTGCTTCTGTTTGCTGAATGAATAATCTGATCTGTATAAGAAAAATAATGTCTGAAAAAAATCCCTAAGGCTTGATTTTCCCTGGAAAAATTTGAATAATGTGAGACAATCATAGACAGCAGGCTACACTTTTTCCTTTTGCAAGGACTTCCAATCTAACTTCATAAGTAGATTCTACGTTAAAATAATAATAAAAAGATATTAAGTTACAGATTAATGGGAAAGGAATGAGAATTGTATAGCTTATACTTATTAATGGTTATTTAACAGATTCTCAATTTTTCTTGTCACATTTATTCTGAGAACTTGGCATTTTTCTCTTCTTTAACTCCTTAAAATGTCACCAGCTACAAGCATTACTCCTGGCACACAGTGGTGTAAATGAGAGAAAACCAGTATTCCTGCTCACAAAAAATGGGCAAGCAGTAATTTTTGCCCTGGCATTGTTTGCTTCTTCTCTGTTTCATCTGCAAACAGTGCTATTTAATGAGCCTGTCAGCTGGGTGATCTGAGGTCTCCAAATTTATTATTTGTTCTCTGCAGTCATTGTCAGTCACACTGTACAAACCAACTGTTAATGTGCCTCGACTCACACTTAAAGAGCCAAACAATGACATTCTGGGTCTGCTGCTCTCTGTTAGCTGTGCTGATGACTCCAGCCTGGAGCTTCAGCTACTGGCAGCTAGAAAAAGGTGGAGAATGTAATCACTGATCCTCCCTCTTCTACCATAAGGGAATCCTACCTCGCTGACAAGTATTCCTTATTTCTGCAAGGACATCACACTATGTAAACACCTACTGCCCTTGGTTTAGGATCTGAATGATTTTTAGATTTCTGGGAGAGAGAAAGGAGAGAAATGTCAAGAACTCCTTCCCAAGCTATAAAGAATTCTGGATAAATATTCCTAAAGTGTTTAAGCTCAATGTCTATTCAGTTTCACCCACCATTTAAAAGCATTATCTTCAGTAGCTGCTAATATGTATTTCCTGTTTGTAATTCTTATTCTCTAGCATGTACAGTTTTTTTCACCTCTGTAGGAGTGGAGTCATTCATTCTGTCCTAATATTAAAAGTATTCTCTTTAGACTACTGCTTCGTAGTCACTAGAAGGCTTCATCCAGTTTCCATGCAGTTGGCCAAAGACTCTTGCTCTCCACTGGAAATTCAAGCAGGAATCAAGAAACTTTGCTGTGCTCCTTGCAAGGTTATTCTAAGTCTGGTGCTTGCACAGTTAATCCTTTTAAAATTCTTTTCATCCTATCTTTGCCTGGGTTTATTAGGAAAAGAAAGGAACATCTGCATGTTGAAATATGGGGACATGATTCATATGAGGACAAGGCTCCAATCGCTGTCCCGCTCTTGTTATATGTTCCCCCAACCACAATGGAAAAATGAATTATTCCCATTTCATAACCACCTCTTGTTTATGTGTGGTCCTCTGGCATTCAATGGCTATTTCATGAGCCAGCTGAACTTTTGACCTGACCAGCAAGGCACCAAAGGACAATCTCTAACAGAATATTTGGTCAAACCTGAAGTTAGCACTAACCTTAATATTAACTTATAGGATGATTATCTGTGATGACATATACACCATATATACCAAAAATGAGAAAGCATAGATGGTTCTTAAATGACCAGTGATCTGGCTGAGTTCAGAAAAGACACTGAACAGTAAACCTTCCAGTCAACCATTTGGTTATCTTATTTCAGTAGTGGCAAATAAGCTCACCTGTACATCCCACAGTCACTGAACAGCTGAATTTACTAGGGCTCTAGAGATATTTCTACAATCTGCTTTCTTTACTGTTAGTTTACTTAACAGGCAGATTTTTTCACATAAAGAAAAAAACAGTTTATAATCAACCATAGATAAAAATAAAATGTAAGTACTCCTGCTGAATGGTATGGTAAGTTCATTTTTATAGTTCTTTATCATGAGATGGAACTGAAGTGACTTGTTTAGCCTAAAAGCTATCATCTGTTTACTATCTATTTTTCACTAATTACCCCCAAAAGAGTACTGTTGCTTGCAAGAATGCTTGAAGCTGTCATTTTACTTACATGCAGCAATTAAACACTCCTTTCAACTGCCAAAAAATACACAATCTCTTACTATTGTTCCTTTCAATTAGTGTAATTGAGAAATTAATTAAGTTATAGGGAATTTTCTGAATAGGATTTGTTTTCTTAGTCTGTTCTTTATCTTGCACAAATTTGCTTTTTATTGTTTTAAAAGGGGGAGGGAAGTAGCATGAAAACCAGGCTTAGTTCCTCTCTTCACAGAGGCAATGACAGGACTCTGATTTAATGAAACAACTTAGAGCTCCAAGGCATGAAAACAAAAACATCTCTCCTCCATACAGCTATAGATGAAACTGTATCAAGTCTAAGGTAAGATGATTTTCTTTCTTAATGAGAAAGATACAGTAAAGATGACATCTTATTTAAAAATATCAGATATGCTGTAATGGTCTCAGAGTTGCCAGTTTTGATGTGAAATTTAATATCTGTCTTGTAACCTTGTACAATTTTTCTTATCTTTTGAATGATTTGAATTTATTCTTTTATTTCTTTTTTCAATTTTTCTGTGCCAATAAAAAAAGAATATACATTAAAACAAGTGCCTAGAGTGGAGGGACGGGAGGCAGAAGGACTTATTCCCTACTAGCACTCTGGAGGAGTAAAGGGGATCAGCTTGTCTCTGCTCGGTCACTCCTTCAGTTCAGTTCTGGGCACAAGCAGCAGCTTGTGCAGCCCCAGGATCCTTGATGGGGACATCTGTACCTAGGCACTGAGTGCACACTGCAGGTATCTTTGATGCTGACTCTGAACACAAGGTGACAACTGCCAATCATCTATTTTCATTTGAATGACTTAATGTGTATTAAGTCTGCCTTATCAGAAGCATTGTTTTCCTGTGGCATAGGCTTCACCTCAACCCATTGATCCTGCAATATAGAAATATTGCATAATGCTAAATTCAGCATGTCCTACAAAGGCTTTAGCTGAATGGGCATGCTTAGTTGCAAGCATCTTGCTCACAGAAATGCAGTTATTTCAAGAAGCAATTTGAAGTAGTAATTTAGAAAACATAGAAAATGTATAATTAGTTTGAAATTATGTAACTTTGTAGCTATTGTTTAACAGTTACAATGAAAAGAAGAAAAAAGTTTTATTAGCACTCTAACTGTTACATCTGCTTGGTGTTGTGCCAACAGCTATGCTACAAGCGGAACCAGCACACCCAAGACAGAAACACTGGCACAATACAGCTGCTGATCCTGGTAATTCTGTCTCTGATAAAAACTAATTATGGCTTCCCAATTATTTTTGTATTAATTAGTGGAAAATGCCAATTCATCAAAAAGAACTTGCTTTTCTAATGGATCCATTTTCACTTTTTTCACTTCCATGTCAAGATACTTGCATGCATGGGAAGGTCTGTCCAAAGCTAAAGGGAGAGACAAAGAGATTTTTCAGTACATAAAGATGGTCAAGTTGCTCAGTTATAGAATGCTTTGCTTTTCTTGACCTTTTATCAGAGACCTGAAAGTGGCCTTCTCTCATTTCATAGCAGTGTCTTAATGATGAGGAAATGGTTTGTCTAGGCTGAGCATCTCTCAGTGTCTTTTCTGCTTTGTCTACTAAACATGTATCAAGGTAGAGAAAGACAGAAAGTTCTCTTGTTCTTCATAAGGATAGAAATAGCAATGTAGATGATTACCTTTCATCTTGCTTTTCCAGCAAAGTGAATAATTTATAAGTATATACACCATATAAAGTATAATCACTCACATTAGAATTAAGGTGCTGGGAAACACAAAGACTCATCCCATGCAGATGCTACTCATCAGGAAAAAGAGCCCTCACAGAGACACTGGCTGCAATTGATCCACCTCCTTGCAGGAATTTCACTTGTAGACACCTGAGTCAATGTCAGACAGCTGCAGTACTAAGATTATTTATGAACCATAGGAGCTTTAAGGAAACCAGACAACCTCTGTTCTGAGTGGGTTACCTCATTAATACCATTATTACTTTATGAACTGTTGTCTAACATATGCAGTGTGAAACCTTCTTGCATATTTTATTTGAAAGTACAGCTAGATACTCAAGATGCAAAGAGCCCTTCAACTTATAGAGGACATTTTAGGCATATAATTTATTTTTTTAGTTAATCTAAAACTCTTTGTCAGACCGTTCAGGTTTCCAGCTTTACCTGAATGTCTGAGGTTAACACACAGTATCACTCAATATTCATGATTCTGAGCTTTCTGCATCAACAACTGCAACAGTCTGACAAACTGCTCTTCTTCATGTTCCCAGCTGTTGTGTTTCATTCATTCTTCCAAACTGTCTGTAAACTTACCTTCTTTTTATCCTTACCTTGCCTTTATCTAGTCTTGAAGTATACACACTTCAGAGATATCCTTAGAGAAATAAATTTATGGCACCTGAAGGCTGCTCTGATAAACAACAGTCATGGCAGGAATGTAATACTCCAAGCAACCTTTGTACTCCCTTGAATAGCATAATCATAGACCTGAAGGTTCTAGAGGAATGACTGTGAGCAACAGGATGTACTCTCTTATATTCCAGAATTATGGAACTTTTTCATTAGATACAGGAAAAAAAATCAGATTTAATCACTTAAAGATAATTATTTAATTGGAATAAAAATGAGAAATAAGAGAGCTACAACCTCTATCAGGAATGGAAAAGCCAATGGAACATTCTGCAAAGAACAAATTTTAAGGCAATTTATAGCTTTCTTCAAACAAGTAGTCTAACAATCCCTGTAATATTTCTGGTTATGAAGAAACAGTTCAATGCATCAACCATTCAACCATCCAAATGCATTAAATCTTACATAAAGAGTAAGTAAGTAAGTATCTTTTAGTCTCCGAAAAGGCACAAAAAGTTGTTAGTAATAGTGGATTACTTCCCACAGCTCTGTAGAGATTTAACTCTCAAATAAATAATGATACTGTATTTCTGTCCTGATCATTTCTGCAGAAACACTCAGGGAAAGTGTTTTATTCAGCTGGGTTCATTCAAAAGTGAAGTCACAAAGCTGTAACTGTTAAAGAAAAATAATGGAACTTCTGAGAAATAATACCTATTTTTTTCCTTTTCCCATAACAAGAAGGAGAAATAGAGAGAGCTTCAGAGAAGTAAGCAAAAAATATATATAAGATGCTATAAAAAAAAAGGGAAAGCAGTGAAGGCTAGCAGAGGGATTTTAAACAATTCTACAAACAATTCTAAAGATTATTTATGTTTTCTTTCACTTAAACAAATATGCATACCTTTTTTTCCCTTCCTAATTATTTTAGGAGTACTCTGCTCAGCATCTGAAATTTTAGCAAAATTTACCTTAGTTTTACAGTAGAATAAAGGTTCCTTTGTTTCCATGGCAAGAGAAGCCATTTGCACTCTAGAACCACTGGCTGTGAGCATGACAGTCTGCAATGAACATTGTTTCACACAGGCAATTGATAATCCACTTCTATTATGAACTAGTATCCTAAACAGCATTACCAGCACTGACAATGGTGTGTCTGATGGAAAGGCTGCAGTGCAGGACTCCTTCTGAAGCCGAGGAGGCACCTGCATAGACCTGCCAAGGAGGGTCTGTCCAGGTAGGCAATGCAAAGTATTTGGTTTTGTGTAAAAGAAGTTTTGGGTTTGGAAGTGTTCTTTTTCTTTTTTTTTTTTTTTTTTTTTTTTTTTTTTTTTTAATTTAAGGCATGTATTAAGCATTAATAAAATATCACCAGGCCCCTTTTCAGTCTTTTGGAGATAGTCGATTGGGACCACAAAGTTTTGTGTGATGATCATGAAATTGTAAAGGAAACCTTCCCAACAGAACGGCAGTGCACCCCCCATAGAGAAGGCCACACATGGACTGCGTGCAAAACACAGGTAACAAAGTGCTGAGGCAAGTAAAGGCTTTTGATTTACACTCTGTTTCTCAACCGAAGGTGAAAAAGAGCTGGAAGAATTCATAATGCCTTCACAACAAATCAATATATTTTAAAGCTGCATACAGTGAAATTTTTAGTAGTCATAATCAAATGTAGCACATGGGCTCTACAATGCTAATTCCTGAGAACTACAGAAACAGAACATTGCTTCTGCTAAAACCTCAGTGTTATATAAGAACCTCACTATAAATAATAACTACCTGTGGCAACTTAATGATTTTAAGGGCTAAAGCAGCAACCACTTCAAATATAAGCTGCTATTTGCTTCGGTTTTTCACAGTGGACTGTAACATTTTCTCAAATTGATGGCCAAAACAGAAGCCTCTTTGCCACACAGTATGTTAGAAGTTGCATATAATGTAAATTACATAGGTAAACTTTGTTTTGAGCAATTTTATGCCTTTAGCCCCAGTGTGTCACAGAAATTCTGACTAACACACAGGAATTGCCTTCAGCTGCTGCTGACAGGGACAGCTCATTTTCTCAGCCTGCCTGATTGATCCCTCCTCTGCTCAGATCTGTACTACAAATTTGAATGTCACATGCAATGCGGCATACACCCAATATTAATGAATATGCCACAGTACAATGCTTTCATTATTCACTTTTTTTTCCTCCTTTTTCCAGCTTTTTCAAATTGTTCCATGTAATTACACCACTGCACCCCTCTCCCCCATCCCCCCCGGAAGCTCTCACTTTCTTGGCATTAAGTGATACAGAAACATTTAGAAAATGAAAGCTCTTTTTTCTGCCATGGCAAGTGTGGTGCAAGGTTTAGCTGAGGGTCCTATCTTCTCTAAACCCCACAAAACAGACTGTTTTTGTGGAGGGTTTTGAGGAAGGAGCGGACAAATATCCTCTGCCAGATGCAGAGCCTGCCTTAAAAAGAGACGTGGGAACTGGGGGAAAGACTGAGAAACTACCAGAGAAAATGAAGCTGAGGTAAAAAAAAAGAAGAGAGGAGGTTTATGTCTGTCCCAAATAATTTCTGAGTTTGGCACTATTTTACAAGGTTATACTGTTCTTTACTATCTTCCACAAATCAGGAACTCTTACAGAGCAAGAGTCTGTTTCTTAAATATTTTGCGAACAGACATCTAAACCACAATCTTTCAGCAGTAAAAAATTATCTTTTCATTTATTGAGTTACATATACTATTAGTTTTATTGTGCCATTGCTTTTCAGTCAAAGTTACTCTCTGATTTGAATAGCTTTGTTTTAAAATCACTGGACCACTATAGTCTACTGCAGTTTTTAATTTTTTTCCTTTTTTATAGTAGTCCATTTACTCCCCTTTAGATTTTTTTTTTCTAGAAACATTGCTTGAAGAGTAAGTACTGTTGCCTGCCTTACAGGTGCACCTGATGGAGTAGGGATTATCAGCTGCTATCCTGTCTCTGCCCGTGCAACCCAAAATGTCATGGCTGGCTGACTGGGTGATGTGATATAGTGTCCAGGTAATCATTACCATTGATCATTTGGGTCTTTTCTATTATTTTATTTGCACTGTCCACATATAGAAGCTCCTGATGTTCAAGGTGGGGGGGACATGCAGGCAGAAATTAAAGGGTCATCTCTATCTCTCTGCCAAAAAATCAGAGGGGAGGGCATGCCAAATGATTCCCTAATTTCTTCCAAATAATGTCAGGTAGCCCAATGAGAGGTTCTTCTCAGCCATCAATAAATCCCTCATTCCAAGCTCTTATGTCATAGTTCTTCTGTACAAGAAGTCATCCTCTTTCCCCTGGGTGCAGTCCCAGTTCCCTCTTCTCTTCATGTCTCCCTACCTCCCACTTCCCATATCCCTTGGCTCCTGCTACTTCCAGTACCTCTGTCAAACTGCCCAGTCATCTTCGGGGCTCTCTGCCTCAGTTTTCCTTTAAGTTAGCCTTTTGGGCTGCCTCTGGTGTCAGTGGTACTCCTGGGTGAGGTGAGGTCATATCCATCTTCTGACGCTGCCTAATGATGCCCAAACATGGGCTGAAAAACACCTGATGCTGTGCAGGAGTGAAACTAACAATGAGAGCTGGACTCTTCAGCCAGGTGATCACCGACTCATCTCACTTATTTACATTCCCTACAAAGTCAGTGAAAACAAAGGCCTATGCCTAAAAAAATGTTGAGAAAGGAAAAAGGATAGGGAGGTATCTTATTCAGGGGAATTAACTCCATTAAACCTGGTTACCAGCTCCTATCACATGCCTAATAAGAAGCACCCAAAGACTTCACTTTTCTTTTAAAAAAGGCCCAGTGTTTTACTCAACATTTTATAAAATTACTTTTATATTTACATTAAATTCTGCAGTGAGCTCTGCCTGAATATACAGAGGTATCCAGCACTGCCTGTAGTAAAAGCATCTGCCGAACAAATATTTTGTCTAGAAGATCATATAGGTGCTTATGTGAAAGTGACATTTTCCTAACTCCAAACTTTATTTTTTTATTTAGTAACCACTTAGTGTTTAGAGAACTTGTTTGTTTGTTTGTTTGTTTTTGTTGTTGTTTGGTTGCAGAAAATTGCTGGAAAAGATAGGTCTGGTGCATTTTATGAAAACACATGGGGATAAAAACATTCTACTTCTATATTCATTACTGAATCTCTTTTCTAATGAAGGTTTCTTGAATTAGTGGTACAATATGTTTTCAAGGTTAGTAACCACTTGGACTGAACTGTTAATTTAGCACACAAAAGAATACAAAGAACTTTTTAAAACATTCATTCGCAGAGAGAAGGTTTTGGTACTTTTTCTATCCTCTGCACTCCAAAGCATTTATAAATATTGCATGTCTTAGTTATATAAGTTATCATGTTTTCAAGGTAGACATGCTTTAATTACTTGAACATTAAGAAACATGGTGAGGTCAGGAGAGAATTACGATTTAAATGTCAATATAAAAATAATCATTCCTACTTTCTTCCCTTTTTCCTTAACAAGGTAAAGGAAAAAGACCCAATCTTCACAGCAAGGATTATTTTCTCACTCCTAATATTGTATTAATAATATTGACTGCTATTTCCTTCTACCCATCAACAGGACATAAGCACAATAATTCTAGTGTAACTGGGATAATTGCTACCAGCTATATCTATCTGGTGTGAATCACAGAGTTTTGTCTTGCTAAAAGGTAACTTGTGCTGTATTTTAACAGAGACTTTGAAAACCACAAGTTAGTTCCTTGGTTTTTGTTTCCCTTTTTTTTTTAATCTATTTAATGTGAAAACCTATGGTAATTACTGTGAAAAGAAAGCAAATTGTGTGTAAAATCTGGCTCTGGTATACCTTCATGTCTTCACAGATAATTTTATATAGTCATCATGAACATGGCTGAAATTGTAATGAGCTTGCTCTGCAGTTTAATATGGAAAACTGTTAGAAACCTAATCCATAATGCAAGACAGCAGAACACTTTATAGGTAAATTACCCACAACACAGCAATAAATCAAAGAAAGTCCCATCTGTCATTTTAGAAGCAGTGGGAGTCTATTACAGTTTGGCACAGGTATGATGCAGCTGGGTGGAGAGCACTTGGCTTGCACAGTACCCGCTACTGGGAGGAACCAATTGTCTTTTCAGAGATACAAGACAAAAATAACCAGCCCGATTACCCCAGCAAGATGAGAAGCTGAAACACAATAATGAAGCATCAGGACAAAAGAGGAGAGCAGTCTAGTGAGAATGTTCTGACTGATCTACATTCCTCTCCGAAGTCTTACCCTCAAACTAAACATACTATTCAGTTTCACTTGAAAAGAAACAAACATGTTTAGTTATTGCTGCATCATTAAAGGTAACTTCTGATTTTTGATTAGGAGAGGGGAAGTAATTTTTGTCCTTACTTGTTGCAATACTGTCTTTTGTTCTTTCTCATTTCAAAATTTGGGAAGATCAAGGTCAAACTAAGTATCACAACTATGAGCAGCAAAAATTCAGGTAATTATTAAAAACATAAATTGACAACTATGAGAAAGAGACAGCAAGTGATGGTAGCAAAGGCCCTATCCTGACATAACAAATATTTTCATGTTCAATAAGTCTCTGTGCAGCCCCCACTGGCTCTCATGGCTGTATTTACATATTCATTTATATGTCAGTGGGTTGAGTTCACAATGGTCTTAATTATGCATCAAGTTATTTAAAAGAATGCACATAAATGAAAGAATTAATGTACCTACACATTCTACTATGTGCATGTTCTTTTAAATAACAATACGCATCCAGTGAAATGAAGTATCTGAAAAGTTTTTTCTGAAATGCAGATGTGTACTTTTTTCCTTTCAGAGTGTTTTGTTATTCAGTTATACCAAATATGTTTTATTAGCTTTATTCTAATAAATCCCAGTGCTTTCTACAAGAATAAGACTTACAGAAGCCAGGAATACTGTATCTATCCATTTAGCAGCCTGTGACCTGATGGTTGCTGAAACTGCATACGATGATTCAGAAATAATCCAAAAGTCAAGATTTACAGATGATTTTCCAACTATAAGGCACCCTGGACTTCCAAATAAATGCATAAACTACCAGAACTACCAGAAACAATCCACAAATACGGCATCAGGCAATAACTCTCAGTAATGCCTAAACATTTACGGAATTTTCTCCTTCACAATCCTACAATGACTATATTGCTTTTGGCACAGTCAATACTAAGTCCTGTTCTGACACTCTAGAAGACTGTTAACAATACTTGTATGTGATTATTCATAACATACTTCAAAAATTGTCTATTTAAATTACTGCACTATGGCAAAGCTAAATAGGATATACACCTGTGCAAGTTGATGAGAATTTTCTAAAACCCTGCAAAAATACAAGTTGATAGTTAGCAAAAAGCTTTTGTTTTATGTTCCTTTCCCCTCCTCCCTGCCTCCCCCCAAGTAGGTATAACTCCAGGATAAGATAAACCATCCCTCATTTTCCAAAATAAATTATTCCTTTGGGGTGGCCAGTATACTGTAGCACTGCTGTATAGAAAATATAAGATTTATCTTCCAAGTGGCTCACCTTCTCCAGCAGTATGAACACAACATGACCTATTGCTAAAATTATGGTTTATAACTGAAAACAGACTATTCTTAAGTAAAGAGGCAGAGAACATTTTTGTGTTATGCTATTGGCAGACTTTCTAAAACCTACTATCAGCACCAGAAAATCAAGACTTCTATTTTTAAAAACCATGTGAAAACCACAAAAACCTAGTGAACTTAGAAATCAGTACTTAATGAGAAACTTTGCTGCTCAAATCAGACCAGATCCAGGAATAACATTCTAAAAATCCAGTATTGCATGTTCAGCTGTGTGTCTTAAATTCAAGTTCTTCAATTTCTATTTGGAACATCTGTCCAATTCAAGGGAAAAAAAAACTCCAGAAAACTAAATTTTCAGAAATTTTTATAAATGGCATGTAATATGTAGGGAATTCTTTATCTGTTTCAATATATTTCATCTGAATCTGGACTCCAGCAAGGCTCCACCTGACAAAAATATTTACATGTATATGAATATTTATACTTGTTTTATAATATATATACCAAAAGCTGCTACAAGCCTAGTTAAATAGTGATATGGTCTTGGGGTTGCCCAAGCTCTTCCTTTCCTATCGATTCCCATCATGACCAGAACTGCCATTTCCTAGACCTCTGTGAAAATATACAAATCCGTGATACTTACAGATGAGATAGTTACACATATCCAAAATTTTCCAGAAATGTTTCCTAAGCACCAAAGCAGTACTAATGAACATGCCAAGAGCTTGGTATCTGCCTTGTTCCACCTTCAGTTTAACAACCAAGTGTTGAAGCTTAGGAAAACATGGAATTGCTGTCTCCCATTCCTCTTTAAGAAAATACAGAGGCATCACTGGCTGAATGCCCAGCTGAAGTGCATGTACACCAATGCACACAGCATGGGTAACAAACAAGAGGAGCTGGAAGCCATCGTGCAGCAGGAAAGCTGTGATGTAGTCGCCATCACGGAAATGTGGTGGGATGACTCGTGTGACTGGAGTGCTGCCATGGACGGCTACAAGCTCTTCAGAAGGGACAGGCAGGGTAGGAGAGGTGGAGGGGTGGCTCTATATGTTAGAGAGTCTCTTGACGCTGTAAAACTTGAGGTCAGTAACAATAAGGTTGAGTGTCTGTGGATCAGAATCAGGGGGAAGGCCAACAAGGCTGATATCCTGGTGGGAGTCTGTTACAGACCACCCAACCAGGATGATGAGGGTGATGAATTATTCTACAAGGAGCTGGTGGATGTCTCAAAATCGCCAGCCCTTGTTCTCCTGGGTGACTTTAACCAGCTGAATATCTGCTGGGAACTCCACACAGCAGAGAAGAGGCACTCTGGGAGATTCCTAGAGTTTACAGAGGATAATTTCCTGTTCCAGCTGGTAAATGAGCCTACCAGGAACGGGGCCTCACTAGACCTGCTGTTCACAGAGAGGGAGGGGCTGGTGGAAGATGTGGTGGTTGGAGGCCGTCTGGGGCACAGTGATCATGTAATAATAGAGTTTTCAATACTCAGGGACACAAAGAGGGCCTTCAATAAAACCTCCATGCTGGACTTCTGGAGGGCAGATTTCAGCCTACTCAGCAGACTGGTTCAAACGGTACCCTGGGAAACAGCCCTTGAAAATGAAGGGGTCCAGGAGGGATGGACATGCTTCAAGAAGCAAGTCTTGAACACACAGGAGCAGGCTGTCCCAGTGTGCTGAAAGGCAAGCTGGCAGGGAAGACAACTGACCTGACTGAAAAGGGAGATTTTGAAGGAAATTAGGGTAAAAAAGAGAGCTTACCAATTATGGAAAAAGGGGCTGACTACTCAGGAAGAGTTTAGGAATGTAATTAGGTTATTTAGAAAGAAAATTAGAGAGACGAAGGCACAATTTGAACTCAATCTCGCCACTTCTGTTAAGGATAACAAAAAATCTTTCTACAGATATATCAATAGCAAAAGGAGGGGCAAGGAAAACCTCCATTCTTCATTGGACATGGGGGGGAACATAGTCACCAAAGATGACGAAAAAGCTGAGGTATTTAACACCTTCTTTGCCTCAATTTTCATCAGTAAGACAGGTTGTCCTCAGGACAACTAGCCTCTGGAGCTGGAAGACAGAGATAAGAAGCTGAATAGCCCCTCTGTAATCCAAGAGGGAACAGTTAGAGACCTCCTGAGCCATTTAGATCCTCACAAGTCTATGGGACCAGATGGGATCCATCCTAGGGTGATGAGGTAGCTGGTGGAAGAGCTCGCCAAGCTGCTCTCCATCATTTTCCAACAGTCCTGGCTCGCTGGGGAGGTCCCAGATGACTGGAAGTTGGTGAATGTCACACCAATCCACAAAAAGGGCTGGAAGGAGGACCCAGGAAACTACAGGCCCGTCAGCCTGACCTCAGTGCCTGGCAAGGTTATGGAGCAGATCATCCTAAGTGCAGTCACACAGCACCTACAGGATGGACAAGGGATCAGACCCAGCCAGCACGGACTTAGGAAGGGCAGGTCCTGTCTGACCAACCTGATCTCCTTTTATGAGCAGGTGACCCACCTGGTGGATGAGGGGAAGGCTGTGGATGTGGTCTATCTAGACTTCAGCAAAGCCTTTGACACTGTCTCCCACAGCATTCTCCTAGAAAAGCTGGCAGCCCACGGCTTGTGCTGGGTTAGGAACTGGCTGGAGGGCCGGGCCCAGAGAGTGGTGGTGAACGGGGCTGCATCCAGTTGGCAGCCGGTCACTAGTGGTGTCCCCCAGGGATCAGTGTTGGGCCCAGTTCTATTTAATATCTTTATTGATGATCTGGATGAGGGGATTGAGTCCACCATCAGCAAATTTGCAGATGACACCAAATTGGGGGGCTGTGTTGATCTGCTGGAAGGCAGGAGGGCTCTGCAGAGGAACCTGGACAGACTGGAGAGTTGAGCTGATTCCAACAGGATGAGCTTCAACAAGGCCAGGTTCCAGGTCCTGCACTTTGGCCACAACAACCCCCTGCAGTGCTACAGGCTGGGCACAGAGTGGCTGGAGAGCAGCCAGGCAGAAAGGGACCTGGGAGTTTGGATTGACAGGAAGCTGAACATGAGCCAGCAGTGTGCCCAGGTGGCCAAGAAGGCCAAGGGCATCCTGGCCTGAATCAGGAACAGTGTGGCCAGCAGGTCCAGGGAAGTGATTCTTCCCCTGTACTCAGTGCTGGTGAGGCCACACCTGGAGTGCTGTGTCCAGTTCTGGGCCCCTCAGTTCAGGAAGGGTATTGAGGTGCTGGAGCAGGTCCAGAGAAGAGCAACAAGGCTGGTGAAGGGACTGGAGCACAAGTCCTGTGAGGAGAGGCTGAGGGAGCTGGGGCTGTTCAGCCTGGAGAAGAGGAGGCTCAGGGGAGACCTCATCACTCTCTACAGCTCCCTGAAAGGAGGTTGTCGCCAGGTGGGCATCTGTCTCTTCTCCCAGGCAACTATCAGTAAGACAAGAAGGCATGGTCTTAAGGTCTGCCAGGGGAGGTTTAGGTTGGATATTAGGAAGAAATTTTTTACAGAGAGAGTAATCAGGCATTGGAATGGGCTGCCCAGGGAAGTGGTGGATTCTCTGTCCCTGTAGGTTTTCAAGACGAGACTGGATGTGGCACTTAGTGCCATGGTCTAGTAACCACAGGGTTGGACTTGATGATCTTGGAGGTCTTTTCCAACTTGGCTGATTCGATGATTCTATGAATGAGTGGCTACCAAGTCTTGACTTACTCTATGGCACAGCTCCCCTGCCCATACCCTAGAATAACTGCTCGGAGAAAGAAGCTTCAAGAGGTGGTCTCTCTTCCCAGTTTTTAAAGGGAGGACCTCATTTTTCTCACTACACAAAGTGATCAAGTACATACCACAGCCTCCTGGAGGCCATCCAAAGCACCCCAAGAGCTTACTGCATCTTGCAGTGCATATCAAGTCTCTCTTCATGGACTGCATGAACAGTTTAAATCTCCAGACTGGAGCTGTGAGGGACAGACTGGAAAAGCTGGGGTAAGGCCTTGCACTGCAAAATCTAAAGCTCCTGCCCTAACTCTGTTAGTAATTTTTAAATATTTCTTCAGATAATTATGAAGTGAAAAATGAGCAGTCTGAGCTTCAAATCCCAATGTTGTCTATGTAAAAATACATACCACCACACAATTGTGTAGTAGTTGCTTACTACTTACAACTTACTGGTTGCTTTTAAATTAACTTTATATGCAATTAATTGCTTTTTCTCTGTATAAAAGTATATTTAGGTCTTTTTCTCCTTTTGAATTAGACTTATTTAGCTGAAGATGTGCTAAAAGACCATAAATAAGGCAGTAAAATAAAAGCAGATTATGGAGTTAGGAGGAGATGTCCTTTGGGATATTGGAAGTTGATGTCTTACCCAGAATTCTTTCACAGATTTAGTGATGATTTAACATACCTTCCCATGACTGTGACAGCATCCACTATACAGAGCCAGCTGTAATTTTTTTTACATTTCCTTTCATATGTATATGGTTGAATTAACCATTTATTATGCCTCTTATATTACTTGCAATTGCTAAAAGTGGTTTGATTCTTTTTCTGTTTTTGAGACCTTGTCTGGTTGCTCAAGTACTACTAGAAAAAAAACAAAATATACATAATGAAAATGGATCACTAAAATTAATTAAAATAATAAAACACCCCCAGCTAATACCTGATATTCTTTAAAACCAGTTTAAAAATCTTTAAGCTTAGAGACAATCGGTATGCTACTACAAATCTTGACTCTCTTAGATTGTTGTCCCTGGATACTTTATGCTCATGACAGACTGGAACAGAGAAAATATTAATGTCTTCAATCATGATAATTCAATGACATTCACAGCATTAGGAGAACATCTTCCTATTAAGAACTGCCAACATCTAAAGGAAGAAATATTTAACTAATGATCTTCACCTCCCTGTCAAGTTACTGTTCATTTTGCCTTCTTTGTTTCACACTAGACTGTTAACAAGTTCTGCATACACATTTCTGATTCTTTCAAATAAATGTTACCTTTGCAAAGGCAAATATCTTTGAGATGTGATAACTCCTTAGATGTTAAAAAATGTCAGAGCTGTTGTCACTTAAAAAATAACTTATAGTTGCTACTGCATTCATCTTTGACTTACATCAAAGCCAGGGAGGAGAGTGCTAAGATGTCATTGATTTATTGACTTATTCAGTCCTTTTATAAGGTAGAATGGTCTGTCAGACTTTCTTACTGAAGAGAGAATATGGATTGAGTATACCTGGTTTGGACATCTTTCTCCTTTGTCAGGTATTAGGCCTTCACAAACTGATACCAAGACCTAAGGTATGTATTAAATCTGAGAGGTATTTTTTTCTGGGAGAACAGTTTCACTACTTCAGTAGAAAAAAATATGAACTTCCTCAGAGTGACCAGAATGTATCAATGCATTCTTTTTTGTACCACTTCAAGGTGTACAATTTTATTGCCCATCTTCTACATTTGATGGCTTATAATTACTCTTATAAATTATGTCTTTGGCCCATAACAGTAAAGATGTGGAGCAATATTTGCTTCCTTATCATATTTTTATTTGTCTCAGCATGCAACCCTTGGGACGGGTCAAACTCCTAGAAAGTGTTTGACATATTTGGCTTCATGAAAACTCTCTCTTGTCTTCCTGTGCTTAGTTCTTCCATTTTGAACTATGCCTGTTCTAGTTTTGCATACCCTGAGCTTTGGAAGGATCTGAATGAGGAAGATTTGGGCTAATATTTCACTTCTAGCTGCTTTCAGTGTGAGAAGGACCAGTGAGAAGGACCATAACTTTCCTTTTCTTTTAGTTATATTTCACAGACACATTTATGATGTTATTCAGAGAAGAATCAAATAACAACCTCTTTCTTCACCTCCACTATCATTCTATGTTGCCTAGCAATTCGTGCTAATTACATTATTTTCTGTAATTCTTATAAGAAAAATAGTGGAGCCAAGAAATACACAACCACAGATATATATGTCTAAAAAAAGAAGTTGATCTTAGAACTTAAGCCCAAAAAATCAAAACAAGTCTCACTCTCCTGATTTTTTAATTTCAGATGAAGAAAAAAAGCAATTCATTAGGCAAAAAATAGATAATGTATTATATTAAAACTCTGAAATCAGTGGCTGGGGATTTGATTTACCTTTTTCTCAAATCTCAGATAAGTGAAACATAAGCAACTTTTATCTGCCAATACTTTAGAAAATATGCCAATAAAATGGGTAGCATAAACTGATCTTTGAAATACCTATTTATCTAGTTTGCAGAGTAAAGACAAATATAAAACACTCATTAGCAATATATAGAAATAGCTTAGAATTTTTAGCCTATAATCAAAAATTTATTTCCAAATATGATTTGACTCTGATAAAGCAATGATTAAGAATATACAAACATGACTGTATAGTTGTTATAGCTGATATTATATGTATAATTTCAGGGTCTCAGAAATCAATAGAAAAAAAGTTCTTTAATTAAGACATCCTTTAGCTCTAGCCCATAATAACTAGCTTACAAGGGGCTTCCAGCAAAAGAGAAATATTTCTCTAAAACCTAGAAACATGCAATTTCTGGATCATTTCTTACATTTCTGATTGTCAATGCCATGCTATTTTTTGCCTCTGAAGTCAGGAAACAAGTAAGAAGTAAAACTAAAAAGAGGAATAAAAATGTTGAGAATCGAAGGAATTAAAAAATGCCAGATATTTCTATGCTAGTGTTTAATAAAGTGTGTTTATAAAATCAGAGAACAAACAAACGAACACTTTTGCTTGCTGTTAGCGAGAAAACATGAGAAATGCAATACTGCTTGACTGCTACTGGGTTTTAATTTACACCAAAACTGCAAATGAAACTGGCTTTACTTTGCACAGTTTACAATATATGGATATATTTACATATGTACTATATTTCTTATGCTCAAAATATTATGATACCATGCTGCAGCCAACAAGGTCTGAGGATAACAACTAAGATGAGTTTTTAGGTGGATAGTGACATTTCTTCTATTTCATACATCTGTGTATAGTGTGTGTGTATGTTCACCCTAAACTCTAATGAAGCTGTAGTTATACTTCATGTCCCTTCTTATAATGTTTCTGTCCCACAGCTCCCTAGAAATGTCCCATTTGGGTAAAATTACTTTCCTTTCACTTGGCAGAATAGACCCAACAAGCCAGGTGGGTTACATGGATTGGCCCTTGACGTTGTATGGAGATGAAATAAGGGGGTTTCATATGGTCACCGACAGCTCAGATTTTTGGGGATTTTAATGCTCAATTATTCTCTCTTTCTAAACCACTCATTCTCACTTATGTTTCATGATACTACAGTGTGTGAAATTTCTTGCTTGCAAACTTCTGTTTTGAACAGCTGTTTTGTCAGCCACAAGCTAATTTTTCTGTCACTGAATATACAGCTCATCCCTTACCTCTTCCTGTTTCTCATATACTGAGCCTATGGTCATGTTGCAATTTGAGCTTAACAAAACTGAATGTAAACTGTTTTTTCATCCACATGCTCTCATTTCCTTCCTCTTTGCCTCCCTGTAAAGAAAATGCCCCGATCCATCCAACCCAAATATTTTTTTCAGTTTTCTCTCCTTCTTGTCCAGCAAATTCAGGTCATTTCTCTTCATACTCGGCATATGCCAGGGTCACTCTCTTCTCTATTCTCTATCTGCCAGGTTTCTCCCCCAGGTGTGCATTACATCACACTGTTTTTTGCCCAGTTTGCCTTTCTGGCCTTTGTTATGGACATATGCCAAATACTATCGCTCAGGTTGTGTTTCTTCTTTTTTGACGTGAACTCTGATTTCACTACATTGCTCAGCTGACCTCTCCCCTGGCATGGCCTGTCCAGTTTCCCATTTTCTATAATAGCAAATTTTGTCATCTTTTAAGCACCTCAGTAATTCCACACATCCTTATTGTCCCTGGCTGAGGTTCATTCTGATCCTTTCTTCCTTATGCCATCATTCCTAGTCTTAACTCCTAGTTTCATACCTTCATTCACATTTGTCTCTGATTTTTATTATCCTGACAGCATTAATTACTACTTATTACAGAAAGTTCCTACCCTGTACCCATTCCTGTCTCTTTAATTCCAGTCTTACTTACATGGACTCAAACAACCTTTTTCTTCCTGTTTCATAAAGAACTCGCTTCTACCAATCTCTCTCTACTTTTCTACCTTTTGGCCACTGTTCTTTTTGACCTTGGAGAGAACCTTACAGGTCATGGATTCACATGTAAAAAATACAAGGCAATTTGTTACAAGGCAAACGAAGGCCTCTTCTGAGCACTTCTCTGAGGAAGTTACAAATGAAACTAATTGATTTGGTCTTGTTGTCATTTAAAGGACATTCTTTTGACATGTCCTAGGTGATCCCTGAACTGCACTCCAAAGGAATAACAGAAAATTGTACAGACATGGCCATGCTACCAAGCTCAAGGCCCTTGCTCCAAGCTACCTAGATCAAGTACCTACAGAGTGTAGCATAGGGGTACAAAGCACAGTCTGAACCAGGGAAATTGAGTTTTCATGGAAGAGTTTAAAGGAAGTTGAACACGGAGAACATTTTACTTTCTAAGGAAACTGGAGTCATGCAGAAATATATTGAGTTTATGGAGTCTTCTGAAATCCTTTGTATTCAATGACATCTGCCACAGGATTCAGACACTAATAGATTATTTCATGTAAACTCATACAGCCTTTTCCACAGTTAAAACATTCCATTAATCTGTTTCAGAACTTAAGGAGTTATGAGAAAACGGGTTACCTTTTCTTGATATTGTCGTCGTGAGGAATCCAGAGACTGAATGAGGGCAGTGGCATGACCAACAAACATGGCATAACAAGTAGCCCCCACGATCATACTCAACATGGTTATCCACAGGTCGGACATGCTGACAGGGGCACGGGCTCCATAACCAATGCAGAGCATATGGCTCATGGCTTTGAAGAGTGCATAGGAATACTGCTTTCCCCAGGAATCATTCTGCAAGAAAAGAGACAGGTGGCTGAGCCTGGAAGCAGCTGAAGGGAGAAATATGTTTGTACCTGTATAGTGGGCTGGCTCTGAAAAAAGGGCCTGGTGATGTATCCTATATGCTTGAGAAGAGATATTCCTTCTAAATTAATCATTAGATAAAGCGTCAGGGATTCTGACAGATAATAGCACAGTGAGATGAAATAAATTTGACTATTTTTAATACATGATTGTATTCTTAAATATGAGTGTTAATCTAATTACAAGGAGACTAAAGGTCAATTTTATTTTACAGTCCATGGCAGATGAATTAGAAAAAGCTGAGCATGCAGACTTACCAAGCACAATAAGGCAGTATTTTGTTTTAATATGCATGAACATATTCTTATGGCCTATGTTACTTCTTTCTTTTTGAAACTGTCAATTTTAATACACAACCACATTCACCTTACTAGCTGTTTCACTTTTCAAGGACAGAAAATAACCCGTATTATTTCTTGTGATGTCTGCTTATCCTGATTTTTTCTTGTAATATTGTGTTTATACAAGAATAATCTCAAAAAGATGTCTGATTATTCTGCATCATCTGTGTTCATAGCCACATTCTGTGCAACTCAGCCCCTCGCCCCAAAAAGGTGAATACCTAGGCCCTGCATTTCTGATGTGAAGCTACCCCTTTCCATTCTCTCTGTGAGATTAGGACACGACACTTCACTCACAAGCTTTTAAAACTGCAAAGGTGTTAGCAGAAAGTCAAAGAGGCTGTTCCCAGAGAAAAAGAGACACCTTAACACATTCCAAGAGGCCCTGGGACTCCTTGTCAAGTTTTTCTATTTTTCTTGCCAAAGGAATAAAAAAGAACAGGGAAACAAAATGTGCTTGCAGGCATGCAGCACACATGAGAAAACACTGTATTTATCACAAAAAGAACTGAGAACAATTTAAAAAATAATGAAATGAAGAAGAAAGAACTGGGATGACATTTGAAAGATTAAATAGCTATACAGTATAGGGTCTAATATACAAGACCAAAAATAACAATCCTGCTAACATCAACGAATCTCAAAATCATGAGTAGCATTTATATATAAAATTTATATATTAAATACTAATATTTATGTCTCTCTTCCACTGACATAAGCTTTACTCAAATGCTCTTATTTCTAAAAGAGCTTCAGGCTTGCTCTCTTGCCAAGGTTACTAATTACCCTTGTGCTTTACCTCTACTAAAATGCTCTTTCTAGACCCCCAATTAGCCTAAATAACTGGTACCACAAAAAAAGCTGCCACTAGCTGTACTGAAGAGGACATAGTAACTATTTATTCACTCAAGTAATAATTTACAAATTATTGGCTCCTCTGTAAGTTAAATCTTTTTGGATTTGGGAGCTGTTGCTGTCTTCACAAGTCAAAATTTTGTGTCATAAATACATCTAAGGAATAGGTTTTGAATGTCTATACTTAAAAAATTTTTAAAATGAAAATTATCTTAGATAACTGGGAATCAGGTAGGTTTCAGTGAGTAATGAGGAAATAAGTTTCCTATTGTTTCAGATCTTTAAAAATACTCAAAAAATGAAAGAACCACAGAAACTCCTGCCTTCTGGGTGGGTCACTGCAGGTATTTTAATGCAAATTCCCCAAGACTCATATCAAATTCTCTAGCAGTTGCATCTTTATATAGATTATAATGGGAAAAACAATAAAGTGAGTGCTAGAAGAAATATATCTAGGTCTTTTTAAGGCTACAAGTAGCATTATTAAAGTCACAGTATTCATGAGGCTGTAAGCTCAAACTGTCAGTTCTTGCAGGGCTCTTTACAGTGGATCTTGATCCTTAACTGTATTTTTCAGCATAACTATTATAAATATTAACAAAAATAAAAGCTGATCTTCATCCTCTATGAATATTTTCTATCATACCTTTGGTGTGATAAATCTCAATTACAATAATTCCTATCAAATTATATTTTTACATTAAAGTCTTTGAGGTAATCCAAACACTGGTGGATTTTATTTCATGACTGAGGTACTTTCCAAGTCTGTGAATCACAGTTATGAGTAAAATACCATTGTCTCAGGAAAGAATAAGAAAACGGAAGTGGAGAAGAAGCAGGAATAAAGAAAACACAAAGAGTGTTGCCTCCTAACAGTGTAACAAGGCAAGTGGAAAATAAATACTACTTAAGAAGTACTGTGAGAGAATAAATGAGCTGTAATGACAGAAGAAAAAAATGAAAATGTACAACAAAATAAACAAACATGTTTAACTGCATAGCTGCCTTTATATGTGTATGTACCTATATCAGCCAAAGTGTGATCCAGCATTTCAGTCAGTCAGGACTGGATCTGAATCCAAAGCAGAGGTCAAAGCTATCTCAAATGGCCAGTTTGTTATACAAGCAGCATCAGCTGTTACTGTGTAGTTTGTTAGAGACCTTGTTACAGGCTAGGCACATTTCAGAAATTTGTGAATGGGTGACCCTGAGCAGCTGGTTCTCAGGTAGGCTTTAGAAGGAGGACAAAAAAGCCCCAAAAGCTAGTGAAAAAGCATTTGAATTCAACTTTGATTTATCTGAGGATCTTGTTGCTGAAAATACTTGCCAATACTTTTTTGTTTCTTTTCCTTAATAATCCATCGGTTCTTATATAACCAGTTGCAAACATTGGTCTTTTTAGTTTGTATGGGGATTTTTTTTTAAATCATGTTCAACAAATGCCATTGTGGAGGGTACAGATTTCAGTACAGTTACTTGTGTTGTTCAATGATTTATTCCATATATAAACCACTTAAAAAAACATTGATTCTAATGTCAAATCCTATACATCACGGATGTTACAACCAATGTTACTAAATTAAATAATAATTATTTAATTATTTTCCCATTTGTGTTGTATAACCTAAGGGTTTGGCAGGACTAACTCTAACTTTGTTTCATTGTGGGAGGTTGGAATTTTCCACAACTTTGTTCCGATATGCTGCTCTTTGCTGTACAAAAGTGAGGTGTGGCCATTCCTCTGCTACTAGCCTACAGTGATATTTTAGTTTTTTAATAAGAAGCAGTTTTGCACCTGCATCATAAGGAGATTTTTACATAACACATTCACAGATAATATTCCTGAGTTAATAGAAGCCCATTCTATAAAATAAAATATCCTGTTTTTACACAGTCAGCTTTTCTTTATGTAATACATATAATATAATATAATATATATACTATAACCCTAAATATTAATATTTACATAAATACACATTAAATGTTCCAGCAAATAGTCACATTCTGATTTTAATGTATATTTTTGCATGTTTTTTTTTTTAAAAAGCAAACCACAAACTTCTATGAGCTGAAAAAACCAACTAGTAATTAATAAAAAAGGGCATTTAACTCTTAGTTGATGATGGGTTGATCACTGTTTCCAGATTAGCAGTAATCAGTTTAAAAAGTTTTAAATGTAATGACATCAATTTGAAAAAACTGTTAAAGACTGTAATTGTGAGAAATACCAAAGCTATTTATCCAAGGTTTGGTTACATAATCTAGCTTGATTACATTAGGAAATCCTCACATTTATGAAAGCAATGGTCACTGATCATTTGCAATTAGTTCTATAAGTATATACATTATCTTTGCAGTTATCCTGAAGAATATATTAATTACAGGGTGCTTCTGATTCTTAAAAATCTGTTTCTCAGACTCTTCCTTCACCATAGAATGCTATGGTTTGTCCCATAATTTCATACAAGACTCCTACAAATATCTGCTTGTAATATTAACTTTTCAGCTCAAAAGAAATAAATCACAGAAAGATCACATGGCACCTTCTAAGGAACAACAATAAAAGGCAAATTATTTTTCTCAGTGGATTAGGAAAGGGTTTTGTGTTTTACTGTAGTCTATGGAGGTTTTCATCAGGAAATTTTTTCCACTCCCATATTGTAGTCATTCTCTCAGGCACAGCTTATCTTCCCTCAGCCATATCCTTGCACTGAGATATAAATTGATTTAGAAATCTTGTACTAAGGAGACTATTGCAAACAGTAATGGTTTCCCCATTTTTGCTTTAGTTCCTTTTTTCTTTCACATCACAGTCACTGCAGGTGTCACAGAAATGGTCCTGTCAGTTTGCAAGGGCATGCTTTACAATCATGCAGCAAAGATTGACTTAATAATTAAGTTAAATGGTTTCTACAAGGATCTTGAACTCATTCTCACTCTATCTTTCAAAATCGTAGTAGAAATGTGGAAGTAGCTTGTCCCTATCCAAAGGAGCTTGCCTTATTATCACTCAGACACATTCATTCAATGCCAACCATTGTCCTTGGGTTCTTCTGAAAGTAAGTGACATCTGAAGAAAGGTCTTCATAGGATATAGGTAGTTATTGTCTATCCTAGTAAATTAAAAAGTAGCACATGGCATTTCCAAGCTCTAGAATTTGGTCCACATAGTTTTACTGTTAGAAGTGCCCAGGGCGTGTGGCATGGTGGCCACATAACACTCTCCCAAACAACAGCAGGTCTACTTTAGAGTGGGTGTAAGGTGAGGAACCATTCCTTGTAGGCAGCTGGCATGAGCTTGCCCTGTGCCAAAACCAAACCAAGATTAATACTATGGACATAGTAGGTAGCTCCTAAACCATTTCTACCATGCTGTCCATCAAAAGTGGGCACTTTTAATTTATGACCGTGGAGGCAGCTGGACATTCCGTAAGTAAGCCCTCTGGTTTTAGCATTGCCACAGGAAGTTACTGCACAAAATAAATGTAAAATTAGGGGTGGGGCTTCAAAAGTTGAAGAAAACACAAAGAAGTAATCTATATATACATTTTGATATAGATTTATAGTTCATATACTTTTCCATCAGTAGGCTAAATAATTTTCTGCCTCTGGTATCATACAGTACCTTAGAATTACACATTAGTTAAAATCTCAGACAGGAAATCGCAGCAAAATACCATCTCAGCATTTCATCTTTTAAGAAGTTCTTTGAATTTCACAATGAATGATCAAGTTGGCCAATGGGAAAGTTGTGCAATATTTACTGTTTCAAAACTCATGCCATAGTGCACTACCCTGTAAAACCTCTACTTCTTATCACAGCTATTCTTACTAAATATAATTTGTTTTCTAAAACTAGTAAACAAAGGCAAGGTGGGATGAGACTTGGAAGACTAAAAATTTTGCTGTTCTCAAATTCTTAAGAAGTGCAAGAAAGAAGAGTATATTTTAGGAAGTGTGTAAGTACATACGATTTAAGGAAAAAAAACCTGAATTGGTAAGCTCAGTGAAACAAGCAGATGTCTTCAGAAACTTCTCAACATTTTCTCTCTGCTGATATGTGCACAGATAACAGATGGTGCAAGTGACTCAGCATATACTTTCAAGAGCAGTACTAGCAGAAAAAAATTAGAAAGTGTTTGGCATTGCGTTCCATGGGAAAAGAAGTTTGACTGGAGAAGTAATGACTAAATATTATATATTTACTCTGTTCAGAGATACGTGACTTGTCTGTCATTACAGCTTGTTCATTTTTTGGTGCTATGTTTTTGGCACTAGCCATCAAACAAAAACAATGTAGCAGAACAGATCTTTCTTTTTATTTTGATTATTTTCTTGATGTAAAAAACCCCAGATATTTACCTGCTCATATATTCCCCTATTAAAAGCAAGTAGCCAGAATATCTACTTATGATCACCTTTTTGAGGTAAGGATAAATAATTTTCATTGTAGAATCAGCATGACAATTCATAAACAGCAACAGAACAGCAGATATTTGGGTTATGTGCACAGCCTGCTCTTTCACATGTATTTGAGTTATTATATTCCAACTAATAGGCCCATTGCATTCAAAAGGATGGTTCACATAAGAAGATATGCAAAGAATCTCATAGAGGAGGCTTCCCTGTACACTCCTAAGTACTGTTCATCATTATTTTTATCTTTGACTAGAAATACAATCGTGAGATTCTACAGCTGTACATATACAAACACAAAATAATAAATTAAATCTTATGTGAAAAATACTTTATTCTTCTGCCTGTGACTCAGCTCATTCTGATTCATCCTTTTACCTGGTCACTGTGCTCCCTTAACTGAACACAGATGACTGAAAAAAAGTTTGTGATGCATGAATCCCAAGTAATATAACAGTCCATTACAAAGATTTACTTTAATAAGAATTTTATGGGCATTTCAGCTTGCAAAGACATTAGAAAACTTTTATAAAGTTTAAAGTAAAATGTGAAAAGTACGACCTTTGTCCATTTTTCCCATGTGAAAATTTAACAATGCTAGGAAACTTTTGCCTTCGGGGAATTTGATTGCCTACACTTGTACTTTTTCAGAAAATTGTGGGTTTGGCTCAAGCTAATTAATACCCTCCAAAACAGCTCCCGAACCAATCTGAGAGTTAGCACAGGTTTACCTTGCCTTGGTAACTAAGAAGTCCAGTTTTACAGAAGCAGGTTGTGGAAGCAACAGACTTCCAGGAGAGAAAACTTACCTGAGCACGCTTAATCTATCAGTATCAGTGCATTCCCCATGTCAGTCAGTGACAAACTAATGGATGAATACTAGTTAAAAGAATTTTTCCAAATTGTACCTTTCATCTCTTGCCCATCTTCTGGAAAAGTGCGATCAGAATGTAGGGAAGAAATCAGGCATTTTTAAAGGATTTGTGTTTCAGTTCCTTTAAGGACTCTCACAGGATGTGAACTGCTTCAGCAAGAGGGATATTGGCTCTAGGTTTTGGCTATATACATCTTTTTTTCAAACTTATTAGGTGGCATCATCTTTAGCAAAAATTACTGCTTCTGTAGAGCATTCCTTTTCACTGCATTTGAAATCAGTGTCATTATTACAAAATATTAAAGAAAAAAGTTTTTACAAATGTGTACTGCTGAAATGGCAGATGTTACCATGCCATTCTATGCTGAACAAAGTTCTTTGAGACCTTTTTTTTGAAATTTATCAAGTAATCAAAAAATCTGATCAAGACAGCTTTTGTTTCCTAATCTCATAGCACACAAAGTTTGATTGACATTCAAATCACTCTGATTTTTGATCTTGTAATAAACTTAAGTACCATAGTTTGATTGACATTCAAATCACTCTGATTTTTGATCTTGTAATAAACTTAAGTACCATAGTTTACAAGGAACTGACTGGAACAGATACACATTGTCTGCCAATGGGAAAATATGCTGTAATCACAAGTACTGTGTGGTCACAATAAGTGATTAAAACAAGTGTATCTACAGCTTTTTAGTAAACATAATTTCACTGCATCCTGGAAACAAAAACTTTCTTACAAGAAAAGAAAAAAAAACTACAACAGGAAGAATTTTCAATGAGAAACCTTTTTCATGAAATAGCACTGTTCAGGAGAGGTAAAAACTCAGTGTGCAACTAAAGACAACATATCTATCTTTTCTATTCTTTTCATTTGATGAAAGGAGCTGGATATGATGTAAAACAGTTTATTAAACAAGCCTCGAGTATTGAATCAAACCATTTATGAAATGCTTTTATAATCCAATCACTGAGAAAAGCTTTGAATTTTCAACAGTGGCTATCTGATAGTCAAGAATAGGCAGATGATAATGTGGGTTTAATATAGAGCATTTCTGGGAAACAGCTGAAGGAGTGAAGTGACATAAACCTGACTCATGACTCCACAGTGTACTGCTTTACTGAAGATTGTTAGGAAGAATCTCCACCATCACAGACAATATTTGCAACCAATTTAGGAAAAGGAACTTAGCTGAAGGAACTGCACCTGTCTATTATGTGAACAACTCAGACTAGACAGCAAACTATGTGAAGCATCCAATCCCAAATAAAATGACAAATGAAAATCATATGGATTTGGGAGTGGACATTGAGCTTTTTGAATGCTATCACCATACTCTTTGAATGAAAGTGATTTTAAGCTACACTGAAAAAGGAAGGAAACAACTAACTTCACAAGTGGCAGAAAAGGCTATCACTAGGAAATGGCTTGGCAAATTTGATACATAACTTGAAAAGTACACAGACAGATATGCACAAAATAATAGTTTCCCCATGCTTTCTCACTAAGAACATCTCAAAACATTCAAAATCTGATTTTGCAAGAAACACTTCCATCCTTCTTCTATACAGAGGTAAACTCTAGCTAAATACATTTTTTTTGTAAATATTTGTAAGAATGTGTCCTTAGGAAAAAAAAAAGATAAAAATAGTGGATTACAGTAGATTAAAATGGTCTAATATAATCCACTCATAAAGAGTCTGAATATGCTTTAATCTGCTTAAAAATGAATCAAGGTTAACCAATGCTACTTTGACAGAGAGAATCAGCATAAGGGTTCGAACTGGGATTCAGGAGTTCCTGAATCCCGTGCTTTAAAAAACACGATTTTTTACCCAGTAAAGTGATGCTTGGTACCACATAGGCTAATTCAAATATTTTTCTGCTTAGTCTAAGGATACAATCTTTACCATGTTTTATTTCTCTTCAAGTAACGTATTTTTTAAGGCAGAGGACCAGTGCTGGTTTTAAGCATTTTTTTTAAATTATCTGGTACTTTTCTTGTCAGTTTTTTGATATATTTCCTAACCTGACGTCTTTGAGACTTTAGGCTGCATCTAGTTCAGTTTACAGTTCTACAGGAAATTACCTTACTAGATATCTGAACCCTCAAGAGGCTGGTCTGCTTTTTTGGTAAATCATAATCCTTTATTAAATGGATGAAACTATGTCCTACAAAAAGCTGTGCATTGTTTTATTAAGAAGTGACAGCAGGAAGTAGTAGTTCTGCAGCTGAAAATCTATTTTGGCTCTATGAAAAGAACAAACCTCGGTGTCAAAGCAAGTAGGCTGGATCTAGGTCAGAGGCTTTTCTTTTTCTGAGAACTCATCTGAGTTTTACTGATGACCTTTTCTTAAACTCAGATGCCCTAAAACCGCAGGTACTTACCAGAGTCTGCATGATATTCAAGGTAATAACATAATATAGGTAATAGAATGATATAAAGAAAAAATGATTTAGCAGCCTAAACACCATCCACAAAATGATGTCTAGGTATTTAAAAAAAAAAGACTGAGTGAGTCATAAAAAATTCATTTCCCTCCTCTAGCAGAGGCAGGTTAACCTGAATCATAGAATAATGTCCTGACCTTTGGGGTATCAACTTCATACTCTGAGAGGAAGGAAGGGGAACATGCTCCTCTTTTAACATCCTAGAGGGAGTTAACAAAGCACTGGAGTGACCCTATAGTATTCACCTAAGAGGTTAGGAGCACTCAGGTCCCATTTCCAGCTCTTAAAGACAGGGACATCCCTGTACAGCCATCAGCCCATGCCCACTCAGTCACTCTGGGCTTTCTCAGGTTAAGTCACTCCAGTGGGGGGTGAAACACCAAGGACAGCCATGCTCAAAACCATGACAGTATGTCAGAGTCATGATGCTATGACACCATGCCCATGCTTCTGGCCAAATATGAACACTCTCATTCAGTCAAAAAATGATTGGGTGGACTAATGGAAGAAACATGGTGATAGTTGTTAAACATGGGGATACCAGCTCTTTATCCAGAAGTCCCTCAGCTGCTAACGTATGAAAACTGAAGGAAACATTACTCCATGCTTGCTGTGATTGGATCTTCCCTGGGCATCTGCTCCTTTCCACCCTTGGAAAGGGGCCAGACTTTACATGGCCACTTTGTTGGTCCCACCTGAACAAACTCTCAACAGCTCAATCATTAACTTGAATGGAGCCACACATTGTTTGTCTTTAGATTGTTTTTCTCTTTTCTCTGTCCACTTTCCTACCTGTTGAAGCGAGTCCAGAGAATGGTTACAAAGATGATCAAAGAGATGGAGCACCTCTCTTGTGTAGACAGGCTTGGAGAGCTGAGATTGTTCAGCTTGGAGAAGCTCTGGGAAGACCTCATAGCAGCCTTCCAGTACTTAGACAGGGCTTATGAAAAAGAGGGAGAGCAACTTTTTAGGAGGGCATGTAGTGCCCTCCTAAATAAGGGAAAATGGGTTTAAACTGAGAGTGGATTTAGATTAGATATTAGAGATATAAAGACATTCCTTACTGTGAGGGTGGTGAGGCACTGAAACAGGCTGCCCAGTGAAGTTGTGGATGTCCTACTCCTTGAGGTGTTCAAGGCCAGACTGGATAGGGCCTTGAGAAATACGGACCAGTGAAAGGTTCCCTGCCCATGGAAGGGGGGTTGGAATTAGATGATCTTTAAACTTGCTATCAACCCAAACCAATTCTATGATTCTTCACCCAAAATGAGGTGCACTAAAGCCACTGATGTATAATTCTAATTTCAATCTCTTAAATAGACTGTTTAACTGCATTATTTTTACCTGATTAGTCACCACGTGGGATATAACCTCTCTTACTACCATATTTTCAAATGAATTGATTATTTGTCGCTGATCAGAGAAACAGCAGTTCAAGATAGTCATCCTTATCGTAAACTATTCACCACCATTAAGACTTTTATTATCCAAAGAGAAGTGGAAAAAATACTTTGAAGAATAAAATTTGGAAAGCACAATTACCAAGTCATAAATAGGCATGAGTGTTCTGCACCTTTTTTCCACAGATTAGTGAATACAGAAATGAATACAAAAATGGACTGTCATAAATTACCTAGTTTTCATCGGTCCAACTTTTCTTAGCCAACTTTCCTTTTCAAAGTTCCATAGCATGTATTTATGAAACAACTGTTTCATCCACAGAGGAATGGTAATGCCATTTAACTGTACAGAAATGCTTGGAAAGCAAATGGGATTCTTTCATAGCTGCAACATAAAATTTAAGAAACTCTCTTTTTGTGATTAAGAGTTAAACTGCATGCTTTGATTACAGCATGATCCACAAAATTATCCTGCAGAGCAATGAAAACATCTACCTGGTGAGTAGTTCAAAGGAATACAGGTTCCTTAGTCTAGATGATGAGGATAAAAATGCTCTGACTGAAGTGGGTAAGGCTGAGGTAGACAGCTCAGCCCAGAGGACAAACCCTGGGGGGAGACCAGTCATGGGATATCTGGCAGTGATGTTTGAGGGAGAGAGGCACAGCAGGAACACCACAACCCTGCACAATGGAAAATGAACAGGTGCACTGCATTTTTGTACTGTTTACACATGGATATCTGCAATGACCAGTAGTCCAATTTGTCTCGGGGTTTTTTTTGTGAGAACCAGTAATAAGAGAGGAAGGCAACCTAAAACTTCACATCAGCTGACTTCAGGTACTTCACTTTGATAGCTAAGTGAGTTGGCGGGTTTCCCTAGGCTCCCTACACAGTCACTAAAAATCAGACTCCTGCAGATGGTGATTCAGAGTAGAATGTTAATGCAGGTCCTCTTTATCACCTCCAGGGGAGAGTTTCTCTCTCCATAAGCTGCCCAAGATCCTATTCAGCTAAAGCTGCATCCATTATCTTCCTGAGCTCCGCTACTGAGTATACCTCTGTTTTCTTGGATGGATTTGCCTCCCTATTTCTTCCTTATTCCAATCCAGTGGAGAAAATGAAATTTCTAAGAACAGTATCTTCTCTCGAGTGTTCTGGTTTTATTTTATGATCCATTGTTTTTCTCTTGCAATTGAACTTTACATTGAGATCAGAACATGAGTTTGCCCTTGCAAGTTTGAGAAAAGTCAGTGGGGCTCTGTCAGAGATTCTGGAGATTTTACTTGGTGAATTCAGTTCCAGCACAGTGGCTTTAATATAAGCACACCACAGTGAGACGGTATCATAAACCACAGATAGGAGCAGGTGAGAGACAAAAAAAGATACCTAATGAGGACAGAGGGATGCTTAGAATGCAAACATCATAATTATTTACTTGTATGGATAAAGTTATCCAGCAGAGACACACGGTGAGAGAAAAGAGCACACAGTGAGAGCGGGAGTTCTTGGATTCAGGGCACATATTCTTATATCCATTTATTGAAAGCATGGCATTTACTTTGCTTGAAAAAGGTTGAAAAGGATGTTAAACTGGCAATATATTAAAGGATTCAGATTCTAAGGAAATAGCATATATTTATCCCAAAATTGTGTTATCTAACATGCAAATGCATCAAAGCAGCTTTCATTATTCAAAACAGCAAAAATGCTGTGTTTTTTCTACTATATTTTAAAATAAAATTAAGAGTCATTATTGATTAGAAACACACATTATATTGTATGTGGATGAGGTTTTAATTTATACCATACATATTTAGTTTCTAATTCAGATTTTGTGTTCAGTGTCATCACTGTAAGTGAATAATTTAAATGGTATTTTTCTGTCTTTATCATTATTATTCATTAGAAAATTTTAAAGAATATTTTCTAGATAGTCTGTGTGCACATGTCTATGAATTATCTGTATAAGCAAGAACTTTCTTATACCAAGTCTGAAAGATTTTAAAACCAAAGGAGTAAAACCAACAAGCTTTGTTAAATCCTAGAAATCCTTCATCTTTTATTTATCTGTACACATGCCAACCTTATGTTTCCTCAAATCATGTGCACTGGATGTTGTCTAAAAAAAAGCCCATTTCTGCTTCAGATGTTATATTTCTATTAAAATGTCTCATTCCTTCTATCTCCTCCCCATATTACTCTGTGTGCGTGTGTGTGGTTTTCCTTCACAATTCAACTAAGATGGCTTACTTAATATATTTTATTGATCTACAATACACTTAGGAGCAGTGCACCACTACGTCTGAAGGCACATGGCATTCCCCAGAGGCACTTCCTGTCAGCATTTATATGTTATTCTTTCCATAAACAGCTTCTTTGTCAAGATACAGACTGCAAAAACCTAAGGGAACCTCATCCCTGCTTATTCATACAACTCAGAAATGAACTAATTTCTTTTAAAGTTTTATATGCACAGAAGTGCATGTAACAGCAGGATGGTTTTGCTGCAAGAATAAAGCCAAGACAATTAGTGTTAGACACTATGAATGTAAAGGCAGATTTAAATATGCTATATAGCATCTGTGTTTAATATACAGAGATGATGGTACAGGACGGGCATGATTTAAGTGGTATGGATTATGAGAGCTCATACAGAGGTATCTGCATAGGTCCAAAAAATTCCAGAGCCAAATCTCTCCTTATCTGCTGGAAACATAGCATGCCTGCTCATTGCTCTTGAGTGTAGCTTTCCAGGGTGAGCTCTTGCATTTTCTTTTCAAACAAATCTGAGCTATATTTATATTTTTCTCCCACCAAAGTTTTTTATCATGCATAATAACTTCATTTCAGAACACTAGAAAAAGCTATTAAAATAAAGGGGAAACTCCCTCAAATATTTTGTCAAATTTAATTGAGTTTAGGTTTGCCATAACTTTTCTAGTTGCATCTAGGAGATAAATTTTAAGGTTTTTACTATTCGAGATAAGCATAGGGATATTACATATTACTGCAAAGAGTGAAAAATTATTGGTGCACTGCCTTTATTCATGATCAGTTCTCAATTACTCTTTGTAAAACTGAACTATTAGTCTGAGTAGACTCCACTTGAAAATAGCACTTCTAAGCAGAGAGATGTTCAAAAGCAGTCGTGTTAGGCCCCTCCCTATCTATATCAATACAAATAATCCTTCTTTGATTATAATTACTGTTGCCAAAATGCTAGGCTACCCTCAAATGCAAGCTAATGTCATCTCCTTCCAAATATAAAAAAACAAATACAGTGACTAAAATGATATGAGATGGACTGGAAAAAGAACATTAGTCATCAGTGAAGAATATGGGCATTATTTTCTTGTCTCATTCAAATGCCAGCTGCTGACTTTCAAAGAGGATGTTTCAAAGCACTTCTCTCGTGTTAGCAGTACCACAAAATATAGGTAATATTGTGGTATTAAACTAGACCTTATAGTGTACATTCTTCTATGTTCCAATCCTCTTCAAAGGAGATTGTCATGAATCTTTTGTAATAAGCCCCAGCCATTCAAAACAAAGAGAGAAAAAAAAAAGTAATTTTTTTTTTAAATTTGTGGAAAACTGGTTTTATTTTTACAGCTAAATTAAATAGATCAGTACATTATTTATAGCAGGTTATTTTGAATAGATACTAATAATTTTGTTAATTATAATATTGTTTTTCCTCTCGCATGAGGAAAATAAACCCAATGCGAATTATTAAAAGTGGTACGTGGACCAGAGAAAGTCTCACCACAGGGCTTTGTTCTTTTCCTTATATTATCAATAACACCTTCTAAAGAGTAAATGAATCAAACACAAAAATCCAGATAGCAGAAAGAAAGCAAAATATATTTAAGGGCATTTAATGAATAAAGTTACTGATACGAAAAGTATTCACTGCTTGCTCTTACAAGTAATAGGTAGGCATCTGTACACACAATATCTAGAAGTATTCAAAATTTGCTCATTAATAGTAACATTTATTAAGATGCTGCTTATTTCAGATAATATAAAAATTGTGGAATATTACTGTATTTCTCCTGTAAAAAATCCTTTCTATCATTTGTATTAAATTACATTTTCTGAAAGTTTTATAACTGTATTTGAATTAGTTCAGGTTGAGTCTGCTTAAGTGAGTATATGTGCAGAAAGCAGGAAGAGCAGAAAGTGGATGGATGGGGGCAATCTTAGAGAAAATTATCCTACATTTTTAAAAGAGAGAAAATACATGCAGCCTAAATCTGAATGAGTTCTGTACATCTCTGGCTTGTAAGTATAAAAAGTATGGGCAAAACTGCTTCAGACATGAAGGAAAATAAGTAGGTTAAAACAAATGAAAGAAAACATTATGTTGTGTATTTCCTGCTTTCCTCGTATTTTGGTAACCAGAAGTGGATACAAATGGAGACTTCCAGTTTTACAGGGAATTCTTCTTGTTTAGCTTTTAGCTTCATTCAAATTCAAATTAAAGTAAAAATATGAAATATTAAAATTTCCATGGAGGAACATGTTATGATACCATCTTTTCTCCCTCTGGGATTTTGGGAATCCAGATTACAGACCCTATAGAATACTGACATAGGTCTAGTGGACACAGGACTATATGTCAAGTTTCTGATATATCAAAGTGACTTGGTTCAGAATTATGTGAACCAGAATAAAGTATCTTGCTTTGATTTTTTCTAATGTGAAATGTAGGCATTCTAAATGTGCAATTTCAGGTGGCCAATTTTTATGTCTAATTGCATCCCAATAGAGGCTTCTCTCCAGATGTACTTTAAGTATTAGAATGAGTCAGGTGCTGAATACCTATGTGTAGAAAGTTCAAATTTGATACAGAAAACCCCTTCAGTTAAAAGCAGCAAAATGAGGGCTCTTGAGAAAATCTGATTGTGATAATGACCCCTTGGCAAAAATATGCAGCTTGTGTAAAAAAAGTTTTTATTCAGTCTTAAAGCATATGGATCAAGAATTAGACTGTACATATTAATATAGGTTTGCAATGAAAACCAGAAAAATTTGCTGAAGAACAGCTGTATATGAGTGGTATTCATCTGGATGTATGTACGTCTGGATTTATTCTGGGAAACCTGCTCTGGTATAAATATTCTAAGAGTTCAGTTTTTGGACATTCCTATAACAAGAAAAAAGGCCACCCATGGAGGGCTACTTCAGAATAATTGTTTCAAACTGATATACCAGTTCCACCTGGAATACCACTACATACAGGTAAACACTTTTAAAGAGAGAGAGCAAAATAGACTGATCCAGCTCCCCCAGAACAAAGGGAACACTCTCTTCTACAACAGAGAATCTGCATTTGGCCATGAGGTGCTTATAACACCTCCTGAATATTCATGGTAGGGCAAATGAGAGATACAAGGTTCTAAAACATGACAGGTACGATTCATGTTTTTATTTTAGTTTACATTTTTTCACTTAAGAAGTGGCTTAAGACATACTTTATGAAGTCTGTTATTTTTCCCTAGAATTTCTATCAAACACAGCATTACACTTTATCATATAATGTGAAATTTTTTGTATTCTTTCAAGTGTAAAGCTTACATAAAATATTTCGCAATTTACAGTTACCAGAAATCCCTTCAGAATATACTGCAAGATAAGCATTTATGAGCTGTGTTGATTCTTGAGGGAGAAATATGGAAACTAAATTTTGATGAAAAATAGGCAAGTTGTTCCTTGCATCCTCTCCTTGGCATATTCCTACTAGCTCTTTCAATAGCAAATTAAAAACATGGAAATAAGTTAGTATCTATTAAGTGCATCAATTTGTTTTTGTATGCTTCCTCTAAATAATTGTTTCATTATTCTCATCCCCTATAAGGAAGACCTGCTTTCTATCTGAAAGAAACAGAAGCCTGCAAGGCAGCCAACTAATTAATTCCAGTCGTCATTGTCTTTAGCACCTATTATCACATCAGTAACATAGTCCTACAATCAATACTTACAAACATGAGTCCTAATTTAGATCTTTCCTCTGTAGCATTGAGCACCAATATCTACTGAAATATCTATCACCAGCTATCACCATCAGCATTAAATAATTACATTAATATGATAACATTAAGATTTAAGCATTTTGATGAGAGTAAAGTAAGGTAGCAGGGCTTATGACCATAGTTAAATTCATGATGCTAAACAATTTTCAAAGGTGGTGGACTTGTGTAATTACAATTGGGAATACCTTCTTTGAAACACTTTTTTCCCTTTTGTAATCCAAATATTCATGTGTAACATGAACACTTTCTCTAATGTTAAACTTTTAGAAAGTTTTAAACCTCCTTGTAATTGATTTTACACCTTTATTTTTCAACTTTCAAGGTTCTACATCTCAATTAGTTCATGGTATTAATATAATAAACCAGAAGTTATAAACTGAGCAGACATCAATGGCAGAAATAAATACACAGAAAAAAATGAAATATTTTCAAAAACTATGAGACACAAGAAATCTAGTAACTGTTTTCACCTAAGCAAAAGTACACAGTCCGAAAAGTATATTAGACATCAAAAAATATAAAGAACATAACACCAAAACCAAGGAGTTTGGAAAAAAAGTTATTATTATTTGCCATTCTAGGCCTGCAAAAGCAGATGACCTGTTAACCTGTCAGAGAACAGAAAAAAACATAAGCCAAAACCTATGTGGGCTTCCTAAAGTCTCAGCAGTTGTTGTAAAAATGAGAACTTCATTTGTTTTCCTCTTCATTGGCCACAACATACTGAATTAAATCAACAGTGTCCTCAGACACCCTATTTCTCTAGTCGTTGCTAGCTTGGCATAAACTTTTGGTAACGCAGTTAACACATGTCCTCAGTCTGCATTAAACATACCTCGTCATTTAGCTCTGCACATCTACAAAATTTTCCTCTGCAGTTTCTTATACTGTCAAATCACACAAACTAGTAAATTTTTCTGAGCTAATACAGTTTTAGGCCTATCACTTCATGCCAAACCAGTGAAACGGGTCATTATTTCATCATCTTGAGGAAAGAGACTGACCTCAGTGACTAGGTCAGTGCTATGTGCAAGAGAGAGAGCAGTAACTGAATTCTGAACAGCTGCATGTACTAGAATGGATATAATTATTCACTGTAAATTTCAAAAATAAGGATATCTTAGTCCTAAGAATGTTATATATTGTTGTTATTGGTATTACAATATTTCCAAATTGTGTTGTAAATAAAGCATCTGACTTGGGCAATTCCACTAATTTTGATCACAGTCCATCTCTGATTGGTAATTTCACTCCTTCATCTGTTCCAAGAAGCATTGCTCTAATTAAATACGCACACATAAATACAAATATATGATTATAAAATGCATTAGAGTAGTAGTATACCTCACCAGATCCTTAGTGCCTCTAGTAATCAGATGATTCCCATATGTTCCATAGTGTTTAAGCAACTAATTTAAGATTCTTGGATTTGATTTACATAAGTGTGTATTGCTCAGCATTGCAAATGAAATCAGAAGAATCTAATCTTTTAAATGTGGCTCTACACTATTTTACCATATAATAAAAAGGTACTCAAAAACATTTTGGAAACTCTAAATTATAACTATCACATCATGATCAAATGAGGAAAAATCTCATGAGAAAATTAGCTTCTCTGATGGCCAGCTATAGGGAAGAAGGTGCTACACTGATGCATTATCAAAAAGGAGAAAACCCAATGCAGAATAACACATCAAATGACTATAATGCATTCCTTGCACTCCATTAAGTAAATCAAAAATCTTACTGGGAAAAAAAAAAACTGATTGTGTAATTGAAAATGGTGTCCATAAGTAAGAAATGCTGAGAATTAAAATTCAAGTTTTGGGTGTTATTACTAAATATCTTTTTTGCATATTACATATATATTAGTACAGCTCAGAGCATTATAAATCCTCACCATCTCTGAATTTCCCTATCAAATATTCATTTAAGTAATTCATTTTATAATGAGAGACTTTCAGATTCTACAGCAAAAATTTCCAAGTTCTTTTTCTAGCAATGCTGATGTCATCAGAGATGAAGATCTGAACTCCAACATCTGATTTCCTTTGCCCCTGAGGCAATTAAGTGACACAAACAGGTGTTAATACAATGCAAAATCCCCTTCACCAAATCCAAACCTAAAACAACCTGAGACACGCAAACAATCCAACTGCAAGGACAGAAAGGGAAAGATAAAACAAAAAAACCAGAGTACCTGAAGTGTTCTTGCTGAGCAAACATTTACTGACAGCCAGGAGAAATGCCAGCAAAACAAAGCCTTTCCAAAAGCTTTAAAATCCCTTTTGACTTTAAAAAACTCACCATTCAACTTAAATTCTATACCTCTTTTCTAGATTTGTGTCTCACAAAGGGAACATTATAAATTAAATATCTGTAAAGACCAGGAAAATACCTTGCTTAAAGGACCATACGTTTTCCTAACCATACAACAAATTATTGCAAATATAGACAGGAAAATATAGGTTGGGAATCTTCAGTTACTGTTATTAATGATCTACTGCAAGGGATGCTTTATTGCAGGCTGTCATGCTTAGATGGCTAGATGGTATCAATGGCAGAAATGTCATCTCTCATTTCCACTTGCCTAGAATCCCTGTCCCATATAAGACCTGACTGTAACAGTTCATCAATTGGGACTCATGCACTTTTCTTTCAATTACTGCAGCTGAAATTGATTGCAAAATGCAGAATCTTGGTTTGCACAGAGTGATTATAGAAGAGGATTACTGTGCTTTTCTGGTTTTGTGCCTCCGTAGTTTCAATTGCAAGTTTTACTCCTAATTTTCTAAGGAACTACTGGCTCAAACTCTGAAGCATGATAAAGATGTTTGGTCTATGAGTCCATATGGAAGTACACTAGTCTAAAGCAATGCAGATCAGAAAGCTGATGATAAATCACACAAGGAGCAGCAGATAATAGGTTTTCTGAGCCAAGGAGAAATTAGGGAGCATCTTTAGGAAAGTCTGTAAAACTTCTTCAGAAAAGACCTTTTTTGGAATGAAATCCTAGTGTTAAAAAAAACTAGGAACGGCATCAAAGAGCCATATTCCCTCATAGAGGTAATTGACTGCTATTTTGTCTGTAGTGGATTGGCTCAAACATGGCTTAAAGTGAGGTGGAAAAACAGCTGCTACTTACTTTTATATTATATTTACCAGTGTTCCTATTTTTAAAGACAAGTGCATTGATATTCTGGAAGAGTATAAGTTCCTGCCTGTCCATCGTACTCAGCACTAGTAAAGTCAGTACAATCAAATGGCAATAAAGATACAGAAGTGAGCAAGTGAGCAAATGGGATCACATCAATCAAAGGAAGATGTCAGCTCTGGCAGTCATTTCACAGCAACATGAAGGCCAGTGCTAGGAACTGTCCAAGAACGTTAAGCTGAGAGTACAGATACAATATGGGGTCATAATTATTATCACTGAAGAGAGTATACCAATGGGACCTAAACATATTTTGTTAAATTACTTAGGCTGTAGGTTGGTACAGTATTAACCAGCAGTGATCCTATTTCCTTTTACAGAGAGAGCTTTCCATTTTATAGTCTCCTTCATGTTGCACTATGACTTTCCTAATATCCTTTCAAAGATAAAAATCCAACCAATTTGTTTCACTTTAATTGCATTCAGTGGCATTGTTCAGAGAGGAAGTAAGCAAACTGCAGCTTCGGTTCATTTTCCTACACCTTTGTGACATTAAATTTAACTTATGTATTTTTTTTACAAGTATTTATAAAGTAAACCCAGGAGCATGCCTATGGAATTTGAATACGTATCAGTTCAAAGAGAAGAAACAGCTTTCAGGAGAAGGCTTTTAGAAGTTCTTGCACTCCGCAGCCTGAAGCAACTAATGTGCAAGACAGAAGAGAACTGTGGACTGGAAGAAAAGGCTAGGCTGTGTCAACTGAGGAAACAGCACAGCATCTTCCTGGCATCCTCACTTTCTTTATCATCACATTATCTGCAAATGTCTGGCTCACAACTGGCTTACATTTTAGAAAAACTTTTTCTGGCTGAGCACACATTGGCTTGAATAAGTCTTCAAGCCAACAATCACAATGAATAAGTCTAAAATTTTACTTTGAGTCCAAACCCCAGTATCACATGCAGTCACTTCATTAACAAAAGTTTTACAATTCAGACTAGATTAGATCGTTACAGGCTACAGCATAGGAGGGCAGTAAAGCACCCCTCTTGCCTAAGCTCTTGCAGTATCAGGAGCATGAAGCCCTTCCAAACTCTAAAGTTAGCAGTCAGTTAGATTCTGAATAGACTAGAAAAGCAGATAACCAGGATCATCATCATTATCATCGTTCTATTTCCTCTATTATTTTAGAGGGCTGAGATTCCATGACTGCTTCTCGATCTGTTTTCGGTGCTAAAGAATTATTTTTCAGAGCATGGAAAGCAACCATGAAATGTCTCATAACACCAGGACATGGTCAGAACAAACATCTAGATGTTTTCCTCAAGAGGTGTCTTAAATATGCTTTTGATTCCAGGCTGGCAGTCCACAACTCTTTCTCTTGCCAGTGGCCTAAAAGACTGCCTACACTGTGAACATTATATTGAGACCTCTCCCCTATGTTCATTCAACAGAAGAAATTCAATAGCCTGACAAAAAATTTTTAAAGGTGCAACTTTCAGAAAGGACCTTTCCAAGAGTATGTGGTCAGTAAGAAGAGAGTATTGTTTCCATAAAAAAAACCTGAGTGTGGGTAAGCTGAAAGAAGGGTCTGAGCACATACACAGAGTTTACAGCCTTTTTTATTGAATGTAGCTCTTAAGAAGCAAAGAGAATATAATAGTTCAGTGTTCTCTAAAAGTTAAATACTTCAATTCAGTGTAATCCAAGCCTTCCTTTCACTTGCTAGAACGATTTTCATCCAGATCTTTAAAAAGCTGGTAGAATATTTACCCTTTATAAATGTGACTGGAAGATGTTAGAAAGCAGAACCCAGAATACAGCAGAATGGAAAGATGTGCCAGTCAGCATTATGCTGACCTACTTTTGTTGTAGCAATCCCATATCTGAAGATATGTCAGATTTTTTTTTCAGAAAAGCAGCACAATGAGGTGTCACCAAAATGCTGCTTATCATTAAAGATGTTGCTTGATGACTGCAACTACTTGTCTCTATGACTGACAATCTTAGTCAAGGAGCTTCCACATTAATGTGCAGTATCACATTCCTAAAGGAACTGTTATGGTTCTATGATAGAAATACGTGGGACTGAGCAAGATGCCCATCTACACTAAACAGTGCTGGTTTATGGATTCTAAGATTGTAAAAACTGGAGAGACACATGTTTTCAGATGTCCAATGAGAGAGTTGCTTGGGCTGCTTCTTTTTGCCATAAGCCCTTTTCAACAACTTTTTCAGTGTAGTACATATAAAAATGTCCTCTATATTGCTGTGTTATCTGACTTGATAAAAAACTATATTTTTCACAGCCATTGTCCTTTAAGAAGAATATCATTACTCTTCCTTATAAATAACGCATAGTTACATTCTGTCCTTGAACATTCTGTTCCCACACAGAAGAGTATCATACAACTAAATCTATTTATCTTATTTTACTTAGAAAAATTTCATGTTGACCTTTAAGATGGGAACAACGGATCATGAGATGACCCAGCCATTATTTACAAAACAAACTGAGGATAACATTAGATGATGCAAACAGCAATAATATACTTTCAGGAGCATTCTGAAACTACAGATTAAACTGAAACCACTGGTGAACTGAGTGTTCCATATTTCTTTTGGTGTTTTTTTTTAGGGAATGAGGGTTAACAAATTAAAATTACCTTAAAACTGAAATATTTTCTGGATCATTTACTGACCGTGAGTCAATATCATGGTATTGATGATAAGGACTGCAAAACAAACTTTAGTTCATTAGCAAGTGAGCCAATAAAATAAAGAAGTAAATTTGAATAAATTGCAGGGCAGCATATTACTAAGCATGTAGTTTTACACTAAGTTCTGAAGCTAACTGTTTAGAATAGTAATGTTTAGAAAGCACAATGAAAAATGAACAATACTTACAACCATACCGTTTAGGGACACCCAGCAATCTGGTGGGAAATCCTGGAGTAATGGTACTAAAAACTGTAGACAACCATCCCAGTGACACAGCAGGAGCATCATTCCAATGAGATTAAAGATTCTCACCACTGCACTGGCCAGATCATACGTCAGTGGAATGAAAAATGCAACCATACCGTTTAGCAATCTGGTGGGAAATCCTGGAGTAATGGTACTAAAAACTGTAGACAACCATCCCAGTGACACAGCAGGAGCATCATTCCAATGAGATTAAAGATTCTCACCACTGCACTGGCCAGATCATACGTCATGTGGAAAATCTGCAGACAGAAAATACAGATGATGTACATGTTGCAAATCAGAAACGCAAATAATTTCATTCTTATCAGGTAGGTTAAAGGAAAACAAGTATCATCCTGGACTTCTAAAAAAGCTGAGGTTTCTCAGCAAGGACCATTAATTTGAGCATGGTAATTTCAGCAGAGAACTATGCTGACACACCTGACTCTTGGCTGCAAGCCAGCGTTATGTAAGCTCCTGAAAAAGGCATATATTGGATAGAAGTCACCTGCTAAAGTATTTTCTTAAAGCTTACAATTCCTTTCAACTGAAGCAAGACTCACAAATCAAAAAAGCTTGGTAAAGCTAGTGAAACCATTACTTTTCTATGAAGTTGTGAGTATTTAAATACTCACAAACTTGTGGGACATTTAATGACCCCTTCAGAAAATTCACTTTTACATTTATTACCTTCTTAAAAGCAAAAAAATCTGACTGAAGAAACAATAGGAGTAGTGTTACATTTTTTGACTTCTATTTCTATACTATTTGCATGTACCAGTTCACCAAGCAAAAATCACAAAAAGATAGTTAATTACTCTTAATCATTAGCTATTTTCCTAAAATACTGATAATTTTATGGCTACTCATCTGTAGTAGCTAAGTTTATATTGAACTAATATAGTAATTTGGATTTCAATATATTCCTCCATTCTTATGACAAAAAAATGTTTGCATATGAAAAGTGCCTTACAGCAAATCACACATATAATTCTCAAAAACAACACAGACATTTTCAAGTTTGTGATGGGCAAATTTGTTGGGCAGAATTTGCATGAACAGCAGCAGTCAGCTGTCAAGTAGTATGGAAAAATACATTTAGAACTTTTCTGCTATATTTTTTCAATGTACTTCCAAAATGTAAATACAGACATATTCTTTACTTATCAATAATTCAGTCTACTCAATATAAATATATAACTTTTTTATATGCATAATTATCACTATGCAGGTGTTACATTTAGAAGATGAAGAATGTCCAGTTGTTATTTCATGGAATTTTAAGTTGAAAATACTATTTAATTGTATGGATAGACATAGAACTCAGAGGTTTTAGGAGATGAAGATAAAAACATCAGATTGCGAGAGGTATACAGGCATACCGGCACATGACATTTTGTATTTGTAAATAAAAGAATTCACACATGAAAGACAGAATATTTGTATCCTAACTTTTATATATCTAAACTAAAAGCAGAGATTAAGTATCCACATTGTAAATGAGTGCAAGTACAAATATGGAGAGCATATTGCGGTGTCTTTAATTTCCTGTTAGTGGGATTTGGTCCTTGTTTGAAAATGACAGTGTATGTTTTGAGTCCCAAAATGCAAAACCTGCATATTAAAAATATACCTCAGATACTAACTCTGTGGACAAAACCTTTTTTCAATCTAGGGGACTTTAAGAGAACATATTCCAAATTCCAGTTTGACAATCATTGGAAATAGATGGCTGTAACATAAGCCTTATCCAAATACCATCTAGCTGCTGCCAAATTTGAGCAGATGACACTGATATTTAGGAGATACTGTAAATGGAAAGAAACAGAAACTGTCACCATTATACATTTTTTTTAATTGAGAAATGTATTTTTGTTACAGTTATTTCAATAGTTTAAGTTTCAGTAGCTGATATGAACCAAAATAGTGGACGTGTGCACTGAAATTATTTTATTTTAAAGAACTGGAAAAAATAGTAAGGATTACTACTGGTTTGGAACACCAGCACGCATTCAGGTTGTACTTTGTCTATATGGTTACTATACTAAAACTGCAAAGTGCAGATAATTCCTGATCACACGAAAATTTTCAGTTTTCCTTCAAACTTCCCATTAGGCTTTACTGGAAGAGACCCAGGGGAGGACGAGGTTCTCAAAACTCTCCGGAGACCAAAACCCAGCACTCACATATACTCAAGGCTCCTGAACCCTTATCCTGCCTCTGCAACTATGGGTTTAGGCATTATGCTGTAGGGTTTGGGCTCTGCAAGGACTATTCTATCTTGTCACTGTTTTCTTCAAAGCTTTTTCATTAGTACTGTGGCTCTGCAGAAATGGTCACATACTGCAAGAACAAGAACATGTTGAAAATTTTATGTGAAATCAAATACATCCAAGGAAATGACTGCAACAGTCTGTGTACAACACTGCAACCTTCTATCAGTTCTGAAACTGTTGGCTCCAGAAATAGTTCCTGGGAAGCTTAGTGTGCAGTGTTAAAAATGCATGAACATATCTGGGATATTATCTAGATTACATAACATAGTAATGTTTTATCAGCTTTTCAAACATACTATACTTTTATCACTAGTCTTTTGCTTATATAGTTTAATATTTATATACTCTATCCTAATACCTGTGATAACTCTGTATTAAAGAAAAGAACTTAAAAAAAAAATCTTAGGCAAATGTTGAAAAACCTTTTAAAAATCTCTGCCTGTTCTTCCACCAGCAAATAATAGTTGATATTTTTTTGTCAAAAAAGGAACTTCTTATGGCAATATGTGTTTGGTTTGAAAAAAAAACAAAACAAAACAAAAAAATACCCCAAGCATACTTTGTACAATGTAAACAAGAATATTTGTTCATAGTATTGTATTGATATATTTACTTTTGGGGCCTGGGAGGAGTGCAACTTTTTTAATATTAATAGCCAAAATGCTCTGCGGATTGAAGTCATATATTGCATGTTTAAAGTTCTTCCATTCAGGAATTGATTGAAACAAGAATAGTAAAGAAGTCATCTTTTTATAGTATTTTTTTGTAATCACACATTACAATTCCAGTATTAATGAGCTAAACCTCATATTAAAACTCATTAAAACTCCTAGGAGATGTGTGAAGTGTAGTTTGTTAGGAGAGAAACTAGAGGACAGGAAGTCAATGTCACTTGTTTAAGCAAATGGTGGCTTGTCCATCAGCTGCTTCTTCTGTGGGATAGGAAGAAATATAAGACCACAAATCAACAACTTGATTTTGTAGTATGGATGTGTGGTCAAATCTCTCTGTTTCAATGGATTTCTTAATAAGATACTATTCATAACAGAAATAACTCAAACACTTGCACATAAGTTAGGTCCCTAAACCCTTTACTTATGTAGTTAAATATAAGTGCCTGTCCATCATTAAACACTTACCACCCAAAAATGCCATGCAATTAAGCAGGAATTACAGCTGTAAAACACATTTGAATATCTGGCCACTTTATTTAGATTCCTAGTTTCATACCTAAGTATTCAGCTTAAGCAGAAGGAGTTGGAAATTTTGGACAATGTATTTCCAAAAAATTACTAAATTGACATGAGATTACTGCACCTGAGAAAAAATTAAAATTCTCTTGAGAACTGTTTTCACACTTTTATTTTACATAATAGGACAGAGTTCATAGATATTTCTCCTTTTTTTGTTACTACTCAGCTTCGTTTCAATTACACATGATACTTTTTATTATTATCATGTTTATTTTGGGGGGTTCAGCTATAGTGCTGTCATTTTTCATAGTTTATATGTACTTTAAAATCACGTCTAATAAAAAATGTAGTTTGCGAACTCACTTCTAAGAACTCATAGTTTTTTCCTTTTCTAACCTCAATAGCCCAGAAATCTTAAATTTTTGCCTGAAGAACTCACAATGCCTCTGATAATGTCTGAAATGAAACCATAGATTGACAGTTTCTGATATTTTGGCAAAGTATTACAGAGAATAAGAAATAGCTGAAGAAGCCAGAGTTCACATGTTTTCACTCACTGTTTCACTCAGTTTTCACTCACACTTTATTGACTCTTTTCATTCCCACGTAAGAAGCAGAAAGCAGACTATTCCTTCCTCACATTTATAATGGATCGTATACTTCAAATCAGTCCTGCTAACCGACTTTTGAGCCTGAGAAAGAAAAACTGTTCCAGTCTTACCAGCCCACTTGCTGAATAGTATTTGGGGGCTGTCATAGTAAATTAACAGTGCACATACAGTTTAACCAAGTGAACACAGAATCTTTTGAACTGCTGTTGTGGAACGCATGGGTTACCTCTTCTGCCTTCTGATAAGTGGCACGTAATATTTGTTCAGTTGTGATTTTTAATTCCGTTTATAATCACACAATCATACAACTATTAAGATCATCAAGTCCAACCTTTGACCAAACACCACCTTGTCAACTAGACCATGGCACTAAGTGCCATATCTAGTCATTTCTTGAACACCTCCAGGGATGGTGATTCCACTGCTTTTGATTATTACATTCAGTTTAGATAAAAATTGACTTATAAAAATTATTAGAATTTTTCTAATTAAATAACAACAAAAAAAAATACTTGGGACTTCTTGGAAAAATTTATTCACCTCTCCCATCATTGAGCTCATGCAGACACTTCTTCCATCCTCAGAAGTAGTAAAGGTGCTTAGTATCAAAAAACTGTCCTGGGTTTACTCTTCAGATTAAGATTTGCATCATGCCTTGGGCAATATGAAATGGTACTCATACCAAGTGAGCTGTGTGTGGAGTCTCAAATATTAAATAGCCACAGTGGGCAGACAGGAAGAGCTGCACATGTGCAGCTGTGGAAAGCATGCTGAAAGCAGTACCTAGAGCAACACTGGAACTTCCAACTAGACTGCAGGGCAGAATAACAGTTATAACAAAATAACAGTTATAAAATAGTATATAAATGACAAGGGTTTTTTTGGTTCAGTCTCTGGGTCAGCCCAAAACTATTATGTTTATCCATTAGAGCGCCCACTAAACAGAGATTATAAACCATAGGATCTGAATTTTCCTACTGGAGCTGAAGGTTTACTTCGAAGATAGTGGTTGTAACAAAACTCATCTGGAAATAAAATAATTTAAAAGGGAAAGCACAAAGCCTCTTTTTGAGCATCCATCTCTCAATCTTCTTTAAACAATGAAAGGCAATCATGGCTCTTTCATTTATTCATTTCATATTCAACAAACCGACTTCAAAAGATATTTTTCCTAAATATCACTTGGGATACCATGGGTCTGATTCAACTCCTACCAAAGCCGATTTCTTTGAGAGTTGCAGGTTACTACACTCTACAGTGGAAATACATCTGGCATAAGCAGATGTAAACACATATTGATTGAAATGCCTGGCTATGCCCTCAGGGTAATATTTTACACTCAACTGATTCCTGATATGTGTGCTTAATTTTATTATAAATACTTCATCATTGATAATTCAGTAGTGGGGAAAGGTATATAGCATTATCTAATCCAATTGTATTTGTGACCTTAAGCTGATGACAAACGCAAGGATCTGCTTCTGCTTTGGTTGGCCCTGAAGGGAAAACACCAGCTATTTAATAAACAGAGCAAACTATTTTTAATCAAACATATTTGGAAAAAAACCTAAGGTGACTGAAGGCCCACACCAAGACCTTAAACCATCTTGTCTGGGAGCTGCTTTATGCTGATGACGCCGCCCTTGTTGCCCACACAGAAGCAGCTCTGCAGCGTTTAACATCCTGCTTTGCAGACGCTGCTGAGCTCTTTGGGCTGGAAGTCAGTTTAAAGAAAACAGAAGTTCTCTATCAACCTGCACCTCAGGAAGTCTTCCATCATCCCCATATCACCACTGGCCAATCAGAGCTCAAATCAGTCCAGCAGTTTAATTACCTAGGTAGCCTCATCTCCTCGGACGGTAAGATTGATGGAGAGACAGACAACAGGTTAGCAAAGGCATATAGTGCCTTTGGAAAGCTTCAGAAAAGAGTTTGGTGAAATAAACACCTGAAGAAAAGTACAAAGATCAGTGTTTACAAAGCCATTGTGCTGTCTAATCTTTTATATGGATCCAAATCATGGGTCATCTACCGCCACCACCTGTGTCTCCTAGAACGCTTCCATCAACACTGCCTCTGTACAATCCTAAACATCCACTGGTCAGATTATGTGACCAATACATCTGTTCTTGAACAAACAGCTGTCACAAGTATTGAGGCCATGTTGCTGAGAACACAGCTGCGTTGGGCAGGGCACATCTCAAGGATGAAGAACCACCGCCTCCCTAAGATCTTGCTTTATGGTGAACTTGCCACCGGCTGCTGCAAGAGAGGAGCCCCAAAGAGAAGATACAAGGACTCCCTGAAACAACATCTTAGCCTTGGCCATACTGATCAACATAACTGGTCTACTCTGGCCTCCAATTGGGAGGTCTGGAGACACACCATCTGTAACGCTGCAGATGCTTTTGAGAACGCATGCAGTATTAATCTCGAGAAGAAAAGGCAATGCAGAAAGAATCGTGTCTTGCAGAATTTACCACCTAAAGAGTCTTTCTGCTGTGCCTTTTGCAACCAGACATGCCTGTCTCGTATTGGCCTTTTTAGCCACCAGCACACTTGTGTCAAACGTGGGTAGAGACCTTTCCCTAATCTTCATATGCGAAGCCCAGCCATGATGATGATTTGGAAAAAAGAGCTGAGAATGGCCTATTTTATCTGACCTTTAAAATTTGTTACTTTCTAGGTGGAGTTAATCCAACATTAGATTTTATAATAGAATTTCCATTTATTCCAATTCAAGACAGGTACAAATAGAAAACAGCTTCTGCAGAACAAAAAAAACCAGCACAACAAAATACAAACATGACAGGTCAAACCTGAAAGCATTAATAAAACTACTTTGTTGAAGAAAGACTTGGGCAAAACTTGAAAAGGTCACATATAACCAGGAAGCAAAATTTACTTACTATACCTCAATTCAGCAATACTTATTTTCTAAATTGGCCAATGCCATACTAAATACTACCTCCCACACAGAGGGCATGACTTCACTGTCAAAATGTGTGATTTTGTTATCCTGTTGTGATAAATGTGTGTGACCTGTCTTGACATCTAAATAGAGAGGAGCAGTCACTTTACTCATATGATGAAAAAAGCAAGCAAAGAATGACAAACCTCGGGATCCTGAAACAAATTATACAGTGCTAATTTTCACTGTTTTTGCAGAGGTGGAGGTCTCATTCATCACTTATATAGATGACAGAAAGTACCTTATTAGACTAAGCTTTTATCTTAACTGAAACAAAGTAAAACCAAACAAAATAGAGTTCACAGCTGTCAGAAAGACACAAACATGCAATATGAACGGCCTGCCTCCATGACAGAATTTAGCTGAAACTCTTCTCCGTAAGTTATAGTACCAAACTGAGAATGACCATATGACAAAAAATACAGAAACTGCACATGATTACAGAGATTGAGAGCTTTCTCAGCTTGAAGTATTGGTCCTTTCCCATTTCTGCATTATTTCAAGCATCAGCATCACCTGAACTTCAGCTCGGGCTTCTTGATGGGCCGAGTATCTCAAGTGACAGCATCACTGGACTCAAGCTGGAGACAGAATTCTGAGTGCAGCGCTGAGCTAGAAGGGACATTTATTATCTTTTATAATTATTTATATCTTAAAAAGAAGGCATCTTGAAGATACAGCAAGACTCTAAATGGCTTAAAATATTATCTTTGATTTTTCTTACTAGCTGAGCGAGAGGAACTGTTTCTCATATTAACGTGCAGATATACTTTGGCAGGAACAAGATAAGAGAAATTCACCAACACTCATCTGCTCACAGAAAGGCCAAGGCAGGGATTCTCACAATGCTGAAAAGGGCAGTTGAAGAAGCAATGTGAACCCTAACTAAAAATATCAGTGCCTATAACTTTTCAAACATAAGGGCATAAAGTCAGGGACCTGAGTGCATTTTTAGAAATTAATACCAGATTCTGAAGCCTGTGTTTCCCAGTTGTAGCATACCTACACAAGTAGTTTTCATCCTTAATGAATTTGAAATAAACGATAAATACCAGACATATATTTATGAAGAAATCTACCACAAAATGTGTCAAAAATGCTGAGACAACGCAGGAAGAGCCTTAGAAAGAACCAAAGTCTTCACAAAAAGTGCATTTCTGATAAAATTATTCTAGGATATTTTTGATCATTCAAGTTTGTCAAACCCTGAACCAATTTTTTTCCCTTTTTAAAGCATGACTTTGGAGATAATCACACTCTACCCTCAGAACATTAGGTCTTTTCCTAAGAGACAGGTATTTAAACAGAGGAACAAGGCAGTGCCCTGACTGTACCTGCCATTGAAATGAGCGGGACATGATCCGGCCTCCCAGACTCCTGGATCAAACAGTGTAATTCAATCAAAATGAATAAACACAAAGCAGGTACAATGATTTCAATGCATTTACAAATAGATGGAAAGGAACGGCACATCCAACATATTTTTACAATCATCACTGTACAAACGGGACACATGTAACCAACATCTTTCAATCTCAGTATTTTCCTAAACTTACTTTTTTTAATTTTTTTAAGGTACTAATCTTTTTTGACTTCCCAACTATGTGAACACAAAATGAAATCAGTTACTTTCTGATAGTAGGTGAAGTACTAAAGATTGGATATACACAGAAACTTGAAAGCTTTCTTGTTTACAAAAATTGCATATGAAACTTATTGCTGTAAAACAATTTTTTCACTAGGTCTGTATGTCATAACAGGTTGCCTCTCTTGTCTCAACCAGAACCAGGTTTGGGAAGCAAATGAAAGTGTGTGGAAACTTTTCTCTTGCATCATCCTAACTCCCCCAAAAGTATCAGTTTGAGATTTAAATGGATGGTTCATTAACATCATTAAATACAATTCTTTTTACTGATGCCTACCCCCAAAGACACATTGTCACATATCTGAGCTTCAGACCAATTGTCCTAATTATAATATAGCAGTGTAATGATCTCATTGAAAACAACAGAAATAATGAAGAATATTTCTCCTGGGAAATTTCAGCTGGTGTCTTACTGAAGCTGTTTAGGTTAATCTTCCAAACATGGAAATAAAGGGCAAGGAATTGAAAATTAAAGTAATTTTCTTAAATTTCCTGTGGAATAAAAGTTCTGAGACTTAACTGGTTCTGAATGCTTTCTTTTAATGGCATGCAATACCTTAATTTAAAAAGCAAAAAAAATGTTGCTTTATGAGGCACAATTACTTTAATGCTTGTAGATTTGGGTTTTAAGATTAAATATAAGCTATGAATAAAATATGTAAAATACCATATTAGAATACTATATTAGAATCTAAACTTTGCTTTTTATAGGAATCTAAATGAAGAGTTCATAGGCCAATTACAAAATACTTATTAAAAAACCCTAATGCTATCAGTACAAGTCAAGGCAGTTGATCTGTGTTAAAGTCAGAACTGTTCATCACCTGAATGCTTAAAGGCCAAAATGTATAAAATTGATTTCTTCCTATGAAAATCTTGGTAATAGCAAATATGACTAAGTCACTCATATTTCATAATAACACATTAAAACCACATAAACCCACATAAAAATCCAAAAAAACCCATCTAAAAGTATATAAATTGAAGAAATTACTCTTCCAATTATAAAGCAATGATTTGAGGTCTAAGTCAATGTTTCACAATATTGAAAAATTATTTTTAAAATTATATGGCTAATTGAATGACATAGAAAACTTTTACCTGGGAAGTGCAAATGAAGTCTCCAGTTAAAATCTTACTGCCAGTCACAATCACAGAGAGGATCTCTTTTAGGGCTTTAAAAGTTTAATATAAAAAGAAAACCCCTGATGCCTGGGCAGGAACACAGAATCGTAATCTCAATAATTTGCCTGAAAAATTGCCAGCAGAAATGAAGAATTCAGTTTCATGATAAAAAGAAATATGTAGTCAAAAAAATATTACCATTTAAAAGAAATTACTTGAGAGATTTGCATAAAATAGCCTCTCTTCAAAAATACTATGTTTATTTGGTTTAGGGCATAAAACAATCTTGAGAAGAAATTTCAAATGCTTAATTATTCTGGTTTCAATTGTTCGACATTCAATAAAGATGTGGCTGTCATTATTAGAAGAAGTGAGTGTATGCTAGTATATACACAAACACAATTTGCTCCCAGTTCTGAATACTCAAAAGTTTCTACAGATCTCTAAGGATAGTTTTTGAGTTTAAGAAAAACTGAGATACTCAGAAAAAAAAAAAGAAAAAGTCATACAAGTAACATCAGAAAAGAGGAACTAGAGTAAGAAGAAATAAGTGTTCTTTTATGGTTCTATTTGGGTTCTTTGATTCTAGTCTGTTTTCAAAATATTTAAATTAGCACTTGTGTCTTATGGCTAAAATTTTTCAGAGTTCAACATGCAATCAACTTAGATTTCATGTTTTAATGCTATCAGTCATAGCATTGAAGAGCTGATCAGGGAACATTTTGTCCAGACTGTTTTCTCATTGTTTTTTGAGAAAATAATATTAATTGATAATATTTTAACGTGGTTATTTCACTATGCTAAGATATTTTGAAAAAGAAAGCCATTGGAAATGAAAAATGGTTGAAAAAGAAACCTGTTAGTGCACAGCAAGCCTAATGTGTAAAACCATGGTACCTCTCACAATGTTTACTATTATATAGTCCCTCAAAGAAAAGTTTACATTTAGTAACTTTTTTTTTTAACTCATACCTCTTTAAGCACAATGTTCCCCATATGAATAATGGAACAAGACAAATCCACTAGGCTGCACTTCCCAAAGCTGGCTCTGGCTCCCTACCATGGCTTTTGCTGACACTGGAGTTCCACCATGGAGACCTATGGTCTATCTTCAGAGATTCGATCTGAGCATTTCCTGATTGTGTTCTTTTCCTGACTGCTGACTCTTGAGTGATATGTTGTTGAACACCATACAAATAAACACCTTTTGCACAATTACTGCTAGTTCTATGCATGCTCTCAGTTGGCCTTTCCCATTCTAGTAGACAATATACCTCCTTATTTCTCCCAGGAAAACCTCTGTATTCTCATCTATTTTGATTTAGTGGTATCAACATTTCTGTTAGCTAGATACCATTGCCAGATCTCCTTCAGAGCAGTATTTAAGTTCATTCTGCATTTGGTAACAGAAATAATCTTGTGTGCACACATTCCTTACAATCTTGCACCGATCTGCTGCCAGGGATTGTCTGCAGCCTTTTCCAGTGGATTCAAATGGATGTCAAAAAAATTAGCTGCATGTTGCTCCATCCTGTGTTATGCAAAACCGTAGATTTAGAAACAACCAGAGACCTTTTTAGGAGAAACATCCTACTCTCAAACCATATTGAGGAAGGCTCAGTAATTTAAGTTGCTTTCTTACAGCTCATTATTTACAAAAGCAAAAGTGACAGAATTTTGTCTGTTCTCAAGAGCTCTTCGTGCAGCCTTTGACACCCATCTACAGACCCAACCTGTTACAAGCACGCCAGCAATTAAAGCACCCTTGCTGACATCATGATAGTCAGTGCAGATTGGTGCTTGTTTTACCTCTTCCTTGACATCACAGGTTGCAGTTCAGTGCTGTGCTGCCACATAGCAACACTGAGCACAGCACAAAGCAAAAACATCTCTCGTTTCACACTTTCTTATGAACCAACTGCATTCACTTGCTGGCTTCTGAGCGAGTTTAGTATGCTACCCCCCCACACCCTTTATCCAGTGTCCTGTTTCTACTTTCCCTGCTGACCCTGAAGTCGACAGTGCAGTCCAGCTGGAATCAACCCCGCTATTAAGAAAGAACATAACTCATATATGACCGTCAAAAGATTGGCAGCCAATGAAGAGGACGTGGTGAAGCAAAATTTGAGGCTAAGAACTTGAAAGAGACATGAACAGAAGGAAAACTTTGGGACATTTCCTTTGGGATATTTGATAGTTTTATCTGCCATTCCCTTTCCATTGCTGTTACAAGATCTTTCTTGTTGATGTTTGAGTGCATTCCTCTACAATACAGGCTGCAATCAACTGCTTTCCTTCTCCATCAGTCTGTTTCTGTCTAGTCCTTATTTTTTACAGTTCTAACCTTCTGACATTTTCCTTTTCTGGTTTCTATATATTGCTCACATTTAAAAGAAAAGAAAGATTGCTAAAGAGGTATCACATCATTATTTTAAAGAAAAGAGTATCCTTTCTTTTTCTCAATTACAAGCAATTCCAAATTAGTATCACAATTTTGGCTCATTCTATATTTTTAAAGGCAGACTCTTCTGTTACCAAACATCTGTAGGAAAAGGATTTACTTTCAGCAAGTAGATGAGAATTTTCCCCTGGTTTCTGTGCTTTCTCTTATTCTTGTTCCCCAGAGCATCCCTGCAGTACATTTTCAGTTCACCTATTCCACATGTTCTAATTTTTTTATACTCTGTCCCTGTGCCATATCCTCTTTATCCTCTTTCATTTGTTTTGGTTTTTTTTCCTTCACTTCAATGGAGAATATTAATATCACATCAAAAAAATCCAGAAAAAGTTCTTTAATTTAGAGTAAGTAACTCTGTCCATTCTTTTTTGGAGTGACTGTACCCAGTGGCTACAATGAAAAGGTCAGTATTTCAACTACCACATCATAGCAATATTGCCAACATCAAGCCAATATAATTGTGATTTCGGTGACCCCATAAAACCTGTGATTCATTTAAAAATATGCTTTGGGTTGTTCATATTTGCATGCCTATCAAACTTCCCTGGAAGAAAACTGGAGGCTAAAAACAGCTATTAAAAAAAACCCACCCAAAACCCAGTAATAAGTCTGAGATGTTTGCAAAATCACACAACTTGAGGAACTGGAACACAGAAAGAAAAGCATTACTGTAAGGTTTACAATAAAAATGGAAGAGTTTGCAAGTTTTCAATAATATTTCAGTCATCTTACTTTTACCAATTTAATCCTAAATTACAGAAATCCTTTGTTTCCAGGAGTCCAAATCCTGGAAACATTTATTGTGTGTGCTCCCAGCACTGCAGGTTACATCTCTCTGACTGTGCTGTGACGTTGACTGAGTAGCAAGGACAGTATTTACGCAACTGCAGAGTGATAGTGGGATGGAGAGATATTTTTATCATTGTGTTTGGCAGCATCAGCTAAGCACTAGGTGCTTCAAATGTTTCCAAAGACTTGGTTCACACATGGTAGAGCTAATAGCCCAAGAAGAGAAGGACAGAAAACACAGATGTGGCAAGAGGGAGGAGAACAGTTGTAACCAATACATGCAAAAACCAACTCAGCATGTGTGGAAATGGGCTAACTAAGGATGTGTATGGGTCAGGTAGTTCCATCTAGAAACAGGAGAACTGGGTGACAGCACCTCACACATGGTTGACAAGGATGGAAAAACAAGAAGCACTGAAGCATGTCCCCGAGCCACAAAGCTGGTGAGTGCCATGGGGAGCATTGGCCTGCTGCCCTCGAGGCTGCAGGCTGCCCTTTTTGCACTCACCTCTACTGACATTGTCTATATTGTAATACAGAGAGGACATTTGGTTTTCATCTTTTTTTTCCGGTTGACTAGGCTTGCCCACATGTCACGATCAAGCATGTAAGCTGAGCTCTTCATGCAGAGAGTCAGAGTGTCTTGAAGCATTTGTGTGGGGATAGTGGCAGACTCTTATTTATCAGTCCCTCTTATTTCAAATGAGGTGGTGAAAATAAAATATGGGCAGTTTCCAAGCAACCCCATCTCACAAGCCAGATAATGTTTTATCTCCAAATACTTTTCCAGCTGCATAACTGTCATGTGCCTGTGGGGCATATATGTGTGTGGCATCACTCAAGGAAGGGAAAAGAGCAGGAGAGAAGCATAGAGAAGTCATGGTTTTACAGAGCTGTGAAAACTATTTGTCCATCCAGTTCTTGCCCTGTAGAGATGTTCTATAAGCAATGAAAACAGGTTGCAGGGAGTTTTCTGAAAGACCTCTGAATGTGGAGTAGCACTTAATTCTCTACCAGGCAGTATTCCCTGAAGTACAATTTTGAAATTACTCTGGACAATTTATCACCTGCCCAAATGACCCTGTCATTTGGCTAATCCATCTGCATGGAACTTACTCTAGTATTCCTAGCCCCACGACTTGTAATAAACAATTGCCATTTTTTATAAATCAACCTGCAAAATACAGTTTTTTCTCTTCTGTCTGATGCCAAGAAAAAAAGTAATAATCATGTCTGGGTCACCCACATGTTTTCTATACATTAAAATGTCATAATTTTCAGTGCTAAATAGAAAAATAAAAAAAAAAAAAATCCCAACCCACAGTCACGATCATTTCAGGAAATCCTTTGCGGTTTGACTGGCTACCACATGACTTCTATTTCTGGAATAAACACATTAAAAATAAATAAAGATTGCCTTACTTTTTTAACATGCCTCATGTTAAACATTCAGACTGCGCTGTGCACCAGACCTGAACTTATTCTGCCCACTTTTGGTTCTTTACAATACTAACTTCAGAACAGTTCATTGTTGAGAATGAGAAGACATGGCTCTCATCCCCGGTTCTCTACAGACTATCTGGACAAAGAGTGACTGCTCAGCAGACAGAGGACCCTTTTGGGCTTGCTACATTTTTTCTTGTGCACCCAGTACAAGAAGTCATATATTTATCACATATATTTTCAAACAAATAGTATTCACCCCATTTATCCTCCTGAGACTATGGAGTGGGAGCAGTCAGTGTCTTTACATGAGGAGAAACAATGAAAAATATTATTTATATTAAAAAAGCCTAAAGAATTAGTTACACTCTTTTCTTTTTCCTCTCCCTCCCCCCCACCTCCTATCTTGAACAAAGGAGTTCACTGAGTCATGGTAACAATAAAGTGAACAGTATCTCTGAAAGTCAAAGCAAAACAACTAATGAAGTACATCATTATGTAAAAACATGGAAGAGATTATGTAATCACAGACTAAACCCTCTTTAAATCACAATCAGGTCTCTCCAACATCTTTCTTTCAAACTTTTTATTTTTCCTTTCAACTGGTCTTCCCTTTCCACTTCAGTGAGTATTGATTCTTCCCTTCTGAAAGAGCACAGTTCTGAAACAATTATCTGCCCTCTCAGTATTTTGCTCTCAGCTACAAGCGGAATGTTATTGCATTAGTTTACTGGTAAATCTTTTCTCATCATTGAAGTACAACCGTTAAAATGGGAAGAGAATGTACAATTTGTTTTCTGTTGATGGATATAATGTATTAACATAAATAGGATATCTCCTACCTTATCCACACTCCTCAAAAGTGTTTCACTACCAAATGTACCATTTCTATGTAAATGCAGCATAAATCAATGCCACACTCAATGCACAACAATATCCTTCCCCTTTTCTTCTTTGCTTTCAAAAACATCCTTTCTTAAGAATGTAACAGAGTTTTTTTGGGGGATGTATATACCTCCAGGTATCCTAAGGAAATCTTTATTCCCACAAGTCTGTAGTATTTTGGTGTTGTCTTCAGTGGATCCAGAATTTCACTTGATTTTCCCTCTTCTCTTGTGGTTGAATTAAATTAAATGGCAGTTAGTATGTCCCAAACATAAGCAGAGAGGTTTTAGGAGGCATGTATCCAGAAGGGAGAGAAAACTGTTTGGCAAAGATAACCAAAAGAGAAAAGCTGTGGTTCATACGGATTTCAGTTCATTTCAAATATTACTCCCTATTTTATCATGTTGCATATTTTGATTTTATGCCTGACATAGCAAAACGGTTCACTAACATTTCCTTATACATCCTTACATCTAAATGTATGTAAGGTCAAGTTTTATTTGTGTGTCTGTACTCCTGGCACTGAGAACAGGCACATCTCTTTGTTATCAACAAACAGCAACATTATACCAGTCTGTACTAAATGTTCTTGCATTTTTTCTATCTGTAGCAGTAAAATCGGCCATGCTGGTGAACATGCTCTTTTCTGAAAAGTAAGCTAGAGACAAATTTGTAGATTTCGCATATTTTGAAGTTTACACAGACTGTCATGGAGACTGAACCTCACCTAACCGCAGTGTCATGTAGGCATTTACTACTCTTGCATCTTCCTCTGATGACCTATGAGACAATACTCTCATACTGCTTTATATGTGTTGTGGACTTACACACTATTTAGCAGGAAATTGACAGGAGAGAGACATCACTCTCTGTTAAATTTTTATGTATAAATATAAACTCTAGCCCAAGTCACCAAGCACTGAAATACAGCATAGAAAACATGCACAACCCATTACAAAATTTCCTTGCTATTTCTACTATTGCTTATTTTACACCAGCTTAAAAAAGGTACAAAAACTGTTCTGCTAAGCAACATCACCTAAGCCTCACTAAGTAAGGATTCAGAAAAAATACCATTCAGTCTAATGCATACAATGAAAACCCAGTATTTCTGAACATGGTCCTGCTCTACACTGCACTAGTGTGGGTCTCAAGTACTGTCTGCCATTTTGGGTGCCTCAGTAGAAGAAGGACATCAATTTACTAGAGTATGTTCAGAAGAGAGTGACCAAGTTGGTGAAAGATCCAAGGCCATGACTTGGGAGGAATGTCTGAGGTCACTTGGCTTGTTCAGCTCTGAGAAGAGAAGGCTGAGGAGGGACCTCACGGCTTCATCATGGAGGGGCAGTGGAGTGGGAAGTGCTGATCACCTCACTCTAGAGACCAGCAGCAGGACACAAGGAAGTGGAATGAAGCTGCACCAGAGGAAGTTCAGATTGGACATTAGCAAAAGGTTGTTCACTGAGAGGATGGTTGGTCTCTGGAATAGCCTCCTCACAACACCAAGCGTGTCAGAGTTCAAGGAATATCTAGAGGATGCTCTTGATCCTGTGGTTTAGTTTCAGGTAGTCATGCAATGAACAGAGAGTTCTCAATGGTCCTTACATGTCCTTTCCAACTTGAGATACTATGACCTCAAGCAACCAGCTTTGGTTACTTCAGTTCTTCCACACTAGATGTTCTTCTACACAGAAACAATTATCCCCAAGCCAACAGGACTGAAGTCATCATCCCCAGTGCTACTTCAGGAATGGCCCAGATGTGACCATAACTACTGATTGCTAAGAAATGCTATCACAGACATTCCTCTTTGATACCACCAGCAGCTCAACTGTCACACTTTACCTTTTGAAGCTTATTAATACAGTTGATATTGGTGATCACACTGAAAAGTCTACACATAAGTAGACCTATACAATTTACCAGTTGGAGCCCAGCAATAATGGTGATTCATATGGAGCACACCTCTGTATAAAAAGCCAAAAGAAAGAATCAGAGAGGACTGCTCTCATACTGCACACACAGACCAACCCCTAAGCCTCCTGCCTTTCTCAATAAACAAGCCAGCTGGGTACCATCTATGGAAAAACCCTCCTGCTCGAGCAGGAAACCCAGATGACAGAAACCGCCCTGCAGTAGTGGAGTTTATTGTTCTCCACACTCCAAGGGCCGGAGAGTTCTTTGTTCCCCATAGAAAGAAATTTGAAAGAAGGCTGCCCCAACATGCCAGGCCATTTCTTCCTGGTGATGGAGAGGGTAGGAAATAATATCTGTAGCTCCTCTGCTCTCTTGACAGACTCTTTTGACCAGTAAACTCTCTTGCAATGAAGATGAGATTGCTGAGCCAGCCTGGGTACTCATGTAGTCATGCCCTGGTGCATATTTGCACCACATGAAAAGCTGATTCAGTTTTAGTGGGGGGAGGGGGTCTTCTGTCTTCACACAAACCCATGAGGTAGTCTTGCTAGATTTTGTATTTTAGGACAGCTCCTCACTAAAAGTAGTCAACAGATTAAAAAGATGAACATCATTATTAACATACTGAAACACTTACTGGTCACCAGACTGGATTAATCCACATAGAATGTGCTAGTTTCCATTAAAAAAAGCCTAGACATGGATGTAAAGAAATAAAAAAGGGAACAAAACCAAACATGGGATCACTTATTCCAGACTAACATTTACTGGTTTGCCCATTTCCTATTGATTTTAACATGGTAGGACTAACCTTGTCTTACATAATTCCTCTTAACCTACCTTTCAATAGTCTACATGTCTTCAAATCCTGCTAAATGTGTTAACCCATTAGTATCTTGACATAAGTGGCTGCCACTTGATGTAGAAAAACCCCTATTTCTTTATAACATTTTCAATTCATTGTATCTGAATTTTATTGTGAGTCTTTATTCTTATGAAACAGGTCAACCACTCAGACCCAGTCCATTCCTGTTTGTCCATTCTCTCCCTGTTGGCATGGCTTTTACCATTAAAACATGCTAGAATTTAAATAAAAATAGAAACATATTTTAGTGAAATTTATACCTTTTTAAAGAAAAATCACATATTTTTCACAAAATTCTAAAAAAATTTAGTACAACACCACACAATGCTTGGACAATAACAATTTTATTCCATGAGTTATTGTACTGGTTTTAGCTGGGATAGAATGATTCTTTTTCTTAGTAGCTGGTACAGTGCCATGGTTTGGATTTAGTATGTGAATAATGTTGGTAACATTAGTGATGTTTTAGTTGTTGCTCAGTAGTGCTCACCCTAAATTAAGGACTTTTCAGTGTTCCATGCTCTACCAGCAAGCAGATGCAAAAGAGGCTGGGGGGGAGCATGGCCAGGAGATCTGACATGTTGGTGGTGGTGGTGGTGGTTTTTTTGTTATCATCATCATCATTTTCATTATTATCTTTTACTTTATTTCAGTTATTAAACTGTTCCTTTCTCAACACATGAGTTCTATTTCCTTTTCTTTCCTTTATCTTCTCATCCCACCAATGCAAGAAGGTGAGATGGAAGTGAGCGAGTGGCTGTGTGATACTTAGTTGCTGTCTGGTGTTTAACCATAACAGTTGTTGAAAAGAAAACATATTAGCCACTTTATTGGAGAAAATATGGAAAAGCATTTATCGTGTATTAAGCTATTGTGATTTTGCTTTTATTTAGGTATAAAGTATTTGATTATTTGTGAACAAAAAAAGCATGTAGTGCCACCTAGGGGTACTCATAAGCTTATGAATTTGAATTTTTGACAGCTCAAATATTCTGAATTAGGTTTACTTTTCCTAACTGCATTCCTAGGATTAAAAATATGTAGTAAAGGAGGTGTATGAAATTTTGGTTCACCATACTGACTGTAGGGAATGTGCTAATTCCAGAAATATCATGAAATTTATTTTTTTTTCTCTGTTTCAGGTGGTAGCTGTAAAGTAAATGACTCTCACAGAAAATTACAAATTAAATAATCCCTATATTAAAACCCATTCTTCTCCTGCCTCAAAACTCCCACCTTACCAAAACAGTGGAAACCTAAAAATCACATTAATTGGCTGTCTCAGATGTATGAAACTCCATTTCCTATGCTTGAGTTCACATTTATTTTCCTCCAGTTCAATAAAAGTTGGGCCAAGTGGGAGGATTCCTCAGCAGTGGCATGAAGTTGAAGGACAAGTCAGCCACAGCACCTATTTACTCATTTCAGTTTTTATTTCTTGGGTTGCTTTCTTTCATTTTATTTACCCCCTTGCTAGTTTGTGTCAGTGAGGGATATATTAGCATTATTTTCGAAAGATTGTTGATACAAAAGTGGATTAATCTATCACTGATTACTTTCAGATACAGTTCATTGATAAAAAGTGCACTGGTACCAAAATGCTGGTAATTTGAATGTACGTTATTGATTACAGATAAGGATTGCTTCATTTGTCAGGCAGATTTTATATGGAAAATACTATAGCAAGTATAATATATAGTGCCAGAGCACTAATCCTTGCTATTGTTTTTCACGGCAAACTCAGAATGACCAAACTGATTATGCTCTTAACATTTAAATCAGGCTGCCTTAGCAATGGAAATGCCTCACCACCTTCTGTTAACACAGTATGGACCCACCCCACCCAGCATCTAACCAAGCAAGAACTTCATACATTAATTCGTTCTATAACAAAATATGCATTTTCAGGTGATGCAGCATTAGCATTTCCTGCCTAACCCAGCAAAGCACTTAGTTAGTACCTTATTTTAAAGGCATGAGCAAGTGCCTTGATCCAGTGGGAAAAAAACCCAACTAACCAACTCTGTCCATTATTTCAACTTTGTATATGAAGGTTGGTATCACTGCAAAATGTGCAGTTATTTGTCTCTCTTGACCCTAACTCTTTTGTTGGACACCAAACAGGGCGGCACTGCTCACAATCCAACCTGCCTCTGCCCCTGTGAAATACCCTGATATTACTTTCACAAATACCACAGCAACAAAATGGGCTGGTTTTATTATTTTTAATTAACTTATGATCAACTTTCAGTCTACCTGATTTTTGAGTCATATTGGATCATAGTGTCATAGTAATCATTCTGTTGTACTAGATGTAGCCTAAAAAACCCACACAACTGCAGAAGTGGTAGAACCGATTCAGTGCAAACTACAAGAAAGCCAGACAAGTAATTTCACAAACAATCTCTGTTCCACATAGCAGGTTTTTTTTCACGGCTTCCTCCTCTCTATCAAGCCCACCCACTTATCTCCACACACAAGTAATTCAAAGATGTTACCAGAATGTCTGTGAGGTTTGAAGATTACTGAAAATTGTAAAAATTGTATGGATTATTTAGAAAGCACTGTTCAGAAACACTGTATTATAATGGATTTTTCTGAAGAAGTTGTTCAATGTTTCCCTTAGAACTCTGCAGGAACTAGAAACAGTAGCATAAGAGAAAGGATTTAAGTCTTACTTTAAAGTACTAATGTCAATGCAAATGTGGAATGTGGAATCTTTATATTCTATTCTTAGCATTTAGGTGATAGGTGATACAACAACATTAACAAGCCAAAATTCTATTAATCTCAATAGTGCTAAAAAGAGAGAAAAAGAATCCCTAGAAATATAGGATTTTTCATAGGTTATATGGGAGATCAATCCTGTAAAATGCTGAGTGGGTTCCATGGTCCTAATACAGGAAAGCACTTATCAAGTACCTTATTTTAAGCACATTAGCAGTTGTCTTGACTCAATGTGGGAAAAACCAAAACCAACCAAACAGGAGTCTGTCTATCATTTTAACTTTGTATAATTAGATTGGCATCACTAGAAATTTACCTTTTCACTGTCTAAATGTAGATGCATTCTGGTTTAAAGTTATTTTAGTTGAAGGGTCTGCTTTATATCATCTTGGAGAGCAGAGAGCCTCCTCAATTACATTATTTCTTTCCTCTGAAGTTAGCACTTCTGCATGTAGATCCTGCAAATCCTATTGTATCACTGAATGAGGGTCCTTGCATAAAATTCATCAATCCAAAGGCATTTTTATAGCTGCATTTCATTGCAATCTAATTTGATTTTCTAGTGCAATGCTTTAATCATCTATTTGGAAATAACCCCTCTCTGCTGTGTTCTCTTAGGATACTCTTCTGCTGCATGGAAAGAGAACAGTTATGGACAATTAAAATTACTCTAAGTGATAAAGGGAAATTAATATGAAATTAGGTTCAATAACTGAGAGTTTCGTTGAGCTGACCTCTTTGAGTTACAGAAAGGCCTAAAAATACAAAAAATCCAAGTACCTCTCCTTGATACCCTGATTACTGACTTTCTTGTTCTTACACAGAAAAGTGGTTAGAGGTGGCTGGGTTTTCTTCCACATTAATTACTGCCTTTATCTACCCAAAGTGAAATTTCTATAAGTCAAGGACAATTGAGGCCAGTTTATCTCCACCAAATTCTCAACCTGTTATGTTTTTCATTCTTCCCAGAAATTTATAAAATGGTCCCAGTTAAATCCCATGCTCTGTGCCAGATCTGCTTAATACACTGTCTGCCCCTTCTTCTGCTATGTAAAGGTGACATTCTCACCAAGGAATGGTTTCTAAAGTGGTGCTTTGATCCACCTCTCCTTCCCTTGCAATGATTATTTGAAACATCTTAGGTATTTATGTGTTTAGTTCTTCATCACCTGTAATCTGAGATCCCATGACATTGAGCACACAAGAAACTCAAACTGGGATTTATCCTTCTGCATAAAAACAGACAAAAAACACCAAAGCTTTTTTTAAGCTTTGTAGGCTCACTTATAGATGAACTTTTATCTCTCTCAAGGGGATCCACACTCCAACCAAACTGAAAACAAAAGACAGCAATATAAAAGGGCCTAGTAAAACCAGTGCAGTAGGACAGGATGGGGTAATATATGTGAGGAGTCAAGATAATCCACTCAAATAAGATTTTAAAGGATTGATGATAGTAGGCAGAGGCATTTAGTAATATCTGCATACTTTCTGATTGGTAAAGAGAGTATCAAAGGACAGAAATAAACACAGGTTTTCTTAATTCTTCCTGCAGAGCACATGAAGAGTTAATGAGCGTGTTGTGTCCACCTGAGCACCACCCAACACCCCAGATCTAGATTGCTCTAGAGTTACATTTCTCCAGAGGTACCTAGTAACCTTCTGAGACACAATGGCAGAGCAAGCAAAGATACTTGATGTTTGATAGATGGCTAAATGTCTATTTTGCTATTTTGCTGTTATTTGCTATAACAGATTTAGTATTCTCTGTTCTAAATAACAGCCCTAGCTGTTTCAGCCAAATATTGCTTTTCTGCATCTCACATAGAGATTCATAGAGATTCAGGCTATCCCTGAGAAAGCCTGAATCCCTTATAGAGAAAGTATCTTGTATACTCTTGGCAAATCACAAGTCCTCTTTGTGCAGTCCTGGGCACCAGAAGCCAACTCCTCCCTTTCATGACCAGCTGACCCAGCCCCAGAGGGAGAGGAAACAGAACTGCGCACCAGCACTTCACCTCCATGCTCCTGTGCAGAAGCCCCTGACACATCTGAAATACATGGTGAACTGCAATTCTTAGTTTCATTTTCATAGCCTGGGCAAATGCTTTGGCATCAATTATACCCAAATAAAGTATCTAATGCAGTTTTGACACTTGAATTTGGACCCCTAGGTCATCTAAGGGTTTTAATGGAATGGCCTTGTATACACTTACGTGAAGATGCAGAGATGAACCCACTTACACAGACTCTGGTAGGTTTTCAGAAAAAAATACTAATCAGCTAAATTTGCACGTTTACCCTTGAGATCAGATGGTGGAAGATGGTACTGAATCCTTCTCCTACCCAGGTCTAAAAAAATTAACAAAGTACAAATCTCAGAATAAAAGTGAAAGGAAAAATAATTGCCTTCTTTTGGTTCTTAGCTCATTACTGCTACAGTTAAATTGGCCTGTCAGTGCTTATGAAGCTTTCCTCACAAATTCATACTGCCTGTGTCCAAAAAATTACTCAGAAATCTAATCCATACATTTCTGTCTTGGACTTCACATGGACAATTGCAGTGCTTTCTTAGCAGGTCTACCAGTAAAGCTGATTAGTAGACTCCCAAGTAATTCAAATCCAGCTGCAAGACACATAGCTAAAAAGAAAAGGATATTTCTCAACTGTAATCCCAGCGTAAATCTTTGAAACAGACTTTTAGTGTGCACTTGGAAACATATAATTTTGAACAGAACACAGTAAAACTCTAAATTACCTTACTAAGTTTCTCATCACGTGCTTCATTTCCTCCTTGTTTTCCTTTCGGTAATTTGGAAAACAAGATATCAACAGCCCGTTTCACTGAAACAGGATGCTATTATAATCTGAATTATCACAGAACCCTACAACAATATATTACTCAGTATAAACTCCTGATCCAGAAGCTTTACCCTTTGACAGGACAAATAATATCTTTAGAGCAGAGAACAGAGACAAATATAGAACTTCTCTTATCATGCAAGGAAACAGGCAACAGCAAATTATCCCCATTCAAGTCACACAAGCAGCAGGGTTGTTCACTGCTCTCCCACGAGCAAACGAACCAAGAGAGAAGCAGAGGGATTTGGGAGGAGGCATCACATAGACCTACATGCAGACTTAGGTAACTTGTGCTCCAGCTATAGTGTGCAGCTATACCAACATACTCCCTGAAACACGGCAGAGCTTACAACAGAAGGTATGTGTGCATGCCTGTGTCTTCCCACACAATGTACTACAACTGCGAGACAACAGGAAATGCTTTTCAGGCAGGGACATGCACAGAATTACCTTTGGATCTATTTCTTACCTTTCGTAACTGTGATGCTATAAAACAGACTAATGGCTGATGGCTTTTAAATAAATATATAGTCTCTGACACAGCAGAGCAAACAACCAATTTGAGATGGGATTGAAAAAAAAAAACATTCCTATAATCTGGTGTACTTTTTAGACTCATATTTTCTGCATCAGCAAGATTTCTAAGTTCATTTCTAAGATAGGAATTCCAATCTACAGAAATTAAGACTGGCAAGAAAATAACCATACTACACATACTAAATTTTGCAATTGCTTATATAGCATTCAAAATTACAAACACCATTACTCTCACTTGAACAATGACTTCCTGATATTTTATGTTCTACCTTCTTCTAAATCCCCTCCAAAAATTGAAAATAATAATTTTTATGTGTCTCATTATTCTGAACTCACAATCAGTTCATGTTAAGATACCAAAATGGTTACATTGCTATCATCTTTCTGTAGAGGAGAGATGATTTTTCACTAAAAATCAACTAATTTATTCATGCTTGACATTAAAGCATTAACTAATGGAGTCCAATTTCTCAGGAACAACTATATGAATAATACTGCAATCATTCATTTAAATTATTATTTACTAAAATCCAGTTTTGAATATGTTTATATTATTATTAATTCAGTATTCCAAGGGGTTTTTTTCCATGTGTCTATTTGACATTTTTCAGTTCAGTTACACAACCTCCTGCTTCCTCTTTTCAGTTGTTAGAGCGGAGGATAAGAAGATTCATCTCAACACTCCATTCATTACAATCCTTGGTAAAGCTGCAGAGGACACCATGACTGAGGACACATGAAGGCACATTTCATTTGGATTTTTGTATTTGTGGAAAACTCAACTGTAAGGGTAAAATGAGAAAAAGGAAACATCCTGTCACATTTTAGTGACCACTAGGTTAAGTGAACAGGCTAGAGAAATCCTTTTCACTCTTGCAGATTTCCAGTGTTTTCTCTTTCCAAGAGGTCAACCAAGAAAGCAGGTAAATACTCTCCCATTACCACTGGGAATTCCACATAATTTTTCAGAAGGCTATGGCACTTTTAGTAAAGAATAAATCTTTCACTACTGGTAACCAGCTACTCATTTCTTTATACTATATGCCTAATTTTTGTAAGTGGCCTCAGAGTCTGCAACAACTGGTAAGCCTAAGAGGCTGGGGAGCAGAGAAGCAATGAGGCTGTAAGTTTAGGCTGGGTATTGGAGAGACCTGAGGGTCTGTGAGTTGGCTCCTGGAGGTGCCAGGGATCCAAGCAAGCTACTGGGGAGACTATGGGGTCTGGGTTTGGGCTAGTGCTAAAATGAACCACCTGCTGGGTAAACACGTGCCTAGAGCTGCGTGTCTGTGCAAAGTAACCACGACATGGAGATTCATAGGCAGATACTGGGCAGACTGAATTTCTAACTTCAGTTCTTGCAGGGAACCATTATACATAAACATGTGTATTTGTGTGTCTGTGTGTATGGGTGTACAGGGCTGTGGGCCTCAGGCTTTGTATATCCAGCTACCAACAAGTGGGGAGACCAAGGACCCAGGGGCAGATATTAGGCATACTGAGTGTCTAAGCCCAGCTGCTGGTGGGATCCATGTTGTATTTGTGTATATTTATTTTTACACGTGTATGTTCTGAAATAGACGGGAATCGCCTGCTTGTGTTTGTGTGAATACTATGTCTTCTATCTGCATTGAACTGTGGTGGCTATGTACATGTCTATGTATTGTATGCATGTACAACCTACTGGTGGTACATGTTCAGTCTCACTACTGGCAGAACTCGGGCACATGGAGCTGCTACAGCCTTGACTTTTTTGGGCTATCAGATTTGGCAACTTCTAACATCACTGATACAAATGCAGATTCTCAAAACACTTTTAGGCACTACTCAAATAGAATGAAAAGAGTTTAATATGCCTGTGAGTGTAGCTGTGCTACAATGTATGATGATACACGAATTACAAGGCTTGAAGACTAACTGAAACAGCTGGAAAGAGACACAACCTTTTGGGTTTGTGGTTCTGTCATTATATGTTTTTGTAATTCTTGAGAAAACAATGTTATCTCTGCAGAAAACTTGTTTCTCCAGGCAATACATACCATAAACACGTAAAGCTGTCAATGTGACACAGAAACTAATTGCATTCAGGGACCAGTATTACTGCTGATGACAACAGCAGCAAGAGAGGCTTAGGAAGGCTAAGCACAGAGAACAGATTTTCTGTGAGAAAACTGAAGGAACCAAGTATCTGTGTGGTCTGGAAGCATTTTATGGAATGGCAATAAATCCCCATTAACAATCTCTAAATCTAGAAATGGTTACGCATCCTAAGATTAATCAACACTGCCAAGGTCTCTCAACTGTGCAGATACTTCTCTTTCTCTCAATTAACTCCACAAAAAAGGATTTGGATGCCAGTATTTTAACTTGCTTTTATATGACTAACATCAGAAGGTGTATTGCAGTAGATAAGTGAGATTACATGAAAAGTACAAAAGTGCCTATGTCTCTATTTTTAATCCATTTATTGTTATGTCAGTGGATCTCTTCCTGACCTTAGGGAATAAAAGATAATTCTGTACAGATAAGTAAAATGTCCAACTAAAGAATCTTATTATGGAAGCAGATGACAGTTCAATTGCATTTCTAAGCTCCACCTGGCCTCCCCAAGGGCATTTGTTTCATTTTCCTGGGCTGCCCACTGTCACCTTCCCAGGGGCAGCATCCACCACGATGCTCCCTCCATACCGTGGCTTAGGCAGCAGCATCCTGCCACCTGATGAGATCTGCTTAGCTGATCTGTCCTGAGATCAGCACCTCTTGTCACAGACATGACAAGGTCACTTGCTCTGGAGAAGGAAAGGAGCATTTGCTCTGAACAAGGTTTTGGAGAGAGGAGGGGGAACCGTATCTCAAACCGGCAAAGAGTTTACGCACCTACTCAGTTTATTATTGGGTAAAACCAATAATTTTCCATGGACAGCCCTCAGGTATTGAGAACACCAGGGTCTTCAGAGATGACGATGTCTTTAAATACAGTCCAGGTAGGTTATGTGAAATTTATCACCTAATTGTTTCATTACTCATAATTTATATTAATTGTGCCTCTTGGCTTCACTTTCCCCATAAAGTATTCTGTATCCATTAAAACATTAAGAACACCTAAAATAGTGCCTGAACACTTCTAAACTGCAAAGTATATTGAAGTACAACAAAATATATCTTCCCTTCTTCTGAACTAGAGAATTTCCCTTTACTTCTTTGAAGTTTATAAATTTATACCAGTCAAAGAAGGCACACCATGGTTAAAATGTATTTACATTGCTGAACATGACACAATCACTGAAAAAATATTTGTCATCTTAAACCAAGCATGAACGTCATTGCCAACTTTTATATTCTAGTTCAGAGCTCCTTCAGAGCTTTGTTTCAAATCTGAGTGCACTTCAGAGACATTAATTAAATGATCCAATATCACTGTTACAAGTAAGTCCATAATAACCTGACCTACAGGTAGTCTCAACTTTAAAGAGTACCCATTCTGCTCAGAGAAGATTTGCAATTCAGTCTCAAAATTTGCCTCCTGCTAAAAAGGTAAAAAAAAAAAAAAAAAAAAATCATTCTCCAACCTTGCCCAAGACTTCATGCAGTTTTAACATTTTTCTCAAAACATCAACTCTAGAATTGTGTGATAATATAATAATCAAACCTCACCTTATCTTGGTTTCTTAAGAAAAAAAAAAGGTATTTTTCTCTGTGAATCTTATCGTGGCCCTTTGTTACCACTTTTAACTGAAATACAGCAGAAGGGAACATAAAGGCAGGTTTTACTCTATTCCTTTCCTATGATTTTCAGGAAAACAGCTAGATGGAAAGAGAAGACAGTTCATCTTTTCCTTTCCATCTCTCTTCCTCATCCAAGAATAAGGCCACAAATCAGCTCAAACTATATTAGACCCTAGCAAATCCTCACTCCAGAAGAGGTTCAGAGATCACACCTTATTAAACGTAGGAGGATCCACATGGAACAAAGCCACAGGAAAACAGGTTACAAATACCACCATTTTCTAATCTACAACCTGGAAAATTAAAGTCATTCCTCTCATGATTGCCCCAAAAAGCTCAGAAATTAAGAACCTGGGGGCTCAAAAACCTGACATAGACCCCAAATGTTTTCTTTTTGAAATCTTAGGATCACAATATGAAAAATAATTGTTTCTAATGCATTGGCTTGTATGCAGTTTCTTGAATCAGTTATGTGAGTTTTCATACAGTTGTATAACCACAAATAAAATCTGTCTGAAAGCTTTCCTCAGGAGGACGTTAATGGCATGGTTGAAACAAGTTCCTCAGAATGCTGTGAGCTTTGCAAAAGCCTCTAGCCATATTATCTGGCAGAGCTTTTATTGTGATAACAGATCATAATTCTTTTCTGTTTTGCAGCATATCGAGTGAAAAACTGTAAAAGTCCTATGTATTTTGTTAAAATGGTGGAAAATGCAACTATTTTTTAATGCAAGTTGCTTTCATGATATTGTGGAAAGTAGGAGAGTCAGAGAGTGAATATTTGTATACCACTGCATTTCAGCATATATTTTTCTGTTGGAAATGAGAAGAAAAAATAAATCTGTACAGAGGGATTTTTTATGGCATCACAAGTGGGGTTCTCTTTGTGTCTGCATCTTTTATCTGAATTTTATTATGTTACAAATGTAATTACCAGGAAGTGATGCACAGGAGTAGCCATTTGCTTTCCTTTGCCTTTCAATACAAAACAGAGGAAATACAGAAGAGGAAATTTTACTCCAATGGAAACTTGTTTTTAATGATTAAAAAAATATTTTTCTAACTACAGGGTACTAACTACACAGAAATATTCCTGCGTACTTTAGTAAGTCTTCTTTTCATTACCAATAATTTCTTCATTACCCTTCTTACCTTTTCTTACAGTGGGAACACAGATATCAAAAGGAGAAAGATGTATATGGTCTTAGAGCCAGGTTTTTCAAAATTGGGTGCCATATTTAGGCACCTATATATAAATGGCCTGGTTTTCAAAAGAACCGAGCACTCATCAGTTCCCATTGATTTCAATAGGACCTAGAATTGATCACACCCCTGCAAATCAGGCCATTTCTATTTAGGTGTGGGCATGTGAATATACCAGAATCACTTAGAGATTTTGGTTTAAAAGCAATAGCCAAAAGTTCTACCATAGAGTTTTTGGGTAAAGATTGCGATCTATAAATAAACTCACAGAATTACAAGAGTTTAAACAGAGGCGCCTGAGCTGTTACATTTCTTATTGCCCAAACAGAGTTGGTGAGAATTTTGCTGCTGAACAACCTGTCTTCAGAGCTGTTCAAATATGGAATTTTTCTATTTGTAAATAAAGTGTATCTGAATAATCTCATATATTCATTTTCTTTCCTAACTAAAATAACCTAGTTCTCAGTTTCCATTTCACTAGCTGCCTGCTGTGACACTAAAAATTATGTTAGTTATGTAACAACATGCTCTTTGTAGCTGCAGAATATGAGAACAGTGACAGGGACTGGGACAGCGAAGTCCCCATGATATTTCAGCTTTAGCTGCTTAATGACAGCAGGTTGCAAATGCACTTTGCTGAGCTGGAAGGCATTTGCTCCTTTATTTGACAGAACTAGACAATTTCAAGGAAAAGGTTATAAATGGCACAAACAATAAGCACGAAATTAATTTTTAAACATCATATTTGTTGGGAATTAAGAGACCACACATAAATGAATTTTATGTGCAATTTCAGAAACAAAGAAGTAGTAAGAGCAACTTTATCATTACACAGAAAACGTCAGATTCTCCTTAAAAACCATAAAAAAGACACATAGTGATGCTCTCCTTTAAGTTTCTGTTTCTTTAAAGGTACTCTTTTACAGGCCTCAATAAAGGTACAGGGACAAAGATCTCCACAGCAGCATTGACTCAGGTCCATGAATTCATGCAACACTGAGCTGTGCTATGCAAATACAGGACCTCACATATGAAAGCAACACATGTTTTTATGATGCTGTACCCAATTTCATACATCCCGATCAGGCTACATGATAAAAGCTGCACAGCCTCAAAGGAGCACAGAGAGACAAGGGCTGGAGGGGGAAGGAGGTGGAAAAGGTAGGATGGAAAATGCAAATAACCAAAAAAATACCAGGTTGCTCCCTGGACTGCCTCAGCAGAGTCTCAGACCCCATGTCCAGGCATGAGAACCATCAAGCTGAGTCAACACTACTACCGCTTTTGACTGAGGGGGGTGATACTGAGGGGGCACTGATGGGATGCAGAGGAAAAGCCAGCTCAGACACCTCTCTATCACTGTCCTCAACAAATCTAATTTCAATATGACTCTGCAGTTTGACAGCCCTGCAATCAGGATAGGTGAGATTGGTATGAAAATAGCTGCCAGTGATGAGCTCACAGCAACAACTTTCATATGTAAGTTTGTAAATACAAACTCTCTCAACATAGAAATTACCAACTACTCCCTTTAGCTCCTAAGGGACCACTTCTAAACTACAGCAACAGAGCATTCTGCATACATCTTCGCTCTTCAGACTTTGATGGGTATCCTTCATCACTCCTCTCTCCACTTCAGAGACATGCTTGCACCAAATCTGCTTCTTTCTTCCTGACTGTAAGACGTGAATATTATGGCATATTCTCTTTTCGATAGTTATACATTTATATGTTGAAGCAAGTTTTTTGTAGCATTTCTTTTCCTTATCACGAGATCACCGAACTTTAATGCCTTTGCAATAAACAAGTCTTGTAAACTGACAGAAACGATGGGGCTCAGAAGTGAGGCTGTTTTATTTCAAGCTGGCAGCTAGCATGGACAGTGCCTCTCTTTTACTGGAATGTTTTGGGAAGCACATCACTTAGGTGACAGTGACAGAGAAGCAGCAGAAAGACCCTGGAACTTTGATTTGGAAGTTTACATTAAAAACACAGAAAAGCATTATACCTCAAGGACACATTAAAGGAGTGCCTAAAAGCTGGATGTATCTTCATTGTGAATGAATGGGAGAGAAAAACAGCCATCCGTGATGGTAAATTTATCTCCCCCTCTTCACTGAATTGATGCTGTAATGGGCAGTTCCGAAAAGGGTAAGGGAGCTTCTGCAACCTGAGACCCTACTGCTACTTATAATGCTGCATTTTCTTATTCTGTCTAAGTTAAAGTGTGCCAGGGATACCTCTCTCTGTTATTGGGAAAGACATTTCACTAAGAGGTAGAACATGCTGTACACAAGCACAAAAAGCTGAAGTGTAAAGAATTTAAGCAGCAAGAGTGTTGGGGAAGCTGTAGCCTGGTTCCACTTTGAGGAGAGACTGAAATACAAACTGCTGAGACAGCTCATTGACTTTCACCAGAGCAGAACTAAATGTCCACGAACATACAGAAACCTTTCCAGAAGAGTACAAAACATATATAACCTTGCATTGTGCTAGAAAAAAAACTACATTTCAGTATCTCCAGACAAAACAGTGAATCTGTTCAGGTTAACAGCTGTTGGGGGGCAAGGGGAGTTAGGATTTTCTTTATTTTTTATGGACAACGTATAGCTCATGTAAATTCCATTTTTACCTACTTTTAGTTACAAATATTCCCTTGTTAGACCTAATTGACAGCACTTTCACACACTCCTAGAAAAGGGCTGTGGCATCATGTTTCTATTCTGAAGTTCCCTTGCACTTTTGACTCGCACAAATTGCCGCCTTTGTGATTGTTCTACTTATAAATAATTTCTGTGTTATTGTGTATATACACAAAGAAACTCTTGATCACATTATTTTAAACTTCCAAGTCTAAGGAGGTAAAAGATAATAATAAAACAAGATACTGATCCTGAAGTTCTGAAAGAAAGGTGGTTCATAAATAATGGGATAAGATAAATGATGCAACTCCTTCTGATACCAAGAAGATACCCATCTATCAAACCTGACTTCTTTAGACCTTCTTGTCACTTCCCAGTTATCTGACATTTTTATTAAATGCCTTCCCCCTTTTTTTCCTATCATGTACATACTTATGTTATTATACATATATCACTGATTTCATACCTTCTTTTGACCTCGAGGTTTTCTCACCAGGGTCAGAAAAAAATATATACCAGAAAGAGGTATTATAGATACATTTAACCCTAAACATAATTATTTATATTTAAGTAAGAACTGGAGGAAAGAAATACATAATTGCAGAGGTAACCTAATAACCAAAGACTTCCCAATAGCCCAAGAAGTCTTCCCTTTCTTTTCTATCTTGGGCTGTACACTCTAAGTAGAGGGCTTTTTAGAAAAATTATACATTCCTGCTGTGTTTTTTTTCAAGACAACTGATAGGTATTGTCATAAAAAATGAACTGGGGCGATGATTGAGCTATAAAAATAAAGATAAAAAGTCTATTTTGGTTTTGAGCTTAGATCTTCTCCCTGATCTGCTTTAGAGTAGACCTGACAAACACCCACACTGGTGTAACCGAAGGGGTGAACTCAGATAAAAGAAGTCAAGACGGGCACTTCAAAACAGCTTTTCTAACAAAGCTATTTTCTGAACTACTCTGACAGCTACAGCTTTTCAGAAGAAGTCTTTCCATAATGCAGAGGTATAGCCTGTGCTCTTTGTCTCCAGGCATGTTATATTCTATACTGCTGGTTTAAAATGACTGATCAATTTTCTGTCACAATCTAGTTTTACAAGTGAAAATTTGAATAAAATTGAAAACTTTCATTAAAGTTGCTGATGAATATATGAAAGAGCATTGGATAATGAGCTGTTTCTTCTAATAAGTTGCTAATTTTCTGAGATATATTGGTTTTCTTTTTCTTAATTTTCAGTTTGTAGTCAGCACTTTTAGCCCTATTAATCTTGGTCTCTTTAGCCCTTCACATAAGTTCCTGTCTACCTGACTTTTTTTATTCAATCCTTCCTTTCTTTTTTCTTTCATATCCTTACTTATTAGAAACATATATGTACCACTGATTTCATATCTCCTTTTGACCTGAGTGGTGTCTGATCAATTCAGGTCTGAATAAATATGTATCCACAGATTTCTGGGCAATCAGGAGAATATCCTTGAACAGTTTTTTAACTATACTGAAATGTATAGTTCTGCTCAGTATAGGTTTTAATTTGCTATTTTGATTACAGTAGTACAAAGCAGTTCTTCAGGAAAAAAAAAATCCAATTAAAAATTTTAGTGATTTAGACCCTTCATTCTTTGGGTGTGGAATTTCAGTCCACCCAACATTAACCTGTGCAAGGTGGATCAGAGTGATCCAAGTAAAAACTAGACTGAGAACACAAAGGCAAGGTCCCACTCCTCTGAGTTTATGAACTGCAATGTCAACCACCGTTTTGAAAAATAACTGAAAGCTACCTACTCAGTTCAACAGGTCATAATCCTTGGTACATAAAGTAATTGCAACTGACATTGTAAGACTAAAGATCTAGATTTTGGTATTGAACTTGTTTAGTCAGGATGTTTGAGTGTAGTGCTTCGTGCCTTCAATCGCCCATAACAGTTAGTAGTGAAATATGTTTTTCCTACAAGGCTTCAAAAATCACTGTTTATTTTCCATTAGAACAAGCAACTGAAACCTCCTTCCTTAAAAGTGCAACTAGGCCTTCTAACTCTTTGTTAAAATAGCATTAATATTTATTTGTACTTTCAAAGTGAGGAAAAATTAATTCTCATTGCTAAAGGACATTCCTTTTGCTCTGATGGCATAATTCTCAGTCATAAAGTACTTTATTGACAATTATTTTTTCTTTTGGTAACATTCAGTAACTCAGACGATTGGGAATGTCAGCCACCACAGATTTAAGCTGTAACAAAAGTCTCTTCAGGCTTACTCTAAAAAACTTGCTAACAGCTGTTTGTCTTTTAGAATGGAAAAAAAAAAATCATAAAACAGCCAATACTTAATGTGGAGAGCTGCTAATTTGTCTTTTCCCCATACTTTTTCTTAAATCTGACAGTATTCCAGGGATGGCATATAAAACACTAAAGCAGATGATATTGCTAGAAGGAAGTCTGCAAGGAAAAAAAGCAATTACCATATCAAATCAGACGACATTCATTATGAGTTTAATTCCCCTTTCTTTGACATTTCCTCCTCAATTTAATTAGTCTCTCCTGAGGCTCACAGTCTTAGCGGTCTTCCTATGCAAAAGAAAACTTGCTTGCCAAGGAAAATAAGTCCAAAACTGTCCCAACTCTGCGTCAGTGAGACTGGATTCTATAAATAACCCCTACAAAATCTATCATGTTCTCAGCCTGCAAAGTCAAATTATTAAACCTGACATCTCCATTACATCCAGCTGTGGCACAGTTCCTCTCTTCTTTCTGAAATCTGCTACATTATCTTGCAGACAACAGAAACACTGTGGTTGTGTATGGCTAGTGTTTCCCAAGAGAAACTTAAAGGCATGCTTGGTTGATGATTAACATGAGCTGGTAATGTGCACTTGCAGACCATAAAGCCAACTACATCCTGGGCTGCATCAAAAACAGCATGACCATCAGGTCAAGGGAGGTGATTCTGCCCCTCTAACCTGCTCCTGTGAGATAACAGCGGAGCATTGCATCCAGCCCTAAGGACCCCAGAATAGGAAGGACATGGAACTGTTGGAGCAAGTCCAAAGGAGGACCATGAAGATGAGCAGAGCACTGGAGCATATCCCCAATGAAGACAGACTGAAGAGAGTTGGGGTGCTCGGCCTGGAAAACAGAAGGCTCCTGAGACTCCTCACAGGACCTTGTAGTACCTGAAAAGGGCCTAAAAGAAAGCTGGAGAGGTCATGCAGTGACAGGGTAAGGGGCAATGGCTTCAAACTGAAAGAGAAGACATTTAGATTAGATATTATGAAAAAAATATTTACTGTGAGAGTGGTGAGGCACTGGAACAAGTCGCCCAGAGAAGCTGTGGATGCACCATCCTGGATGTGTTCAAGGCCAGATTGGATGGTGCCTTGAGCAACCTGGTCTAGTGGAAGGTGTTCCTGCCCATGGCAATGGGATTAGAACTAGATGATCTTTCAGGTTCCTTCCAAACCATTCAATGTCTATCCATACTATCAACTTTGTTTTTAGAAGGACATAGAGTTTTATTTTGTTTAATTCAATGTTTAAATTTATTATATTATTAATGCTAATATGGTAGGTCAGCAGTTTACTGCTCTTCAGTAGATGGTGAAAAAGAGAAGACTAGTGAAGTTCATCGAACTTGTTAAGGGTCTGGTTCTTCAGACCTTCTCCTGAAGAACCTCTGCATGTCAAGAAGTCACCAAATCACTGTTAGTCTAATGGTTCCTTATTTTTAAAATCACATATCCCAACAGCATACCCTGGAATTGTCTCATTTTTAGTGTCTCAATTTCTATAGAGATTAGCAAAACGTTGAAGAATACTAGTCTCAGGTAGCTCAAAATCTAAACACAACCATTTTTTTCTCAAGGAAAATATGATGATCTCTGAGGGACATAACTTATGAATTTTGAACTCCTGACAATAAACACTTCTGTATGCTGAGCCATGCAGTCTCATTGGCTTCCATGAGATACTTTCATGGGGTATAGAAAGATTTATAAACTCAGTCCGTCATCACAGGTTTCTAAAACAGAAAGAGTGAAATATGGACCAGCTATAACTGCCCTGAATGTTCTCAGTAACATTCAGGTAATCAGCTGTAAAATTTTGTTGCTGGTTCTAAAATCAGGATGCTGCTTAGCTCACATGAATGTACTCAGCTGCCCTGTCTGCTTTGGGACCTTTTTATCTGCAATATTTTTTCAATGTAATTTTACTTCTGCTCTGCAGTTTACAAATGTAGCTCTTACCAATTTTTTTGTACTACATTCTTCTATGCTGCACACTTTTGAATAGGTTGTTGCTTTCTTTATGTTTTCCCTCCATGAAGTATGTATAACAGAACAGTAAGCAGAAGCAACAATGAACAAATAAGGTCTTCTAAACCAGAAGTATATTGTCTTTTTGTGTTGACTTTAGAGGAACAAGAGGAATACTCAATTTTCTATTTCCTGCCTGCAAAAGAACAGTCTGTTATATCTGATAGCAAACCAGTAATGAAATTGTCTGCAGCAGTAACTGATCTATTGCTAATTGATCTACTTTACTTCTCCATATGGCTATGTCCTGACCATCGGAAAGCTTTCAAGTATTTTGTAACAACCACTCCATTGAACAGTTTGTTAGTTCTGTAAACAGGCAAAAAAAATCAGCCAACTCTCCCTTACTCCAGTCTTTTCAAACTGCACAAAATACTTGCACTTACAGTTACACAGTCCTTTTAACATACTTTTCTTCTGTGGATGCTAAAGCTGTAGGCATTACAGCAGTTTACTAAGAAGACAGCCTATCACCTCAGGCATTTCCCTAGAAGTCCACTGTGTCATGACCTAGTTATCTATTCCTCTCTGGATCTGCTCTTAAATTGTTCACAGAACTTTGTATTTTGCTTGAATCCTCACTTATCAAGCTCATTTGTCTTTGTGCAAGAGAAGTTTACTCTCTCAAATAAGAGTAATGAACCAGGTGTTATGTTTCAAACCAGAGCTTTGCACTTAGCAACCACTCAGAACAGTAGCATAAAGACAGGTCTCCCAATGACAAACCCTGCTGGATTATTTGGATTCAGATAAATTTAAAAACATAGATGCCCAGATTATTCCCATTCTCCAGCCACAAGGCAGAAGACATTCAGTAGTAGGTGAAGAAATCTGTATTCCCATCAAGTACTCTCTCTACTCCATAAGCACAAGGATCATTTAGAAAAGGAAAACAGGTTCAATGTGACTTCCTCTTTTACTATTTTACTATCCAGCTATAGGCATAAGGAGAAGCCATCCATCTTGTTGCCATGTGCCTCTGTTAATAACTCTGATGTCCAAACTCTTTATCTCAAGACCAGAATTTCATGCAAACAGCTCTCCATAGCATTGTTCATATTGATTTGCATTTCTACAGTCTACAACTGTCAGTAGAAAGAACAAAACACAGATAGAGAAATCTATCCACTTTCTTGGCATTATCATTAAAATAGCTGAGGTGGTCCTAAGTATTTGTAAATAAAAATATGTCCCTTTATGCACACGCTATACAGAGCATACTTCAATTATTTAGCACTTCAGAGTTCTAACAGGTTTTAGGAGGAATTTCTTTTTCAACAGTATATACTGACAAATTCCTCCACATTTCCACATACTGACAAATGCAAGTACTTTGAGAATATATTCAGTTAAATTGTTACCAGTGTGTACAGAAAAAAAAAAAAGTAGTTTCAAATACATAACCTTGTATTGAAGGAACAATGACTTGCTTTTTAAGTTGACCTTGACTTACTCTCTGCCTTTCTGTGAACAAAGAAGAGAAGAAAAGATAACTGTGCTGGAACTACACACACAAGAGTAACTGTCCTGTTCTATGGTATAAAAAAATAAACTTCAGACTTCTTAAGTAGTCAAATCCTCTTGCAGTGAAGAGATGCTTTGGACTGAAATTCAAGCTTAAAACTTTCAACTTCCTTTAATCTTCCATGATTTTATAGTCTATGGTGCTCACTTTGTTCAGGAGACAGGCTGACCTAGAATCACAAGTCTAAAAATGCTTTACTATAATGTACAGATCAGCACACAGCTTAGCCAGACATAAAACCACACTTTTGACCCCTGTGTCAGCAAAGAGGTTTGGAGTTTTCTTCAGTTTTACCAACTGCATCTCTTCTGCTCTTCACTGTTGTACAAACATCAGGCTGAAAAGACAATCTTCACTTCTTTTTAGCTCTTATCTTCTTTTCTTCTTTGTGCTTCATCCCTTCCTACAGAAGTTGGCTACAGTATCTCACATGGGCAGGGAGCAGCATGGTCAGGCCATTTATTCTCTAAGTGAGAAAATCTAGTTACAAGCAGTTGTCTGAATTTATTTTTTTTAGTAGTAGTGGTTTCAGCAATGTTTAAGATCCCGTTCACTGTAATTTTTCTCTCTATTGTCTTTGTGGTAGTTTGGCCTAGGCCTTCCTTGGTGACCAGTTTGTAGCCAAGGAAGTGCCCAGATTTACCCAGTATTCCCTACGATTTTTACGTAAACCAGACTATAAGAAGAAAGGAGGGGAGGCCTTCGCTCTCTTTCCTTCCGGCGGCTTGGAGGTGCAGGTTCCCTGCTGTTGAGTCTGTCGGGTTGGGGAGCGAGGCCTGGTGAGGCCTTGTCGACCCTGGGAGACGGAGGTTGCCGGCGATCGTTCCAGAGCGACTCTCGGTTGTCCCAAGGAGAGTAGTGAGATATTTCTTTGCTAACTCTTTTAGTTGTTAGATATTGGGCTACTAATCGGGATATATATATATTTTATTTTGGTTTTGTTCCTTTTCCCTTCCCCCTTCCCTTTCCCTTGTGAAATTGTATATATTTCAATTGTATATAACTGTAACATAAGTGTAAATATATTTATATATATTTATATATATCACTTTAGCTGTCTCTATCTCATTTCGGGTTTTTTTCTTAGTTGTTTTTCTCCCTCTTCTCCCTGAGGTTTGGGTGGGGGGGGGACTTCTTGTGGTAAGGTTTGGAGACTTGGCAGGGAGCCAGCTTCAAACCATATCACCCTTTTTCTCTTTTTTTATTTGCAGATTGCAAAGTAAGATAGATCTAGAGAGTTTTCCTCACGATTTGTCAACCGTTGACATATTTTTTGGCCTGGCATAGGTCAGTGCTACTGCTGTGATCACAAAAGTCATCAATAGTCACACAAAACACAGAAAAATTGTCTTTGACATGCAAGCTCATAATGTCAGAAACATGAGTTAGAAACCAGACCTTTGAGACAAAATCTTCTCTTGCCCTTACTACTCCCTTCCTCTTTTTAACAACCAACCTGTATGTTCAGTTTTGGCATAGATTTCTTTCATCTTCCCTTTTCAAACTTCTTTCATTTGGCTGACTTCACTGTCCCATACCAGTACTACATTTGTTTCAAAGTTAGCCTGTATAACTTGTGAAGTGGTTAAGAAGCCTTTGTATATTTCAAAATTCTTACTGAAGTGGCTACACTGACACTCCCTTTTTATGTTCTTTGAGATGAAAATAGTGTGGTTTAGTCTGGAGGAAAGAAATGGTTAGAAAACTTGTGATTTTGAAGTATTCATATTTGAAAAACCTAAAAAATAGTTTAGATCCCTGAGAATTTTGTTTGTTTGTGGCAGGATGAAGACAGCATACAAGAAATCACAATTAAATAATATGGAGGTCAAAAAATTAAAAACAAATAAAATAAACCCACAAACAAACAACAAACAAACTCTCATCTGAAAGATACCTTTCATGATATGTCTACAGCAACTTTTTGCCACAAGACATCTGTCATGATACCTTAACAGCACAGGTTCTAGTATATTCTGAATCTGTATTGGAATGCATTCCAACAATAATTGAAATTATGTATAATTCTGTAATGAAACAGTTTTTATCATTGAAATATTGAGCAATTTTATTCTCACCAAAATAGTCAAGTAATAAAAATAGCATACTAGTAATTCTTGACTCTTCCAAATTCTCTTTAAAGCTTATTAATTCCATATAAATTTAGAAATGCTTCTCAGTTACCTTGCTGTATATCACCCAACCAGTATCTTATTGCCACATATCTACTGCACTCAGAAAAAATTGTAGGTATGAAAATCTTATAGCTTGGGAAACTTGAATGCTAGCTTAAAACTTGATTTAAATTTGTCAGCTGGGTCAAAAAAAATCCATCTTAACTCCCATTGTTTCTTCAAACTTCAAAGTTTTAGGCAGTCTAAAATAAAGATTTGAACTTAAGGATGATTCCATTTTCTTTCTTCAGGGCATGCACAATTTCCAATTTTTGTCTAACTTATCTTTTGATAAGCAAGCTATGAAAGAATGATGAGAATAATGAGAAATTCCATGACACCATGGCACTGCTTTCCAGTGCAGAGCAGGAGAAAGCGCTGTTTTCACTTTCCCTCTTCTGATAGAAATCCCAAAATGACTCCTTCAGTTTTCTATTTTGTACCCACTGACTCCAACAGGACCATCAGAATACATATTTATTACAATTTCACCATATGAATCCAAATTTAAATTTGAAGTGAGAAATGTAACAAGGGCATTCAAGTGAGGAGTAAAATGGCAACATTCTTCAGTTTAGACTATAACTATCTCACTTAAAAAAAAAATAAAGAATATGTCAAGTGATTCACAGTGCTTGATCTTTAAGTAGTTATCAGAGGTTAAGAATGTTCAAGAATTCTTTAACGTCACTATGAAGTCTTTATAAAGTAGAGGGTTTTAAACATAATGAGTTACAAATAAACAGTTGTTACTACAAAATGCTTTTTTTTCTTTATGAGCATGTGTGTGCATATATCCCTAACAGCCAGACAAAAGCAGCCCAAAACCAAAACAATCCCTCCAATTTAAACAAAGACCAATAAATATTTTATTTAAATGTAGCAATTTCTAATCAAATTATACTGATAAGCTTTGTATGTGTCACAAAATTAGAGTCTTCAAGACTGAGTGACAAGATAAAAATGAATCAAAATTGCTTGATCTTTTCTAGATCTCATAAAATCTATCTATGCATGGTATGCTGCACAAAGTATAAGGAAAAATTAATGTGCATTCTCAAAATCTTGGGAAATAGTATACAAAAGTGAGCCTGCTTTTAAAATAAGATAGGTGGGACATATTTAATCTAGGGCAATGAACAGAAGAGCAGAAATAAAGGACGGTCTGATATCGAATAAACATTGGACAGGTAGCAGGTCCATTTAAAGTTGCTATTAGGCTGTCTTGAAAAATAAAAGACAATGAAGAAAGTAGTATGAATTTATGGGATAAAGAGTACCTTTAAAACTACCTTTATAACTACTTTCAGTTTTTCTCCAATGTAAAATAAACTATTCAATACTTCTACAATACGGCCCTGAGTAACATTTCTGTTAATATGCTTTCTTCTCTGGCCCAGACATTGATCAAGAGCAATCCAGCTTGTCCCTTAGAGACATTACTGAAAATATGATGGAAGGAAATAGCATATCAAAAGGCAGCTGAATATTAGATAGTGGAGTTCCCAGTGCAAATGGAATGATCGTATCAAGATATAATGCATAATATAAAAACTTTCTTTTTAGAGATGATCCTATCAAAAAAGTAGCTTATATAGTATCTAACTATCTGTCCTAGTTGTGCAGTCTCATTTCTCAAATATCTTCAAGGGTCAGCCTAAATGCAAGCTGGAGATGCGTTCTATTTTTTTCCATCAGGATTCTCATACAAAGCTAAATTTCATTAAAGCTTAAATCAATTTAGTTTCCAATTCAGGCTACATTCTTTTTACTTTTATCTCATGTAATTTTTCTGGACATTACAAAATACTATCTGCTGCAATACTGCTCATTTCCACTTGCACTCTTGAATGATCTTTGTTTTATGCTGGACTGCTTGCTAAAATATCCTCAGTTATGTCTTCCAGATTTGCATTGCTAACATTGAAAGAGTTTTGAAGCAGTCACATGAACCCTTCTTATCATACTGAATAACTACAGAATTTCTTCAAAGAGCTGAAAGATGCAGGAGGTTTGTATCATTTCACCTGATTGCTGCTCCTCAGTCTTCCAGTAGAACTATGTTTCAATAATTCAACTATTCGAATAGTTCAACTTCAGTCACATGTACAACACACATATTCAACACCACAACTATTAAAATATTTTAATTCTTGTGATTTTGAATATGTTTTCTGTTATAAATGAAGAACAAGTGGGGAGTTTCTGATTGAGCAATCTCTCTTCTGGCCCAGCAAGTCATCACTTCTGTTTGCTTTTCTTTCACTCAGATGCAGTGATGACAATTTAATTGTATATGCAATAGAAGTCATCTTCAAGTTTACTCTTTAGCAGAAGGCAGTATATAAAAACAAACACATTTACTTACCATAACAAGATTAGGGGAGTTGTGACCTATTGCAATCTTGTCTCAATTCTACCACATTTAGGTAAGCAGTAAAGGTAAAAAATGTAATATCCTAGAATACTTTCTTCGCATTTTTAAATGGTTTTACATAAGGAAGGGAGTAGGGGTAAAAATTATCCTTGCTTGTTGAGACATTTGTTTCTAAACAAAATACAGGTACTGCTTTCCACTTTAAGCAGTAAGTTATAATACATGTAGAAAACCTGATAAAAAATGAAACAAAATTCTCAGTGAAGCAAGTAATTAGGTGAAACACTCCAAGTATAACCTCTTCTGTGCCATGCACATGCATATCCATACTCTGTCAAATTACCTGAGAAGTGACATTATATAAAAAAGACAGTTCTTTTCTCACCATTGTAATTATGAATATTTGAAAACAAATAATTTTTCAGCATATTAAAATATGGGAACTGATTAAATCTATCAGATCACCCAGTGTGTAAAGCTTTCAAAAATCAGCTACTTCCCAGCAGCCTGCAAAGCAACTGGCTCTGTTCAGAGACTAGAGAGGCAGTTCAGAAACCTGAAAAGCAGTGAAACATCCATCTTGAAAAAAAAACCCCATAAGAATCATTAATATGAATGAAAAACTAGAATTTTGAACACATCCTGTGAATATTTGTGTCAAGGAAGCACTAAGGGTGATGAGCAATAGAAAAACCAGAAGATTACAGAGGGTAGCTGGCAAGGATGCAACTAACAAATTAGTTTGCATTTTATAACAAATAGTGTTTTAAGTCAGCTCTACTTTCACATATTTCAACATCTGTATCGGATCAGAAAGGATATACTCTTTCAATCCCATCTTATTTATTTATAATGTATTTTCAAAAGAGGATGCTTTTTAAAGCTTTTTATAAGAAGAGCTTAAATTAATACTCTATATCGGAAAGAAGTAAATAATTACCAACAGGCTTGAGGTATTTTGTAGCAATATGGGGACAGAAGCTGGGGAAAGGTATTATCCTGACCAGAGACACCTCTGCTTTACAGAAATTTGATCTTCTAATTAGCACAGACATTAGATTCTATACAAATACTATAGCAGAGATAAAAAGGCACTTTAACAGTTATTCTACTCTCATTATTTCCTAATAGCTTTACTTATCCCCAATTGAGAACCATTTTGCTTACCACTTTTGTCCTTCATTTCAAATAGCCTTCATATAGTGCTTCTAGAGCTTTTTAAGACTCAGATATGCTAAACACATACTTGTTCATACTTCCTAACCAAATAACTGGATGAATTTTGCAGCACCTCTGAGGATTTCAATTGCACAATATGTTGCTGTTACACATGGTTGGAAAACAGTGTACAAGCATCAAGAAAATGTGAAATTTTAGTGCTTTGCAATTCTGGATCAGATGCAACTGAAAGAGTTATACTCATGAGAGGATGAAGAAGAAATTTCATGCCATTTTGACGTATGCTTATTCCTGCCATAAGCACTCACAAAACAAAGACCTAATTAAGTTGACTCACTTTATTTTTAAAAAAAAGTGATGGAAAAGATTAATTGATAACTTGATTAAAAAAAAGAGATCAACCCTAATCAACCCCAACTTTGTATATGAAGACACAGCTCTTAAATACTTTGGTATTAATGATGCAATAAAAATCCAGATGCTGTCTCAGCGAACGTAATAACCTTTTCATAAATAAAACTAACAGTTTTCCTATACTATCTAGCAGAGAGTAACAGGCATAGAAATTGTGATAACCATTCTTTTCAGATTTGAATTCCCAAAGCTAACCACATAACAAAAATAAATCAAACTGAGTATTAGGCAGAATGGATAACTCTCCATATCTCATGCCCGAGTCACTGGTAGGCCAGGAGAATACTTTTTGAGAAGTGATAGTCACCAACATGACCCTCTTCAGACCTTAAGTAACATCTACTCAATTCCAGGTGAGATCTCCAACCATTAGGCTATTGGTCAAAACTACTGGCAGCACAGTCACATCTATATCCATATTCAAGTAAAATTGCATATAAAATGTATAACTGAAATATAAAAAACAAAAGCTGAGCAATTGATTTTAATGGACCTAGAAGCAACCTGTATTGCTGACAGAAGGTTAATATGAGCAGAAAATTGTTGGCTAGTCTGACAGTATAGCTCCATTTGAAATGCAAATTTAGAGGTCATAAGATCATCAGAAAAATAGGGAAAATGTTTAATATTTGTGTACTATATGTGTGCTATTTTGTCTTTGTTGAATAAATTATGTTGGTTATTTCATTTAAGAGAATTCAGGTAAAGAACACAGTCTATTACAGCAGTAAGTCAGAATGCAAACCTTTAAATAATGATATCATAAAAAATTTACTGATACATACATATATTAATATTTTCTCATATGCATTTGAGATTTAAAGGGCGATTCCCACATCTTATTAAGATATATAGGCGTTCCTAAGATTCTGAAACTATGCTTTGGCATCTTAATAACAGTATCATAATACAGCCTACTGGTTCAGGCTTTAGTTCACACAGAGAGTGGCCTTCCTTCCCTTAAGCAGTATTATACAGAAGTATTACAGTCTGTGATTCACAGAAAAACTGAAAAACAAGTTACAACAGTAAAGAAGTGGCCCTAATTCAATGACGTACCCTTCAGGCTAAATAAACAAAAAAAAAATGGAAGAACGTATAGATCCATGACTCTTCTTAACTGTGTAAGAGCCCACCTAAGAACATCCCTGAAAATTCAAAAGAACATTTTGATCTCATACAAAGACATTCCTAAGTTGCATCAGCTGACTCTTCAGGAATGATGTCCTGTCTCAGATACCCGTAAAATGCAGAGGAAAATAATGAGGAGCAAGGTATTCCAGTTCAGAAATCTCTGAAGCTACTGCTGACCAGAGGCAAGAAAAACAGTTGTGAATTGCCTTGCAACTTCTCTGCTATTTCATTCCTAGAACAGTAGATGAGGGAAGAGGAATTTAATCATTCTCAAAAATCCTGTTAAAGGCAGATATCTCCATTTGCTATTTCATTCAGTGTTAGTCCTCAACGAAACATGCAATTTCTGTACCTAAGTGAGGCTGGGCACCCAATCTATCTCATCCTGATACACAAAAGATGAAGCTCACAGCTTGAAAACAGAAGTATTCTTCTTTTCAGGAGCATATACAAAATTCTGTTCACTTTTTTGGATTCAGTTACTTGTAGCAAGAGCAAAATTAGAGGAAAGCCATAAAATCCTTCCCCAAGCTTAGCTTGTGTGAGCTAACACACTTTTCTCATAGCATTAAAACAGAAAGAATAACTGTTTAAAAATTAATCTTTTCTCCATGAGACCATCATCATTCTCCATTTGTCAGCACAATTGTTCTATATATTTATGTGTTTGTTATAGAATAAACAGAGCTGTTCAGACTCAGAGAAGAAAGTACTGAGAGGATTTTAGTGATTATAGTATAGGGATGTATCTATTACGGGTATGAAAAGCTGGTTGTCACATTTCAAAGCAGGGCTTTGCTGCTCAGGTATTTTCTTCAAATGTCATCTGGAAGGTTTAATTGCAGACTTCTAATATAGTTCATTTGAAATGGTCAAAGTAGTGTCAAGAGGCTTCAAAAACTTTTTGTTACAATAACTGGAAAAAAAGAATTAATTTTAGAAAAGCATGCAATGTGTTAACTAAGCCTCTCAAATGGTGAAATGCAATTAAAAATAGGAAAGAATATAGCTGAGTAACTACAGAGAAAATGCAGTGGACATAGTGTCTCTGAAACAATTAATGCTTAGTTATCCCTAAAACATTATTGTGTGAAGAATGAAAATGAAATAAGACTTAAAAACAATTTAAAAATAATAATATTCATATTAATCAACATTAAAATAATATTATCTTGATTACAGCTAATTTTTCATTATTATATTCTCCCATGTACTGTATCAGTAACAAGTACCTCATAGCTGCTATCATAATTAAGCTTAATTTTTATCTTGTTTAAAGTGATTAAGAATGGTCTTGAAAAACAAACACCGTATAGAAATAATAACATAGCTTTAAAAGTTTTTGCTATAGAAAACCTAAATTCAGCAGATCTTTTCTTCTCTAGAGCCTCGTGTCACCATAATAATGCTGAGCCACAGATTGATCAAATGAGGCACTGATGGAATGAAAGTCCCTTTCTCTATAAAGAGTGTCTTGCTACAGAAAGGACGTGGAGTGTGTAGGCACTCTGATTCACTTGGTGAACACAGTAATTCTTATTGCTATGACTGGGTAAGGTAGAGAAATACAGGACAGGGAATAAAAGACAAAGGGCAGACAAACTGTCAATAAGGGTGAAAACTGCATATCTGTTTGAAAAGCAGAAATTAATCACAAAGTTAAAATATTATTTTAGAAAAGCATTAGTCCAAAATATACCAAATAAGCATGAATTAAAGAGCAAAGAAAGATACAAACAGATCGGTTTCCTCTTTTGCAACCAACCTTTATAATGAACTTGTCCATTATGTAACAAGATCTGGGGCAGCTGAAATTCAAGTAATATATTGTTCAATAGTGGTAAAATATGAATGGGTAATATAATGCAGTCTAATCAGTTCTGGTTTTAGTCAAAAGCATTGCTGTGGCATCACCACGGTCATAAAGTCTTACTTGTATAAAAGCTGAGTTCAAGGTAATGCTGACTGTTCTGCATACCAATGCTAAATTGCTCTTGTGGAAATATCTTACAGGTATCACTTTAAAATGGTTATCTCTTTGCCATAGTTTGAAATGAAACATAATGAAGGCATCCAAACAGTGGAAATGCACAGAAGAACATATCATCTACCATACATTCTTTTATTTGCTGCACATCTGGTCTCAAGTAACTAGTTATTTATAGTTGTATATCCTTTATTGCAACATGAATCTGACACAAATAAGTTTTTTATCCTAGTCAGGGGAAAAAAAAATTCTCCTTAGTGCACACTACTGCTTATTAATAATTTTCATCCAAGTTCCAAGCTTGCTTTCTGTCATTATATTAACGCCTTCATACAGAAGCCTGAAATCTGGAAAAAATAAAATGTAGTCAGGTCGTAGAGACCTTTTCTTTGCTTATGGACTTCATGCATTTTAAGAAGGCTTTTTCATAGCCTGTTGAAATTATATTAACAATTTCACAACTGTCATTCTCTCAAGGGGCACAACTCTGTAACATAACAGAACTAAACTTAGTGAATTGAACTTTGTTAGCTATTCAAAACTGCCAAGACCAACCTTTCTACAAGGCGATGAACATGCAGAGAACATAAAAAAGAAGTTCATCATTCACTAGAAGTGAACTGGTATATGATCACAGAACTGGTACAAGTTTCTCATAAACAGAAATCTGAGGAAAATGTGTTTAAGTGATTATTATTATTAAGTAGGACTATAGGATGGACTAGTAAAGAACTGGTGTGCCTAGAAATTTGGTGTAGCCAAAACAACGATGAAGAATATTACATTTCATGAAAAATGTTGAGATCTGAAAAAATGCTTTAATTAAATGCTTTAATTTTATATTGCAATTTCTACACAAATATATATTTGTGTAGAAAAAAAACAAAACCAACAAAATCCCACAACAAGCATTAAAAGAAAATACAACCACATAGAGTGGATGAGCCTGGAATATTAACAGTCCAATATCAGGTTATTCAGTTGGTATATGAAAGATTGGTTTTGACCTGAACTTGCAAACCAAAATAAGTTTCCCTCATCTTTCCTTTACAATTTGAATTTAAATATTCTTTGGTTTTAGTATACTGTTCTTGTCTCATGTTTTTACATATTGAGGATATGTTTAATTGTCCTAATGCTATCCTTCTTGCACCTGTGATGACAAAGAAACAATGGACTACATGCAGCTCAAGAGTCCTACAGGCTAGTAGGTACTATGACAGATACTGAATGAGTTGGTTGTTTTGAGCTGTATCCATTTTCAACACTGGCTTCAGAAAATTACCAAAACAATTTCTCTTTAAAAGTACAACTAACTGCAACAGAAACCAGCAAAAGGTAAGACACACAGAAAAATACTTGTCAGTAGCCATTTCTGATCATGAAAATGCTTCTCGTAATTTTAAATTAACTCAGAAGAAGAGGCCAAAATAAAGCTATACAAAAGGCATTTGAAATACACTGCACTCAGCATAAAAAATGAAATTAGATCAATACACTCCTTTAAAGAGAATGCTTTAAGGATTGAGAACATAAAGAACGTTATGATTAGTTTAAAGGTGAAGAAGTTCAGCATATTTTTGAAGGACTGGGGGAGAGAAGACTTGTGATATGTGGGCAGTGTTCTGACATAAATAACATTTCAAAGAATCCAAAAGAATAAGAGAGAAAGGACTTTGGAATGCAAAATTGAATTCCATCCAAAACCACACAACTGCACACACAGTTGTGGTGACCAATTCAGAATAAAAAATGATGCTTATCTCACATGAAAAGATGCAAGAAATGGAACAAATAATATTGCTTTGTGAGTTTGCAAGCAAGGACAAGAAGTCCAAATTACATCATCTGCCATAATATCATGTTTTGCATTAGTGAAGATGAATTGCTATTAGTCTGACAGCAAAAAATATTTTTTAATTTTAAATTGGATAAAGATGCATAAGTAAGATTCTTGCCAGGACAAATTTAATTAGATTTTAAGACTCTAAATAGGTGAAATTGTGGGAATATTCTAATAGCATTTACATGAAAAATAAAGCTCATAAAATCACATCGGTTGGAAAAAACCTCAAGAGGCCATCTGGTCTAACTCCTTCCTCAAAGAAAGGTCACCTTCCATCAGGTTGCTCAGGTCCACATTCAGTGAAGTTCTGAACACCTCTAGGGATGGAGATAGCACAAGTTCCTTGGAACCCTGTTCCAATATTTCACCAGTCTCATGGTAAAAAGACATCAAGCATGCCACCTCAGAAGTATCTCCATTCTGTCGTGGATAATTTTTATATTAATCTCTCTACAGTGTAAGCATTAGTATTTTGTAACCTCTGGATTCAGATACAGGAGACCAAAGCAGCTGGTTTTCCTTTTTTTTTTTCCTTTTTTTTTGATCTCAGGATATCATGGTCTGTGCAAGTATTTGTCCTGTACCTTTGAAAGTAACGTTTTCTCTTTCCCTGGAGGAAACAGTAAGTTTTATTAAATTGGGCTTGCACTTAAAGCAAGATTTATGGTTAAAAGATGGTCTTGATATTTTTCCAACCTAGAGGATTCTACGACTCTGTGATATGCAATCCAGGTTTGTTATGGTAATTTGTTTCCAACTAGACCTCCTCTTATTTGGCGCACCCGAGAAAGGTCTAGCTCCATCTTCCCAAAGACTGCCAAAAGTTAGGCAGTTGTAGACTGTAATCATGTCCCACAAAGCCTTGAATAAGCTGTGGTGTCTCAGCTGCTTCTTTACAACTACTTCTTTACATTTTCCCTACAGCACATTGCTGGTCATCCTGTGCTCTTGTTCCAGTATGACAACTGTCTGGTACTGGGGAACCCAAAGTTAGACCTAGCACCCTAGATTCAGTCTCAGAGCTTTAAACAGAGGAAAAAGGACTACTTCCCTCCATCTTCTAGTTGTGCCCTTACCCCTAAGCACCAGATGTTGCTGGCTTTCACTGCTGCCTGCCCTGGGGTGGCTCCTGTGCAGCTCACTGTACCTCAGGGCCATTTCCACAGAGCTGCTGTCCAGGCAGGCAGTGCCTAGCACGAACTTTTCCTAGCAATACCTACACATCATTGCTTTAACCTGTGTCTTCTAAATGGCAAGATTAAACAGCTGAGGGAGAAGTTTAAGCACACCTTGCAATGCACAAAGACTCTGTCAATAGAGGAGCACCACATTTCAAAATTAACAGATTCAGCAGTTGAAAGATCAGAACTGTGTCAACACTGTCAACTAAAAATATTAGAGGTGAAACCATAGCTTATGAACAGACCCAGCTGAAAAGGAAGATATTTTTGGAGAGAAGTGAAGCAAAGATCAGTAAATGTAGAGATTATAATAAATATTTACTCCTATGAGCTGATGAAGCAAGTGTCAAGAGTAAAACAGAGCAAACATTTGTGTTCAATTAACCCCATTTACAGAGAACACACTTCTTGAAGCTATGACTGCCAACTGAGTTCCTCAGCTTGGGCTAGGAGCAGAACCTGACCAGCAGGAGACTCAGCAGAATGGCTGAGGGTTTATTGTTTTTAGGTTTGTTTGCTGCAATGAACATATTGAGAGAGTGCATCCATTATTCCTGGCATCCTTTACTTTTATATTTGTAAAACACTTGTGTGTTAACTATTCAGAATGTACCAGCTGTTATGAGACTCAGCAGGAAAATGACCCTAAGGAGCTTGATGTGTGTCTCCAAGATCATGTTCAGAGGCAAACTGCCAGAGAACGACCAGAGAGGAATAGTTTGTCATATATTTACAGTGACACCTTGAATTGGACTGGGTAAAAATTGTCTTAATTCTAAGTTTGAACTAGAAGTAGAAAAGCATTGCTCTTGACCATATCTAAGAAAAACTACAGCCACATAAAAATTCTGAAAATATTTTTTGAGCAAAGGATGGAAGAAGTACTTCCAAATATGCCTGAAGTGATGTTTACTTTTTGCACTTATTTTCTCTAGGTAAGGCTGACAGAACAGAGTGTACTACATGTTAGGTCAAAAGTCTTAAATATTACTCTGTCAAGCCTGAGTCTAATATCAATTTTGTGCCAGAAAGAATCAGCTGCAATCACCATCTCAAATGTGCTTTAAGCCTATCTGTGGCAACCTTAACATCATTGAGAAACATTATAACCTCACACTTAGGATCTTCTCATGCTTGTTATTACGGTAACTCATGTAGCCAAAACGGAAATAATTTCAGTTACATTCTTGCAGTCATTTTGCATTTCAAGGTGTCATTCATTTGACAGATTCAGAGCAAGGATGATTAAAATTTTTATTCATCAATTCAAGACTATTTGCATATGCAAAACAAAATATGAACAAAGTCTCTAGCCATGTGGTTTGGGAAGGAAGACTTACCTTTTTTTTAATCAACTACTTTTAAGTCTTTATTTTCCACTTAAATCTGGGGTAAGAAAAGAGTGTGCTTGTGTATACTCCACATAACTTTCAGGTACATGATGACACATTTTACCAGGTGTTTGCAAGACTAAAAAACCCCAGGACTAGTTGCAGTAATTATTAGCAATTTTAGCAATTAATATTAATGTGTTTCAAAAAGTACCTAGCTGTCTTGCTGCACTGACAGCCAAAAAAAGGTTACTCTGGCTTATCAATAGTCCACAATATTATATTTTATCTCCATAAAACCTAGAGCAGGTCCTCAAGCTGAAGATAATATCGTGGTATTTTTCTTCATCTTAAAAAAAAAAATCAAACCCTCCAAAACTGAATTAATAAACACAAATTTAATACATTATTTTTTATTTTGAAAAAAAAATCAACTCAATCTGTCATATGCTACCTCATGTTAAGTTCTTTTTCCACTTTTCACTGGAGGGTTACTTCCCACTCAGCTAGTTTACAGGCACAGTTTTAACAGAGGAATGGCACTCACATCCAGACAAGCAACAGTGTGTCACATTAGCAAGTTTTGAGTTCAGTTTACATCAGAAGTTTATTTATTTGAGTTCAGTTTACATCAGACGGAGATGTATATTAATGAGACACTAAAGCTGGAAAATCTCTGCAGTCCCTGAGAAACTTTCTGAGGAACTGGAAAGTGTTCTGAGCGAGAATACTGTAAATTCTGACTGATACCTGTCTTGAAGCACACTCAGAGTATCAGAAGAAAATCCTGTGGTCTAATTACTGAAATACTTGTTACAGTTTCACATTCCAAATAAAACACATTCATACATAGGGCAATTTTTTTTTTTAATGGGCATCAAGAACATTGCTTCAAATCAATCAGTTTGAGGAAAGTTGGAACAATTATAAAAGCAGCAAGAGAGTTTTAAGTATTTTCAGTCTTTCAAGAAGGGGAAATGAATGAAGGGACAGAGTTAAGAGGTAGAGGAAAGCAAGTAATTTTAAATACTTGGCAATCATATGTCAAAATACTAAACCAAGGGCTTCTGCCAGGTTTTCAGTATAACGATGTCAAAAAAAAATTTGACCAGGAAGCCCTTTGAAAATGTCAACCACTTCATGTCAAGGTATTCTTGAATCAGAAATGCTGTAATGAGCTATATTATTATAGTACAGAAAAAAGCAGAAATGTCCTAATTTGTCCAATATCACAAATTAAACAACTGCACAATGTTCTCATGTTCTCCTTTCACTAAGGCTGAATTCTGATACTCAGTTTTTTGAAGCTTATGCCTTTGTAATGGAGCAAATAAAAAGTATAGGAGGGAGAAAATGTTCCAGATTCAGCCTTAGTGCAAAAAGACTGGCTCAGCTCCCTTGATTTCATTTGATTTCAATTCACTTGTCTCCAAATGAAATAATCCCAATATTTTTAAAACAAAATATAATGACATTGTTAGCCTTTATCCAGCAGATATTGATAATTCAACCGTAACTATTTTTTAGAATATTATGTTGAAGTTTCAGAAGCTCCCTCTTTCCAGGAAGGTTAATTACTCTAATGTGTTTATCTAGTTCTCTCACAGTAATACCCTATGTCACATGGCAATATCACTTTAAAAATAGGGCAGATTAAACAAATCTCTTTACTTGTCCTGTAAAAATATTGGTTGTGGTTTAAAATGCACTTTCATAAGTATGCCATTATAGGCTTGTCTTCTAAAACATTAAGGCATATGTAACTACAGTATTATGTTCTTCATAAAGCCTGAGGCAATGTTGAATGAAGATAAACAACAACTTAATTCTAACCACTATTGGCTAAATCTAAATATGCTCTGAACAGATAAGATCAAAATTAAGCAAAATTAAGTTCTGCTTGAGCAAAGCAATATGTACTTGCTAAATTCTACAGATTGTTAGTGTCGTTTTCAAGTTTAATATCTTTAAACAGGAAAAAAAGTGTAGAGCTATGAAAAAGAAAACAACTTACACCATGTTTAAAACATGTAGCTATGTCCTACAAAGTGCTATATGGTCTTACCTTAACAAAGCACAAGTTTTTGCAGGATCAAGCTCAAACCTAACATCTAAGTAACCGAATGCTTAACATGCATGCCTAGCTTTTGCTTCAGTGTCTTGAAGCTGAATAGAACTCACTCATGTGCATAATTTTAAGCATAGTCCCTGGGTCAGGAGAGAGTTACCCACCATACCAGCACCTTCTTGTGAGAAAAATGCTCAGTTCTGATAGCGGAGAGGGGCCACCACCTCTGCTGGCACTGTGCTTGTCCCCATGCTCATGAACCACCTGGAAAGGTGGGTAAGAATGTTTGCTGATAATAATTAGTTAGGGTAATAAGGAAAAGGACCACCTTAGAAGAACTGCAGAAATACACAATAAAAATGAGCAAGAAAATAACAGGATAATTTCTATTTCAGTCTAAAATGGCACACAAAGTTAGAAAAACTCCTTACCTTCATATCCAAGATGATGAACACTGAGCTAACTACTATATCAGAGGGAAGATCTTGGGTGAAGTACTCACAGAATCACAGAATCATCAAGGTTGGAAAAGCGCTTCAAGATCATCCAGTCCAACCATTCATCCAGCACCATCACTCTAACCCCTAAACCAGTAAACTGCATGACCCAGCACCAGATCCAGGTGTCTCTTAAACACCTCCAAGGACTTCATCACCTCCCTGGGCAACCTAACTGCCTTTTTTTTTCTAATATCTAATCTGAATCTCTGCTGTCTCATTTTAGGGCCATTTCCTCTTGTCCTCTCACTGCAGGCAAGGCAGAAGAGACCGACCCTCACCTCAGTACAACCTCCTTTCAGGGAGTTGTAGAGAGCGATGAGGTCCCCCCTGAGCCTCCTCTTCTCCAGACTAAACAAACCTAGCTCCCTCAGCCTCTCCTCATCAGTTATGTTTTCTAGACTCTTCACCAGCTCTGTTGCCCTTCTCTGGACATGCTCCAACACCTCAATGTCCTTCTTGCAGTGAGGGGCCCAAAACTGGACAAAGGACTTGAGATGTGGCCTCACCACAGTGGCCAGTACAGGGGGACAGTCACTGCCCTGGTCCTGCTGGCCACACTGTTGCTGATACAGGCCAGGATGCCATTGGCCTTCTTGGCTAGCTGGGTACACTGCTGGCCTGTGTTCAGTCAGTAGTCAGCCAGCACGCCCAAGTTCCTTTCTTCCAATGAAAAGAACAGCCTAATGCTCAGCTCAGATCAAAAAGATATATCATATGTTTTAATTTACTGAGAAAGAAATAGAGATAAAAATAAAGATTACTGTGCTGTGGTATAACCTGTGGCTTCCTTGCATCTTAAAGAAATATTTTTGTCTAAACTGGAGGCAGAGTGCTCAAGAGATGGAAAGAGCTGTTTTCTGACATCCGTAGTCCACTATTACTCATAATCAGAAGAGTTAGACTTGCTAAGCATAATATTGGATTGCTATTAGCAACACAGGAGAAAAAACAGTAAAAATTAGAATCAATGAAAAATTGTTTTGAAACAGAGTATCATTACCTTAAAAACTCAGTGATTATACTACTCATTTTTAATTTCAATTAGCAACACTTCATTAGTTTTCTTTCAAAAATAACTGAACGAAAGTAAATGTTCTTATGAAAAGCAGATAGAAGTTATTATTAAAAAAAAAAAGACCAGTAGATGAACAGTACTGACTTTGACAACGGGCAAACAGCAAAGTCTCAATCATTTTACTATGATAATTTTATAGGAGGCTGAACATTTGCCAGATATAAAGATCTACATTTCTTCAGATGAATTTCATTGCATGTGTTCAAAAAACTCTGATCTTGTCTTTAGTCTCTAGGCATTAAGGAGAACAGAAAATAAATAGTAACAACCTCAGAGGTTACAGTGATATCTCAACGAGTGAGCTATTGGAATGATCAAGTTATTAATAGCAGTTTTTAATTATATTATGATAGTGCCTACAAAATCTAGCTGAACTAAATGCCAACTATGCTGGCATTTTACACACAGATGAAAAAAACAGTCCCTGATGCAAAGAATTCAAGATCAGAATTTTAGGTAAGGCAAAAAAAATGGTCAAACTAGACTTGTCGAATCAAAAGTGAGTCAGAATGATAAGTCAGCAATAAAGCATGAGGTTAGCAGAGTGAGTGGAGACTCAGGTTTCTACCTGACAAAGAATTCAGAAAGAAAAAAAAACTGTCAGGCTATTGGAGTCAAAACCAAATAAAAAATGGAAATCATCCTGTTCCAGAAAACCTGGGTGCTCTCTCCAGCCAGTAGCCTCCAACACACAGACTGCCTCTGTTTTCCCTCAACTGCCTCATGACATCCTTGCAATAACCTCCTCGGCACCACAGCCCATGTGCTTTCACAGCACAATGCTGCGGCAAGAGAAGCATAGACTATGATAGTATTCCCCAAATATCCTCCTCAAAGAGCACACTGGGCAGGAAGCATCACTGTAGGGATATTTTGATGCAGTTTTTATTTTTTTTTATTCGTGATTTCAAATGCTGAAGTGGTCCTGAAAAGGTTAGTGAAGTGACTACATTAAAGGACTAGAAAGACAAGTACAAATGAATGGCTGAAGAAGAACATTATGTCTATAAGCAGGTGAATATTGACAAATAATTTCAGGGAATATTAATGTTGCTTTTCTGTCAAATCCATTTCACTTCTATTCACAGCCACCTCTTTGCATTGCAGGAATAAATTGCCAAAACAGGGAATTTTAAATTCATACTAGAGAACACTAGAAAACAGATTGTTATTTATAGCTGGGAGTACTTGTACCAGAAATATGACTAATTTTTTTCTGGCCAGGGAACACAAGAGCACGTGACACCTTTGTTCAGTAAAAATCAGCTGAAATTTAAAGAACAGCTTCCTTTTCTGTTATAACAGATGAATAATTGCTTTCAGAAATAATCCAGCAAACAGCTTCTACTCAATAAATTTGGAAAATTGCCATGTAAATAGTGAACCAGGAAAATTAGTTTTGACTGCTTAATATTAATCTAGAGGAAAAACCGACTAATCTCTCTGTGTTAGGATTGTTAAGCAAGCAGACACGCTTACAGTGTAATGAGACTGTTCTTCAAATAGCAGCAGGTCCCATTTTGTCTCATTGTGGATCTCCCTAACTCCAAATTTACACTGTAGCATAACCAGGCCCAGTCAGGCATTAAGCAAGAAAACTAGCATTTCTGGAATCATTTATAAATGAGGAAATTAGCATTTCTAGAATAAGCTACATTTAGCTGAGGAAGGAATAAAGAACCCATGAATTATTCCATGTGAAGAGAGAGCTTGTACTAAAATGCATCTGAGGTAACAACGCTGTAACAACACAATGGTAGGGATAAAAACTATTTTATAGTTTTATAGCTTCAAAATCAACATTCTTGCTACTTAGACGCTGTAAATTCCAGAAGTATGTCTGGAAGAATAATTTTGGCTTGTCTCAGACAGAGGATAGCAGATGGACACCCCACGAGGTTCTCTCTACATCTTGCACAGTTTTCTTCCACGATATATACAAGCATATTCCTCGTCTTTTTTAATGATAAGTTCAGCATTGTTTAGAAAATTACCTATAGCTACTTTCAAAAACATAAAAATGTGTTTCCTTTTTCAGAATAGAACAGTGTACATTTCAGTCACATATTTGTTGCTCAAGTGGTAAGTGCAAAATTAAAACCCAATGCTATATGTTCACATGTGATTTGAAACATTTCTTACTAAAAGCAAACTCAGGCATACACTACAGAAATTGAAAGCATTAAGCAAAATTCTGAGATAAAATTTATGTATTTATAGATGTATTCTAAATGGAGTCTATACTAATTGAATAGATACACAAAATAGCAGCTCAATTTTGTAAATTCTAATGTGTCATAGATTAGATTTGTGTTAGACAGGGTAATCTAACAAAACTCTTGCCTACGGAGTGAAACCTACGTTTTGTTTTTCCTCTGACTTCTAAGAAAATCACAGTAGTTCCTGGCTTAAAAATAAGTGAACAGCTGCAGTCATAGTCCTTATGTTTCTTTTGCTGTTAGTCATAAAAACCAGAAGTCTACATTTTTCTGACTTGCTAGTGTCAGAAATATCGGTGGAAAAAAACAAGTGACATAGAGTAAATTACTGGTGCTGCTCCTTCAAGGTTGTTTCCAGAACCTGACCTTGCTTTTCTTATTTCTTATTAAAAATGTGCATACAATTAGTACATACTTCCTCTATTTCCACTGAGAGGCTGTAAACCTTATCAGTGCCATTTCATTGACTGTACAACTAAAATTATTAGGAAGCATGTATTTCAGCAGTGGGTACACTGGGATATATTTTCTGTTAATTGTTCTGTACTGCTTTATAATTATGCTTGGTTTACTTAGCCTTGTCTGTAATTAGTAATTTTTATTAAGCCTGATAATTCAGTCTAGCTTGCAATACCATATAAAAACAGAAATAAATATGTAAGGGGAAAAGTTTGGATGTACTGAAAAACTCCTTCACAGTGAGCTAAACAGGTGAATAGAGTATCCTCAATTTACCTCTCTAGCAGCTAACAATCCTGGGAAGATTCCTGTTACATCTGAAAAAATGTGACTTCATTGAACCTACCAGTGAAAGATGCCTTTGCCTTAATTAAGGTGCAAGAGAAACCATCTGCTGAAATCAACAACACAGATTTTATTTAACAATGAATATGCAGTAGAGAGATAGAAAAAAATAGAAAGAAAAGAGAGAAAGAAAGAGCACCTCAACATCAAATAAAGTATTTTAGGTAGGACTATCGGCCAATTAATGAAGAAATACAGAATGCCATGTGATGCAAGATTTCTTAAGAACTCGTCAATGGATTGTATAAGAAGTGAATATCTTTGTCCTACTTAGCCAAGACAAGGGCATAGATTGCAGTATCCATTATAATACAAAAACTGAAGCAAGTCTTTGTTGCCTGCACTAGCAATTTAAATGCACTGCTTGTGAAATTAGCTTTTTTTCATCCTGCAGCCTTGTGATACTGTGTTTAAATCCATCATTAGACTAGAATATCATCTATTGGGTCTTAGGTTTTGTTTAACTGTTTTAATTAGACAATACAAAACCTAGATTTGATTATCTCCAATGTCCCTTAGTAAGCTAATGTAACTTTTTTTGTTACCTTATGAAAATACTAATGAGTGTGTTCAGTTTATTCATATTGATTTCAGTTGCTACTCCACAAGATCAAAACACGTACATTTTATTCCATTTATTGGAAAACTGATGAATGATGAAGTTCTCAACTCAAGTAATGGATGTGACAAAATTTCGCCTTATAATACTAATTAGGCATCTAACAAACTGCTTACTGTGGAGAAATCAGGGCAACGTATTTTCCCCAAAGTTTTCACATTGCTATCTTCATGAAGAGCTTCCATGTTATTAATTAAAAAATATCAATCTTTAGTTACTGTGGACCAGGATTAGTGGTCCATTTTACAAAAATACTTCACAGACACAGTCAAAAAGGCCTACCCTCTCTGACTGACTCTTATCAGTTGTAAGCAAAAGATCATAAGCTTCCACCCACAGACTCATGGCAAAAGGTATCTGAAGAGTATCTCCTAACTTCTACTGCAATGGACATCACAGGGAAAGTGAATGAGGCAGTAGAGAGAACAAAAGAAAATGGGGGGGAAACCAGCATAAAATGCACAAAAACATTAAGAGTCTTATTCTTGCTATAATAATTAAACAAAAAAAATCTAAAACAGTAAAAGCATGAAAATTCAAAACCAATCTTGGATTGAGAGCAAAGAGAGATTAAGAGATAAAATGAAATCTCAAGCTGAGGATACATTTGTCATTATGTCACTGGAAGTACGGACTGGAAGGACTCAGAGAGATCAGACTGTCTGCAGGTAGGATTACCTACACCTAGAGCATTTACTTGATCTGGATAGACCCATGACAGCATCCTGTGGAATACCTGTGGTTATTTATGTACATGTGTTTGTTTTTTTTTCCCAGACCATTTGGTTCCCATACAACTCCACTTAAACAACAGTATGACCTCCATGCAAATAAAGGATACTCATATGCAATTTAAAGCACAATCTAAAATAATACCCAGATGCTGATATCTAGTGTCAAGCAGAATACAGGAAAGTAGAAACTGACTGAATTTAAAGCATGGTGGATTAGTAAATACATCATTGTATTTACTTACTAAATACTTTATTTAGTTTTTCAACTTTACATCATTTTCAGTGTTACTTGCCATCAAGTCAAAACTAAAAACAGTGCAGAGAGCATGCTCCAGCATGCTCCAGAAATATCACACAGTCATGTGGTGGCAGGGATATTGTCACTTCAAATGAAATAAAATTAAATGTGGTTATGTAGATGATATAAAGCCTAAACTGCTGTATAAATTTAAGCTGCTGCCTATCTCCTTGAATGTGATAATAAAGCATCAAGATATGTAAGGTTTTGTGACAGCCCATACAGTTTAATTCTGACTTTCAACTTGAAACAGTTTCAGTATTTCTAAAAAATGGTATCTACTTCTTCTCCTAATTCTCTGAACACCATTTGGATAGGTCTTCTCAAAGCAGCCTAATAAAAACCATCAAGAGTCAACGTCTCAAAGATTTAGAATCATAGATCATATAATACCATGAGTTAAAAGGGACCCACAAGGATCATCAAGTCCAACTCCTGGCTCTCCACAGGACAACCCCAAAAATCGCACCGCAATTTAAAAAGGGCCTATTAGTGGCACTAGTTTTAACATCCATGTAAGTAGATTTTATATAACTGTTTAGTACATTGATTACTTCATGATAGCAGAGGTGGGCCCCTGTTCCAGACTGGAAGACCTGCACCTGTCCCACAGGACCTGCGCCTGAGCCACCACAGAACAGACCATATTGAACAGCAAAACCCTGCACTACTCTGGCCTCTATGTTTTATATTATTTACCCAACAACATCTGGTTCAAAGTGAATGTGTGCACTTCGGGGTACAGCACTTAGGATGGTTTGGAATCAAGTTTTGAAACAAATTCCCTGGCACAACTGATGGAATAAATATTAGGTATCATAGATTTTCCTTAAATATCATTTTCATTGTAATTTTTATGCTTTCCATATTATTAGCTTTTTACTCTTGAAAAGGCAGAGAAGGTATGAAGATCTTAAGAAGAGAAAACTATTAAATAATGTATGCTGTAATTGAAAAGTAAAAGCCAGACAGCATCAAGAGTGTTCCAGGCAGTATAATGGTTTTATCTGTTCCTGAAAACGAGTCATTATATTTCAGCATAGTCACCAATCTTAGTCCTGCACAAAAATCTGTTATGGTCTCTATGTAACTCAGTAGTAGATCTAATAAAAAAATAAAAATATTTTATATTGTGAAGCACATTTCTTTCAAAATTTAAGAACACCACTTCTTCCAACATCCTCTGGAGGAGGAGCAAGGAGGAAGTTAAGGAGTTGACAGTGTTGAAATAGCCCATGTCTCAATTAAATCTAAAATTGTAACATCTGTATATATAGTAATGTAAATGAAAAATAAAGGTGACATCAAATGGTTCAATTTTGTCAAGCTAAAATAGTCTAGCTCAATTAAAGAATATTATTCTTGATTCTTCCTGCTTCTGAACTTGACATTATCATATTTTTTCTTCATTGAAGCAAAGATGTCAAAATTACAAAATCCTTCATAAAATAGAACTGTTGAACAAGAGATTGTCACATAATTGTAGCTACTGTCTCTTAAAGTCACCTCCTGAACACATAGAATTGTGGTCCTACATTCACTGAGGTTTCTTTGTCATTGTCCTTTAAGTGATAAAAAACCAAACCAAATCAAAACAAAAAACTTTTTTATTCAGAGTGCACTGAAATAATAATAATAACAAATCTGCACTGGGAAATCAACCAATATTCAATAAATATGTAAATAAATTGTTCCTATATTGTCATTCCCCATGGTTAGATAGCAATCTAGATCTACATGAACATATATGCACAATGTACATATGTGTCTTACCTGTGGATACCCAAACTAACAAATTTATCTTTAAGCTCATAAATGGCAAAAATGAGCTTTTAGCTAAAACAAATAACATTAATAAAATAACATTGTCACCTATAGGAGATGGGGAGTGGGAGGTAATCAAACATTTCATAAAACACACACCAAAAATCCTGACCACTTTATATAGAGTTCACTAATCACAGAATCATAGAATCAGCTGGGTTGGAAAAGACCTCTGAGATCATCTAGTCCAACCCTTGATCCACTACCGCTGTGGTTACTAGACCATGGCACTAAGTGCCACATCCAGTCTCTTTTTAAAAATCTCCAGGGATGGAGAATCCACTACTTCCCTGGGCAGCCCATTCCAATACCTGATTACTCTCTCTGTAAAGAAATTCTTTCTAATATCTAACCTGAACCTCCCCTGGCACAACTTGAGACCATGCCCTCTTTTCTTGCTGATAGTCACCTGGGAAAAGACACTAATCCCCACCTGGCTACAACCTCCTTTCAAAGAGTTGTAGAGAGTGATGAGGTCTCCCCTGAGCCTCCTCTTCTCCAGGCTGAACAGCCCCAGCTCCCTCAGCCTCTCCTCACAGGACTTGTGCTTGAGTCCCTTCACCAGCCTAGATGCTCTTCTCTGGACCTGCTCCAGCACCTCAATACCCTTCCTGAACTGAGGGGCCCAGAACTGGACACAGTACTCCAGGTGTGGCCTCACCAGTGCTGAGTACAGGGGAAGAATCACTTCCTTGGACCTGTTGGCCACACTATTCCTGATCCAGGCCAGGATGCCATTGGCCTTCTTGGCCACCTGGGCACACTGCTGGCTCATGTTCAACTTCTTGTCAATCAGCACTCCCAGGTCCCTTTCTGCCTGGCTGCTCTCCAGCCACTCTGTCCCCAGCCTGTAGCGTTGCATGGGGTTGTTGTGGCCAAAGTGCAGGATCCGGCACTTGGCCTTGTTGAACCTCATCCCATTGGAATCAGCCCAACTCTCCAACCTATCCAGGTCCCTTCTGCCTTCCAGTTGATCAACACTCCCCCCCAGTTTAGTGTCATCTGCAAACTTACTGATGATGGACTCAATCCCCTCATCTAAATCATCAATAAAGATATTAAACAAAACTGGGCCCAACACTGATCCCTGGGGGACACCACTAGTGACCGGCCACCAGCTGGATGCAGCCCCGTTCCCCACCACTCTCTGGGCCCGGCCCTCCAGCCAGTTCCTAACCCAGCACAGAGTGCCCCTGTCTAAGCCGTGGGCTGCCAGCTCTTTCAGGAGAATGCTGTGGGAGACAGTGTCAAAGGCTTTGCTGAAGTCCAGGTAGACACATCCACAGCCTTCACCTCATCCACCAAGTGGGTCACCTGATCATAAAAGGAGATCAGGTTGGTCAGACAGGACCTGCCCTTCCTAAGTCCGTGCTGGCTGGGTCTGATCCCTTGTCCATCCTGTAGGTGTTGTGTGACTGCACTTAGGATGATCTGCTCCATAACCTTGCCAGGCACTGAGGTCAGGCTGATGGGCCTGTAGTTTCCCGAGTCCTGCTTCCTTGGGTGGATCCCATCTGGTCCCAAAGACTTGTGGGGATCCAAGCAGCTCAGTAGGTCACTAACTGTTTCCTTTTGGATTACAGGGGGGCTGTTCAGATTCTTATATCTTTCTACAACCTCCAGAAGCCAGCTGTCTTCAGGAGAACTTGTCTTACTGTTGAAAACAGAGACAAAGAAGGTGTTAAATACCTCAGCCTTTTCCTCATCTTTGATAACTATATTCCTGTCCATGTCCAGTAAAGAATGGAGGTTTTCCTTGCTCCTCCTTTTGCTATTGATGTATCTGTAGAAGGACTTCTTGTTATCCTTCACAGAGGTGGCTAGATTCAGTTCAAGTTGCGCCTTCATCTCTCTAATTTTCTTTCTACGTGACCTAACTATATTCTTAAATTCTTCCTGAGTAGTCAGCCCTTTTTTCCATAATTGGTAGGCTCTCTTCTTTACCCTTATCTCCTTCAAAATCTTCCTGTTCAGCCAGACCAGTCGTCTTCCCCACCGGCTTGCCTTTCAGCACACTGGGACAGCCTGCTCCTGTGCTTTCAAGACTTGCTCCTTGAAGTACGTCCATCCCTCCTGGACCCCTTTGTTTTCAAGGGTTGTTTCCCAGGGTACTCTGAACTAGTCTTCTGAACAGGCCGAAATCTGCCCTCTGGAAGTCCAACATGGAGGTTTTATTGACGGCCCCCCTTGCATCCCTGAGAATTGAAAACTCTGTTATTTCATGATCACTGTGTCCCAGACGTCCACCGACCACCATATCTCCCACCAGCCCCTCTCTGTTTATGAACAGGAGGTCTAGAGGGGCTCCATCCCTGGTAGGCTCATTTACCAGCTGGAGCAGGAAATTATCCTCTATACACTCTAGGAATCTCCTAGACTGCCTCTTCTCTGCTGTGTGGAGTTCCCAGCAGATATCCGGCAGGTTAAAGTCACCCACAAGAACAAGGGCTGGCGATTTTGAGACATCCACCAGCTCCTTGTAGAATAATTCATCACCCTCATCATTCTGATTGAGTGATCTGTAACAGACTCCCACCAGGATATCAGCCTTGTTGGCCTTCCCCCTGATTCTGATCCACAGGCATTCAACCTTATTGTTACTGACCTCAAGTTTTACAGCGTCAAGAGACTCTCTAACATATAGAGCCACCCCTCCACCTCTCCTACCCTGCCTGTCCCTTCTGAAGAGTCTGTAGCCACCCATGGCAGCACTCCAGTCATGCGAGTCATCCCACCACATTTCCGTGATGGCGACTACATCACAGCTTTCCTGCTGCACGATGGCTTCCAGCTCCTCTTGTTTGTTACCCATGCTGTGTGCATTGGTGTACATGCACTTCAGCTGGGCTGCTGATTTGACTCTTAGCTTGGGCTGTCCACCCTTGGGCTCCTTTCTGGAGAGCCCGGTTTCTATCCCTTCCCCTTTCAAACCTAATTTAAAGCTCCCCTTACCAGCCCCGCCAACTTATGGGCTAGAGTCCTTTTGCCCTTGCTAGATAGATGAAGCCCATCTGGTTTGAAGAGACTAGATATGATGGAATTTGCCCCACGGTCAAAAACCCCAAAGTTCTGCCAGTAGCACCAATCTCTTAGCCACTTATTGATAAGATGGGTTTTCCTACTCTATCAGAGAGAAACAGAATTATTACAGAGTATTGGCACTGATCATTTTCTCAGCAATGAGCATCTGTTCTATTGCACTGTTAGTACAACCTTATCATGAACTGCCAGCACTGACACTTTAAAAACAATTACGTCACCGGTGGTTATAAACACCTTAGAGTAATGTGACAACTGTCAAGGCAAGGAAGGCAAATAGAGAAAAGTTAATTTTCAACAGATATAAGATACCAAAAAAAAAAAAAGGTGCAGAAATATTAATAAACATATTAGCTTCAATTTGTACTGGAATTTTGGAAAAATAATGAAGACCTAATATCTATGTATTCTATCTGTAGGAATGAGCAGGAAGAATTGTCCTCACCCAAAAAGCCTCTACAGCTTCAAATAAAACACCAACATTTCTATATGCACTAATAACAAGTGCAACACATTTCTGCCATGCAATAAAAAACAAATACAGAGACATTTCTCCTGTGCAACCTGCAGACCAGACCACTGAGCTAAGATATAGATGAATTATTTCCTTCTAGTTGCCTAGTGAACAAAGCAAAACTGCTTCAATAGATCAAAAAGAGAGTGGATAGTAATCTGATAACTGGGACCACTTGGGGATATAGGAGTGTAGCCAGGCAGGGACTTTATCTGATTCTCCTGTGCTCTAGAAGACATGTCATTTACTGAACATTATTCTTTGGGCGTCTCTCTCTCTCTCTCTCTCTCTCCCTTTCCTTGTGTTTTTATGGAAAATATTCAGATATGAGGTTTGTCCTCACTAAAGAGCTGTCACTGGTAGCATCACTTTTTTTTTTAATTATTATTATTATTTTTGGCAATATGAATTGGCATTTGCTGTGAAAGCTCACAATTTGCAGAAAATGCCAGCTCTAATTATCCTAGAGCCTTAACTTATCACTGCCAAAATGAAGGCAAGATTGGCATGCCACTTCAGTGTTTTACAACACAAGGTCGGACATTGCTACCACTGTTACTGGAATTATCTATGGTACATAAAAATAGCAGAACAAGAAAAGAAATCTCTACTAATGGGTAAGGAATATTTAATCATCTAACAGTGGATTTTTCCCTTCACTGATTACAGTAATGTCCCTACCTGACTTCTCCCAAAGAAAATAAAAACATGGACACATTAACATCCAAGCCTCGACAATTTAGATATATGGAACATAAAATTCATAACAGACAAAAAATATTACTAATTTTAAATATGTTTTTCCCAGAAACTGAAGGTGGCTTTATAAATACTCAGAGTTGCCTTTTTCATTATTTTTATATCAATAATGGAATTGAAAAGAAAATTCTGATTATGAAGCATCTGCAAGGAAATCCTGGAGTTCCACTACCCCAGTGGAAGGTGTTACAGCAGACAGACCCTCCGGGAGTTTCCCAGTGTCCCCTCCCTACCTATGCACTAATTCGTGGGATTCCCTCATAATTTTATCTTGAATATAGAGACTGAATTAACTTAATACCTTATGAAGAAAAAAAAAATAACTCAGACTCAACAAAACTTTGTTTTCGAAACTCTAAAAATGCTCTTTTTGAAATAATGTATGGCAAGTGATATTTCATTTCAGAAATATAGATTATGAAAAGTACAGGAAGCCTATGTTCTGTTTAGAATTCAATAAATTCAAGCCTTCAAATTGTGTTCAACATATTCTGTGTTTCAGCCTGAAACCTAAAAGTCTGCAAGATGCTCCAAACGAAGATTGTAGGAAGCAACAATGCTCCACAGCAGAACTGAATGTTTCACAACATCAGTAAAACTTGAATTTCTTTAAGAGGTCTTTAATTAATAATAAGAAACCTCATCTATGAATAAGAGAATTCATGTTACATACTACCTCTGGAAGAAAAAAATTAAATCAAAGAAATCAGTTTAAGTAGCTTAAGAAACAAGACTTAGGAAACAATATTGAATTGGACAGAATTAGATAATGCCAACAGAAACATTTAATAAAAAGGAATAGATGATCTGTGAGGCATACAGCAGCTCCCTAGCAGCTGCACTCAAAGGCAACAGAGTACAAATCTATTTGCCTAAGAACTGCAGCAGTCTGAAATCCCTAGTAGACGGGGGGTACATTTAACACTGGGCTTGATGTGGGCACAAGGGAGCAAGACTAGCAGAGCATCAAAAAGGGCTTGTCTCTAACAGCTTATTCAAGTTCTTAAAAAGCGGCACCCTTATAGGTACAGAGGTTGCTGTAACCCCATTGATCCTACAAAAATAAACAGGATAAAAAGATAAAGATGTATGAATACTGATGGATCAAGGATTTGTGATAGCTAATCTGCACTACAAAGAGAAAAGAACATTTTAGCAATCCTTTTTGGTGACTGCTGAGTCTTGCAGCCCCTTATCAATGGCACACTCAAAGAGGCATAGAACAAAGAGAATTTGTTACGCTTGTTGAAGAATGGTTCTAAAGCATCAGAGAAATCACCGACAACAATCAAATGTAAGCATTGGTATCTATTAAATATCATTCTGAATTGATGTCAACTATGTCAAGGTTATAAGCCAACCTATATTACCCTGAGAATGCCAAACTCCAACTGGTTCCCAATTTAAAAAGTGCTGACTGTCTAGGAATTGGCTGAGACAGAACAATATAACCTGGTACCTTACAACGCATTTTTATATGCCTAGGACACCATAGTAAATAAGCAAATGTGAAGGAAGGGGAATCTTCAGCTGCCTACTGATTTTAGGAATCTCAGATTTAGAAGTCCACTATAACTCATACTTTACTCCTTCAAGGAATTAAGAAAAGATATGGCAAATCAAGAACTCTGAATAGATGTCACTCTGGGGGAAAAGATGCCTTAGAATTTGTTGATGGTTCATGGAACAGCCAATAACACCCCAGGTCACAGGAGAAGGGCATAATCACAATGCTACATTTGAAACTGGATTTCAGTTGACAAAATTGTAAGCTGTGAAAGAAACATTCACTTACAACAGATAGAATAGCAGCCTTTACTGATGCTGGTGCACTTAGCCTGATGAAAAAAAGCTAGAGTACAATATCTTTACATGCCAGCAAAGACAGTACTACGAATTACAAAGGTGTTACTTATCATAGAAACACATTTTGAAGACTGGTATAAAATAAAAGATATAACATGTCAGGCACTTCTCTGAAGGTATGCAGATTTTTTTACTTTAGTCTTTTTAATGTTATTCTCTATTTTTCTGAGCCATTTTGGCTCATTGCTTCTTCTTATACTGATTAGATATAAGGGCAGCAGATCTGTGTCAATGCTAGACCACCTTTTCTTATTTTTTCAATTACCAATACTTTATCGCGTCACACTTTCAACCAGGTAGTAGATTAAGTCACAAATCTCTTACAGGGACATGCTTCTTTCATGCATTATAATAAAACTTCACATTGACCACTTAAAGATAAAAGGTATATTATAATGCCCTTTTTTCATTTGAAGAATTTTTTTTCTTAAACTAGTCATAGTAGGTAGAAGACTAAAAGTCTAGCAATGAGCCAAATCATTTGATGCTTTTGAAACACTTCTATCCACTTAAGGGCTACTATATACATATATATATATACTGAATACCCAGTAGTGTTCATCAGCTGACACTAGTGAGCTGAACTCTTCTCCCCCCTACTCAAGAAATCAATGAGAAACCTTTCAAAGAGCATAACACAAAATACATAACTCTGGGGTTTGTGTACAAGTATCGGATCTGCTACAGAAAACATTGGGAAGAGGTTGAATCCTGCTTAATCATTCTTTCCCTGCTACTTTAGAAATATTCTGAGAATATCATCTAAGGTAAATGAATGCTAGCAGTATCCGTGCAAATCTCTGACTCAGTCATGGAAGAGACTATGCCTGTTACATGCTGTACATTTAAACTGAACAGCAACTTTAAAGTAAAACTTAAAAAAGGTCATATTTGTTCTTCTATTCAACCTTTAAAAAGAGCTTTTCAGCAGTTATCTATTTTTCCTCTTGCAAATGAATGAAATGGGTCACCAAGGCAAGTCTTGAGGATACTCCAGAGTTTCCATTGGTAACACTGAAAATTCTCAAATTTTCACTGATATTGCCTCATGGAAATGGTCTGAGATAAACTCAGAGAGAAGACCACTGAATTCAAAATATTAAAAGGTAAAACTAACTCTACCTTTTCATTCTCTCCAGGTCGTACACTTTATTTCTCCAGCAAACAAGCAAATTCTCCATGCTATCACTGGCCAGGAGCTTGAGAGTAGCTCTAATAGCCAAGCCTAAGAAAGTCTTGATTTTGAAGCGCTTGCTCTCCAGTGATTAATGGGTGTCTGGGCTCCCTGCCCAGTCTGTGGAGAGAGATGGACACTTCAGATGGTGCTGCTAAGAGACATAAAGGGGAATGCAGATCTGATGACAGCTAGTCGATGGGAAATGTCAGGACTGCCCTTTCCCTTTGTCATGAAACAGTCATTCCGCAAAGCCCACATACACCCACACTGCCTCTCTATTAGGACGAGTGCTCCCACCATGAGGGCAGACCCACCCGCCCCATTAGGCACTCAGTCTGGCACAAAAAAAATCACATCAGGTCAGGTAGGGCAGTATGCCAGTGCCAATTTTGTCCTATGCCAACCCTGACTGAAGCCCTTCAGACCAAGGAAGGAAGGGATTATCTTCTTCAAGACAGCAGTGGATGACATAGTGGACTTCCTTGGGTCTGTTTCCTTTACTAAAATAAGGCACTGCTATTATAGGGGGAATTTCGTAACAAGGAATAAACTTGCTGAGTGGAATGACTTCACATTCTCTGTAGCTTTCATCTGGGATGGTTTGCAAAAATACTTATTTAACTCAGCAAATATGTCAAGTTTAGAAAATCAGTTTTCTCTCTTTTGTTTCCAACTGTAAGAAAAGAAACTGAAGCATAAGTCTTGGTATGCTTATTTGTTCTAGACTAAATAAAAACTGTCACTAAAATATCTAGTGTTTTGCATCTTCAGCCACAGACCTGAGGGATACAGAGCTATTAATCCACTAGCAGGCTCTGACTGTCCAGAGCCACTGCCTGTGAGAACAGAGAACAGGCTTTATGTGTTCCCAAGACACTTACCTGACATAAAGGAAGAGGTATGGGACTGAAAAGATATTGGAGGACAAACGTCTTGGGGCATATTTTTCAGAGTGAAAAAACAGCTGGAGGTCTCTCAAGTACCTCTGTAGCTCAATTTAAAAATAAATTACAGCTCAATAATCTTTATCCATGTAAAATAGCAAGAAAGTGAAAACGCTGAAAAATATTTAACAGATTTGTTAAACCTCTGTATTCCAAAATCAGATCTGCAAGCATAAATCATTCAGTGAAAAGAACAATGTCAGGCCCCAAAATATATCACTTGCAGAATCTCCCTACTCTGCTAGCCTGCTGGAATACCACTCAAGCAAAATGTTAAACACATGCAAAAGGAGAAGGAGAATGGTGCAAATACTGCATTCCCAAATATAGTGATCACAACAGCCTAGTTCAGCTGCCACCTAATGCTGCCTGACAGGGTCTGTATGTATCTGACCCTACTGAAGTCCCCTAGGTGACTAGAAACCTGCTTCTACACCTGTCCCAAACTGCCCTAAGCAATCCAGAAACAAAAGAGTAATGAACATTCAAGAATTAGAACAATGCAATTGACCACGCTTCATGAGCAGCAAGAATATTCCTTTGTAACTTATTGATTATTCAATTATTACATGATAATAATATTACTGGAAACATGGAGATGCCTGTCAAAACTGGAGTTCCAAAACATAAGCACAGATTAAAAGATGGTGGCTGTTAAGGGAAACAGAAGGGAAAAAAACCCCAAACCTACGGCTAGTTGAAGGTTACTAGCCTTCAGAAAATATCAATCATTGTTACTTTAGTGTCCTAAACAGCCCAAACAGCCATTATATAATAAATATTATTTCTGTAAAAATCTGCCATTTTTTCATCACAAAAAAATAAAAATATAGTCAAACAAAAATATTTACACATAAATTTAATAAAAACACTATTTAGCAGAATAACTAGAAGTTACACTGAATATACTTTTGCTCTTAGAAATTCAGAGAGATATTTTCTTCTGAGGTGCCACCAGTCTTGTTTCTTTTTCATCACGCTGATTCTGCTGAGTATTTGCAATCACAAGAACACAGTCAGAAGAGAAACAAATGGAATTTTCAGCTTCTAGCCACAAAACTGGATGTCAGAGTAGTGGAAGCAATTCAAAAGGTTTGTGATACCACCAGTGATATTCTAATATCACTTGCAGAATTTTCACATAGCTTAAACTAAAAGATGGTAGTCGCAGAAAAAATATGGCAGATGAGGTTTTTTTATACTGGTTTTCTAGACAGCAGTAGCTAACAAAAAAGACCAGTTATAAAGAAAAAGGTAATTTATGGGCATGAGATTGTTTGCCATCTCTTGCCAGACTTTTCTTTTCCTGTCCTCTCTTCTTCTCTAGGCATAGCATGCATAACGGTTAATATAGTATTACATTTTTTGAATATATTTAACACTGGAATATGGACCTAAAATACGCTACTGCTCTGAAAAACACTACTGTCAAAAGAACGAAAAAGATAAATTAAGGGAAAAGGAAACTCCTCAAAAACGTATAATAACCCTGAAATTCAAGCTTTAAGTGTCTCGATCTATACTTCCTTCATGATTCAGCAAAAAGTTAGAGTTTTTCTAATTGGTGGGGAATTATTTCACACTACTCAAATGAAAATCCACCAATGCGCTAAATTTTCTAATTCTAAATGAGCTGATAATCACTACTTCTAAAGAGCATTATGATATCCATCATATCAGAAAAAAAAAAGAAAACAAAAAACCCAAAACATTTAGAGAAAATGGAAAGAAAACCATGGCACCACGGTCACGACTCATAAGTGACTATAAGATTCAAAACTGTTTAAATGAGGAGAGAAACAAAGTTCCGTACTCAGATAATTCACAAAGAACTAAAAACTTTATAATTTATATGCTTCCTTTTGCATTTAAGTGCTGAATTCACAAACCAAACATTGAACTGACTATGTTTCTTTCATTGTCTGTTTGAAACTATGATAAAGAAAATGATTCACTACATGAGGCTGAGAATTCAAACAAAAATTTTATCTCTATAACAAATAATGCCATAGTGTACTGCCAAGATTTTCAGTTATTAGCTCCAACTACGTTGCTCAACACAGACACATGTAGTTTTAAAATTACAATGTAGTGAAAGAGTTCCTGTCTTCAGCTGCTTTTCAGAACATGTTCACTTTACACAAAGTATCCACAGACATATAAAAAGGTTTCACAAAGGCAAAATCTAAAACTGTCACAATTCCTTTCTCATCCTAAAGAGCACTAGCAATTAGCTTAGGACAGACAGCTTGGGAATTGTATCACAAGGACAGCACCCAGCATAGCTGCTGTCAAATGCCACCACTTCTAAACACTCTGTTGAGCTTAAGAAAAAAAACAACTATTAAAAAAGGTACTTCAACCTCAAATATAAAATTACTTAACTGTTAAACGAAAGTTGACAGGAACTAGTGATTTAATCAATTATGTTAGCAAACAGAGAAACAGTATCTGTAAAAATCTTGATGTTGATCAATCTTATTTTCACTAGGTTCCATGGGGGTAACAGTGCAAAGGTAAAATGAAAAGAAAGCAAGCATGTAAAGTTCTACTGGAATTTATTTGGTAATTATCTTTAAAATTAGATATATCTTCCTGCATTTACTTCAATGAAAAAGGTTACAGTGTTGATATTACTTCTATTCATACACACTTTTGACATTTCATTTCTAATGCCTTTCAGTTACTTTGCCAATTAAGAATGCCTCAAAAAATACTGATATTTCTTTTAAACTATTTTTATAAGATCAATAAAGATACATATACTTGTGATATGCAAACATTAACAGGAACATAAAAAGAAATCCAAGTTGGGCTAAGCTGTGTAGTAAGTTACCAAAATTGACACATACGAAAAAGGAAAAAGAGAAAGCCACATTTATGGGTAGAGGTTGGTTTTGCCTTAGGCAAAATAAATAAATGATAGGAAAAAGAATGTTTATATGACTGACACTGAAGGAAAAACAGTGTTTTGCTTAATTCACCAGAAAGTCTCCGCAAGAAAAATGTAAGTTACTTGTCTGAGTTCAGTATTTTAAAACCTCTTAGTGATCAAAACAATAGAGCAGTTCTAGAAGTTACCCCTTGCCTTTGAAATTTTTCCATTTTTTTCCATTTCCTTGTTAAAACATAGCTGACATTACATTTCCCCAGATGGAAAACAATTCTCATGTGGGATGCCCAGCTATTTTTGAGACAGATGAAGACATAATTTATGCCTTTCGCTGAGGGAAAAATCGATCATTCTGATGACAACTACTACATGGTTTTCAATAATGTGCTTTGGAAATCCCATGGGAAGGTACTCTTGAAAAGAGATTCATTTTAAACTATGCACAGCAATATTTGTTCTCCAGGTTCAAGTTTTGGTCAGAAATCTTGTATGCCACCATCTTAAGAGTATGAAAAAGCATCAGATCAACAGTGAAACTTACAGTTTTCAGTTGAGACAAAAGATTGTCTGTTTATCATGAGTCATTGAATAATGCCAGTCATTTTAATTAATCTGGACAGATAAAAATTGTACATAGGACCTTTTTCTTTGGTTTCTAGTGAGAGGTGCAGTGAAGGTTAAGAACCTTCACACTTGAAAACGTAGTCACATCAATATGTATATGCACATTTTTCTGAACTGCAATTGTTCTCTCATGTTTTGTTTTTATGTTGTTGATTTTTTTTTTCTTTTTGTTTGTTTGTGTGGTTTGGTTGGTTTTTTGCTTGGTGTTTGGGGGGTTTTTTTGATAGTCACATCTTTCCTCTCTTATACGGGCAGTTCAGTCGTACAAGGCTTATGGTCCAAGATTATAGCAGTTATATCATAATTAGCCTTCAGGCATTTTCATTTTATTTACAGATGGTTTCTCCCATGCATATACAGGGCTCTACTCACAGGTTCTCACCTAGGAGCACCCACCTGGATTCAAAGCAGGATCTCCAATACTGCCTACCCTTGTGTCACACAAACCCAAGACTGAAATGACACCAAATACACTACATGGCAGTAGTTTCTGCCAGGTCAGTAACAAGTTGCAACATTTACTGGAAAGAAAGACACCGTACTCGGGTAAGCAGATGTGTAGTCAAGCTCATTTCTATTGGTTCTGAAAACATAGGGGACGGGGGGAAAAAAGACAAGTTTTAAAAAGATAGTAAGAAACAAAGAAAATACTGTGAGCCTAGACATACAGAAAGGCTAAGGCAAAGCACTTGCCTAGGTTAAGAAAGGTGAAAATGGTGAGAAATAGAGCATGTTCCCAGTGCAGTTATCATGAAGAGAGATTAGCAGTTCGACCATAGCCTTCATTCTTGCTTGGAAGCAAGGAGCTCTGAAAATCTGTGAATTAGGTTGTATCCCTGTTCTTTCCAGGTCACAACTATATTTAAATCATACATTACCTATGTGGGATAATATCACCGTTATTTGGCATAAACTCCATGAGATTCAGGTTAGAAATAAGTCATTAAATATAACATGCGACTGCTAAAGCCATTTTTACACTGCCATCTCAGTTCTTCAACTCCCTCTAAATAGGTTTTATACAGTTGCATCTTACTTCCTAAAGTGGTTAATTCAGACCATTTCATCCTTATAAAGCAGACCCGTCTTCCTAATCAACTATTAAAACACTATTCCGTTGTCCTCAGTGGGAGCCATAATAGAAACCTACTTAGACAAGCAGTGTCCCAGGTATTTTACTGTGTTAGAAAGTTGTCAAACTAGATCAAAATCAGAACATGATCCTCAGCCTATGGACATGTGGTGAACTCGGTGTCATTTCAGTCCTGATCTTAACCAATAAAATGCCCAGATGAGCTAAGGCACATGACATGACACTGGGAAAATAAATAAATAAAGGCAACAGTGCACATATGGTCTACCCAGCACAGCCCAGCGAAAGTTCTCCTTTTCTACCTCTCAGATCTTTCTGAGATAACTGAGAAAATGCTCTCCCACAAAATCCCACAAAATTTCACAGGCACAGTGCTCTCCACATAAGAGAAATGAGAGAATACAGTGGTTTGGGGATTTTTTATTTAAAAAGATCTTCACTGCAACTGAAAATTTTCTCCTCAAAACTAGAACATGGAATATTATCAATTTGAGATCTAGTGAATTATCTTTCCACCGTTTAATAAATGATTACTTAATTTAAAAACTGAAATGCCCCTTTTAGACAAATGGTAGCAAAACATTAAAATTGTTCATATCCACCTTCTATGTATGCACTTTTCTAATTTATTTTTCCTGTATAATTTGTTCCTCAGCTTTCAATTAGTAATGATGCACTGGAAGGACATCTTGTTGCTTTCTTTAATAGACATATCAATAAATACCGTATTTATAATTATTACAGTGGATTATAAGTCCCCCCATTTCAACAAATAACTGGGTATCTTTTGCCAGGTAGACTAGCAACTCAGCTTCGAATTTGTGTTTTAAAAATTTACTTTAAAAATAGGTCTTTTTAAGACAGAATAAAATGGCCATAACATATTCTTAACAATTTCTGGCCTATCAGCTACATAAAGAGAATAACAAAACCAATGAAAATCTGTGTGCAAATCTAAAGTGTTCATTCAACTGATTTCTTTACTTGCAAAGATCTGTAGGTATTATGAAAACAAAGAAAGCAAGAATTTTACAAGGCATGAGTGACAAGATGAGAATATCTTTTAGTTCAATTACTATTGTTGAGTAATTTAGAAGTTAAACTGTCATTCTGTACCGGTCAGTATTAATACAATAGCGTACTATTGTATTAATTAATCTACTTGAATAGATTGTGTTTACCCTGCAAAGAACAAACGTATTATTGTCATTCTTACAAAATTTGTAAATTTTTTAAATTTGCAAAAATACGTTGGAAAAGAACTGAGAAACCCCATTCACGTGTTCCCCTTCAGTCTTGTCACTGCAGGAACCAAAGGGAGCTTGCACCACATGCACTCACAGTGTGAAGGGCTCTGCATTATCGCAGTGTCCGAATGGTGAACCATGATGCAGACCCCGGGCTGCCGAAACAGCTCTTTGGCCGTCATCACCTTCTCTGACGGCTCTTCAGCTCCCAGGAGGGAGCAGGATGACGCAATGAGCAGCCAGCAGCTCTGCCTTGCAAGAGGACTGAATATTCCTGACCTTCCCCCTTGCCTGACAAGGTATGTCCCCATCAGGCCATTACCCTGTGAAAACCAAGTGGGCTTTCTGCTTGTGTTAAAAGCTTAGGATGAAAGAACAAGGCTTTATTTTGCAAATGTGTAGCCAGGAGTAAAGTGTGCAAGCTCTAGCAAGTGCAAAACAGAGCGATATTGCCAAAACAGCTTAAAAATAGTGAACAAATTAGACTTAAAAAAAATTATTCTAAAAAATTTGTGTTATGATTCAGCATCAAAGGCAAGTTGACACAGTTCTGATCATTTTCAAAACTGACTGACTGGCATTTTCTAGAAATATTACTGTAAGGCTGAACCCACCTTCCTGGGTTCACAGCCAAATCTCCCATGAATAGGTCCATTTACCATAGAAGCCAGGCGAGCACTTATATAAAGAAGAAAACATCATCCAGCTTTTGAGTTCAGGAAAAGTTGTCTCAGGCTATGTTCTACATTTCCATGGTTTATCTCCCAGGGAAAGCACCATCATCACACCATTACACTTTTGGGGTAGGCACACAAGAAAGGCAGCTCAGTTTGCACAGTCTTAAAAAGGGGGTAAAAAGACAAAGCAAGAATCCTTACACTCATAACACTTCCTATTTACTGTCCAGGGCAATGGATTATTCTTTCTGTGAAAGTGATTATGCCTAGACCATAAAGGAGGAAATTAAGAAGCAGAATACTCAATGTCTTGCTTGCATTTCAGTAACTGCCTTCTACACAAATGTGCTGTTCTTTTTCAACAGTTAGTATTCTATGATTATTATTCTATTATTCTAATAATGCCTTTTAACCATCTCTATCAGTTATGTGTATTTTCCTACTGTTGCACAGAATTTAAAAGAGTGAAAAATATAAGCTTGAGTTTTTGTCAGTAATGTTTCATGGATGTTTCATTTACCTGCAATGATACATACTTTTCTTAATAAAAATTTTCTTTTAAATATATTAAAAACTACCGCACAAGTGAATATCATTTACCCATCTAATGTTAAAACATGCATTATTTCATATAAACAAAAATGTTTACATGAAATAAAATCCATTAAAATTTCCCTTTTGGAACACTATCAATTTTGTAAAGATTGTATGAGGTTTTTGTCTACCAAAACACAAACAATAGACTTTTAAGTTACACGACAGAGAATAAAACAGCACTGTGGCTCACGTATCTGTATGAGACTCATTTTTGCTCTTATGATAATGCTTCTATTCACATGTTCACTTATATTGTGTAACACTTTATTTTATAATTTAGGTATCTTACCTTCTTATTTAGAATAAGAATAATATTTATAAGGTAACTTCAGTTCTACCCATATACACAAATTATATTTAGCAAACTGGAACTACATTATCAAGACAGAATACCAAGAGATAATATCTCAACAGCCTCAACACTCTAAAAGAAATTGCCTTTACATTTTCTAATTTAACAGGAAAAAGAAAAGGATAGTAGTTCAGGTTCTGGCTCCATAGAGTCACAGTCTACATAGGTGAAATACCTCACTGTCATAGAGACAGACCATCCATTAGCCAACATCCCAATCGAGTTAGGGAGGAATACCAGCACTGCAATCTTACCGACGAACAACTGACAGCCAGCACAACTTCCAGGCACAAAGGGAACACATTCCCTGTGTGAAACTGCACTGAGCAGCCTTCTGCTCTCACAAAGCTAGAAGGCTCCTCTACAGCTATGCTGAGCAAGGAGCACTCCTAGATTTTTTAATTCAAACTGCAAGCAAACAGTGCAGGGTTTTGTTTTTCACCCTGTAGATTACAGGAGAGGTGGAGCTGGTCAGCACATGTCAAGCACACATGACCACATCTAGTCAGCATGATGGTAGGGAAGACTGCAGAACAGAGAGGAACCCCCAGGCAAACCCTGCTGGCATTTGAGATACAGCCCAGCAATAAATGGAAGTCAGCTGTGTAATACATACACATGCAAGTATATGCACACTAAACAACGATATGAACGATTCCCCGCTGCTTGCATATTTACCTAGTCCTGACAGGGAACACTTCTTGGGGGGAGGGAAAAGGTGTCAAACAACTTGGGCTTTTGATATTTCTCCTCAATGCACACAATGTGACCCCAACCACCGTCTTTATGTGGGAGGACACAAATTCACTAATTTATACATGAGGCATTTTTCAAGCATGACTTTCCAACAGAAATAGGTATTTTCTCCTACTTCCATCTTCTAAATGATAAGAAGGCAGATGACAGCAATACAGAGGCTTTGTTGCAGAACTCACAGACTTTGTGCCAGTAAAAAAGGTGGACTTTCCTACATCTTCTTTCCCCTAGAGTTACTTAACAACTATCCTTCCCTCATCCCTTATGAAACAGACAACTCATATTTGGTTAATGTATCTCTAAAAGGCAATAAAAAAGTGTCCTACTTTAAGCTAATTTAATTCAAAATTGCCACTCAACTTCTACTGGTGTGCTTATTTGCAGTACTTGACTAATTGACACAACTTTATAGGGCTTAGAAAATATATTTTAAACTATCTCCCTGGAGAAGAGGAATTAAAATTAAATGAAAAGAAAGTAAAAATATGATGTCAATTCCCATTTCCAAAAGACTACTCATTTAAGAAGTTAAACTGTCTGACACCATCATTGACAAGAAAACCCCATGTCTTGTAGACCCAGCCCTGTTAAAATAAAATAAAATTAAATTAATCCAATCAGTAAAGGTGGTGTTTTCATCCAACACCACAAAGTACCCACCTAACTCATCCTCTCTCCCTTCCCACACAATTCCCCAGTCAGTAATCAAGAGGAGAGATAAAAAACCTTGAATTCTTAAGGCTGTAAGGGAAAGGAGAAGTGTTTGGTTTTCTTAGAGGGAACAAAAGCCATCTGTAGACCTACCACAGGAACACCAGGATACTGAAGTAGAAGTTTTCTTCTGTTGTCTGGATAACACAAGTGTCCTTTTACAGTAATTTTATTTAGGAAACAATAATGATTCAACATCATAGAGATACCTAATACATGTACTGGCAAAAAAACAGAACAAGGAGAGGACACCTAGTGGTAGTCTGTGATGCTCAGGGTCGGTAGCATGGAAGCAACATATGAAATTTTTAATGCAGGACCTGATTTTGCAAAGCTCTTACACACTTAATTTTTAAGCACTTTAGTAAGACTTAGCATTTCTGCAAGCTTGTATTTATGAGCTTTTGCGAATCAGCATCACTCTGATTATCAGAAATAAAATAGCAAAACCAAAATATGTCAGTGTGATATGCTCAGAAACATGTATAATTAAGCACCAGTGCTTTAGCAACAGCTAGAGTGAATATCGACACTTATGTAGGTTTATGAGACTCAAAAAGGTTGGGCAAATTGGAAACCAGATTTCAATACAAGTTAAACAAAATAAGGACATGGCTGCAATTTACAATTTTTTGCATATTTTACTATATGATTTTTTGCAAAATATAACCTTTATTGCCCATGTTGCAATAAGCATTAATTCACTTTAAAAATTTTTCTAATTCTACATAATCAAATATCTGAGAACAAGAAAGACTTAGAGCACACTTTTAGAAGAACCAATTCTATTTACTCATACATTTACTAAGTCTTGTGCTGTGATCAGAATATCTGTAAGCAGAACTACTGAAGTCTGAGTTTTAAGCAGCTTTTGGAAAATATTTTTATTTTAAATAATCAGTAAATTAATAGCATTGACAAATGTAAAGTAAAGTGGCATATCATTTGACATGTAATGATGTATTTATTTGTAATTGTTTATATCTTTTATTTTTAATTGTTCATTGATCTGTGAGCATATTTAGCTAAGAATAACTTACTAGTTGCATGTAAACCTATGTTAAACATTCAAGCAGTTTAGTCAGTCTCATAATACTTAAAGTAAATAACAATTAGGTCCTGTACCTCCTGTTCAGTATTTTTAGGAATCTAAGTTTAAAAAAAAATCAAAAGCAAACCCCTGTCACAAATTACTGCAAAAGTATAATTTCTGTAATCATCAATTTAAATATTTTTTTTCTTGCATGTTATTACATATAATTTAGCTTAAGTAAGTATGTGATCTATATGTCAACACCTAAGTTCAAAGGACTGGAATATTAGACATTGTAGCTCAAAAGCAGTTTTAGGAAAGTGTGCATTTGCAAATTCAGTAAATTATTTCCTGCCAAGATATCTCCTGTCCCTTTCTTAAAGTCTTGTTTCCTATTTCCACTGAGCCATTCATTTGGATAAGCAATTAACATCAGACTGATATGAATATATCAATCAGATTTCATATATATTGCACCACAGGCTACAGCTGTTCCATCATAACACTTAATGCAGAGAAAGCTTCTGCAATGCATACATTATTTATCTCAATATTACTCTATGTGGCTGTTAGCAGTTTGATCTTGATTTAAAGGAACAATGTTTCACCAGTGTCATACAAAAATCTTTTAAATTTTTAACTACTGATCCTGAAGTTCAGAATATTGATCTTGAAGCTGAAGTCTTACTGATACCTAAAGGAAAAGCTCAAACAATGTCAACGTCCCTTTTCTCTTTGAGGATATAGAAATACCTCAGTGGGATAGCTGCCTTATGGTACAACTTGATTTGTTCATCAATCAGTTTTCCATGAAGTATCCTCTTGGCATGTTATGAAGAATGAGTTTGCTGACTGTCCTCTGAATATTTTAGACATAATGTTCACTATTTTTGATCCAAATACATATATTTCAGATTTATCTGCACCACATCTAAAAACCAATGTCAGCCCCTAAGCGAAAACTATTAAATCCTTTTAACCACATGCAAACAGGCTCCAGTTCTGTGTCATAAAAATTAGTTAACAGTTGCTCCTTGTTGTCCATGTCCAAACACTCACATATAGAGAACATGAATATCAGAACCAAAGTCTCACTGACTACCCCTATAGGATCATCCATCCATTGTTTCCCAGTTCCACAAAGGTCATCCTTACCCAGCTTTTTTGTTTGTTTGTTTGAAAATATTATAACACACATTTTCTCCAAAGCCATATATGACAATCCATGACCTCCTTCATTTCTGATCTCTGTAAAATGCTAAACAAAAATAAAAACAGACCAAAAAAAAGCCCTTTTTTTTTTTGCACACATTTCATTTATCAGAGCCTGATTCAGACTACATATTTATATCTGTTCCTGCATATGAGAATCTTTTGCAAAAGCACCCAACAACCTTCTCGCTGCTCTACTGCATGCTCAAAAAAACCCCAACCAAACAAAACAACCTTCCTGAGGACATATTTCACAAATTTTACTAATGGAATCAAAGGTGAAGTTGCAACCAAGGAGCATTAGCTAAAGATTAAATGGACCAAACACCAACTATTGCTGGTTTGGACCACATCCACTGGTCACTTCTAGTCCCACTTAGTGGCCTATTCAACTATTTTTATTTAGAATACCTGATTTTTCTTTGACAATATACAGAAGGGAGGAAAAAAGGAATTCATTTCTCTGCCTAGTAGGCATTTATAGTGGCAAGTTCATAATTTGAGCTGCCAGAAAATAATGTCATTGAATGCATTTCAGAAGGTTGTCTCTTTGTAAAGCACAGAGGAGACAAAAGCACAGCTTTATGGTAGAACTGCAAAATATGCTTAATCATTTGCCTTAGTTAAACAGCACAAAACTATAGTGCTCTATTTCTGTGCAAAAAAACTATTACACTGCTTTACAGAGAGGTAAAAAGAAGTAGAATTTACAAAATAAAAAATAATTCTCTATTTCAGAGGTTATTTTAAGAAACAACTATAAATTTATTTATATAGACTTTTGATACTTAGGATCATCCAGCATCATATCACTTTAAAACATAATCTGACTTTATTTGTGAGATGGAGCTGCATTTAGGTTTCTGTTAAGCCAGAAAGTGCATACAATACTGGAGATTAGCAGCAGAAAAAGCACCAGAAATGGTACCAAATCTTCCCTCAATATTAATTTAATTAAATAAATCTCGATCAAATTGATTTATGGAAATCAATTTTAATTGATTCCATGATAATGCTCTACAAAATAATTCTCATTATGTTTACTTCAAGAAAGGTTTAGAAAACAGCAGTGTTTTTTCCTATGGTTTTAACACTTCTGTTTAAAACATTGTGATATTTAGAATTATAGAAATGAGGACAGGCAAGTAAGAAAATGACTGAATCGTGGTGGTATGTGCCAAAGCATTAGATACTTCCTAGCCATGAGTATGCCAAATTAGGGAATGCCATAATTTCCTGGAAAAGGCAGCATGCCAAACTGGCAGGCAGCATAACATCATATCTGGAAACAGTGGAGTTGGCAGTTCAGAAGGCAATGATTCAAAATTTGGACTACCCATTTTTCATAAAGAAGGCCAGTATTTGATATATTCAGACTACATACAGCCTTCAAACAAGGAGAATTCTAGGAAATCTACTCAATAGTAAATTATTTCCATTTCTCCTATAATAGAAAAATATGAACATGTATTTTAAATTCTCTTGACTACGAGAGTATTAACTTAGTAAGTTTAAGTGCTAGTCACGAAAATCCAATGAAGATTTAGGTGTTTGTTGAAATTCCCAGTATTCTTACTAGGAGTTCATCCATGCTAATTGTGTTGATGGTCCCAAACATATTTTGGCCTCTGTGATTAGCAGGGAGATGATGGTTAATCTAAGCCATTTTTTTCCAAAAAGGCCTTTTCACTAGCACCTGTTTGTAATTACACCAACTGGTGAGTAAAAACTCTATTACGTTCTTGTTCTTGTGTACCTCTTCAGAGAGATCTGACTAGTGTTCTGTAGAAATAAGTTCTTAGTGAATGATGTTAGAACCATAAATCTTACCTCTTCCCACTGGTGTATGTATCTAATCAGTCTTGAAAGGCGCAATAAACGTAACAGGCTGAGGATTTTTGTAAATCTCACAATACGAAGTGCTCTTGCTGTCTTGTAAACCTCTGAATCCATTCCTTTTTCTACAATGAGAAAGATATAATCCACTGGTATTGATGAGATGAAGTCAACCACAAACCAGCTTTTTAAGTAATTCATCTTAATGATTTTAGGGTCCAGTATGATTTCAGAGCTGTCTTCATTTACAGTCCCAGTTCTAAAATTCATGATCAAGTCCAATAGAAAAACAGTGTCTGATGCCACATTGAAAATAATCCATGGTGTTGTTGTTTGTTCCGTGAAGAATGTGATTCCAACAGGTATAATGACAAGATTTCCAACCATCATTATGAGCATGATTAAGTCCCAGTAAAACCTAAAAAGAAGGGAAGAAACAGAATGGTTGATGTAATGTGGTAAAACACATCTATAAGAATGGTCTCTATCTATGGCCATCAACTTCACCTCCAGATTTTGTTAATGCTAAGAAAGTTCTCATTGTTTTAACCTGTTCAATATGTCAGTAAAGACAGTCAGTAAAGACAAAGTAACATATTTCATTAGGTGCCTTCCTTCTTAAGAATATGCATCTAGAATAAAGAGAGTACTATAGCTTATGACTCCATGGCATATCACACACTGAGAGGTGTGTATGTGTGACGCTCAGCAGACTTATGCATACTCCTGTCAAAACCTCTTTGTGATGTTATATAGACAAAACTGATGTCTTATGCCAATCAGAAGCACTTTAGCAATGAAATAGTTTTTTTAAGATTTCTGTCCAAATGGAAAGCCAAATATCTAATAGATAATATATTAAATGTTAGTACCTCTTTGCAAGTATACTTATACCATTACAGTGCTGGAATAAAATTACAGGAAGAGAAAAAAATAGAAACAATAATTAGATAACATCAAAACATTCATCCACTTTTTCAACCTTAATTGAACTTCCATGCATTTTTACAACCTCATAGTCTCCCTTTTCTCAGACCTAGCTTAGAAGTTTTAGCAAGAACAGTTGCAATTTGCATAGCATAAAATGTATACTGCATTTCACTATTTTGTTCCAGAAGTATCTAAAGGCTCCCCTTTAACTCTGTTAGAATGCTGCTAATCACACTTGATATAGATGGTAGAAAGCCAGACTCATAACTTTAAAATTTATTATAGAAACAGTGAGTAAACCCACTTCTTACACAGATTATCTATCCTGATGGAAGATTTCCAAGAGATGGTAGTATATACCTGATTTTAAGCAAGTTATGATAAATCCTAAATGTTAAATTGTCAAAGAAAGTTATTCAATAAAAGAACTGAAACTGGACTTGAGAAAGCCTAAACCCAATGCATAACCTCTTGTGCTGCCTGAGAACATGATCTGGTCAACTAAAATTGATCTGAAGAGGTATAGAAACAAACCAACAACAGTTGCCTCATTAGACTTTCTAGAAGAATAGAGGCAGCAATGGCTCCACAACTATCTCTGCTCTGTCCTTCCATTGGAACAGCACCTGGTGCAATGGACATGTGACAGACAGACTACCAGCACATCACTTCAAGGCTGACTTCCATGCCACTTCTATCATACTAACACCAGCCTCCCGACATGCAACAAGGTTCATCTTGGTAAAGGTTCATGGCAATCAACAATAATGATAGTTTAGTTGGCCATTAAACATTTCAGAATCGCGAGCCTAGTTTTTGACAGACTTGCACAGAGCATATGGATTACATTAGATTTCAGAATTGCTTCTTGTATTCACCGGATGATCATAGAACCATAGAATGGTTTGGATTGGAAGGGACCTTAAAGATCACCATATTCCTCTCCCCCAGCCATGCACAGGGACATCTTCTACTAGACCAGGTTTTGCTCAGAGCTCCATCTGGCCTGCCTTGAACACCTCTAGGGATGGGGCAACCACAGCTTCGCTGGGCAATCTGTTCCAGTGCCTCACCACCCTCACAGCAAAGAACTTCCTCCTAATACCTAATCTAAACCTACTGTCTTCTAGTTTGAATCCATTCCTCCTCATCCTACCCCTATTCACTTGCATGAAAAGTCCCTCTCAGTCTTTCTTGTAAGCTCCCTTCAGGTACTGGAAGGCCACAATTAGGTCATGCTAAAGCTAGGCTGAATAATCCCAAAGATCCAGGTTTATAAATTCCCTTTTTTCCATGTTAATCTGTGCAAATGCTTCTGAGTTTACAAATTGCTGATATGAGAATATTGATAATTAAATGTAACAGTAATTAAATGCTAAAGGAAGAGTAACATAGGATTGAGAATGGCACGAGAATTCCCAGTTTTAAAACTGTTCATTCTAAGAGAAACCTAGAGAGATTAGGCTTAACTAGCATTTGAGAGAAGTGCTTGGCAAAGTACCTCTAACTGGTACTCAGAAATTGCATGAAATAGACTTTAAAAATAATTCCCTGTGTACCACAATGTGATTTGTGTCTTACACATTCTCAGTTTTGCAATAAATATGAATACTAAGTGCTAAAAATGTTCAGTTTTATTGAGGCTATATGTATTTTTGTTTAGCATATGATGGCATTCACCATATCTGGCTAAAATTTCCCAATTTCTTTTATCTTTTTAAATTCATGTAACAACCTTCCCACTGTGCTAGATTCCTTTATAGTAATCTGTAATTACCATACACAAGGAACCTCTAAATTCTTATATCACTGCTACTATGATTGACAGGTAGTTACCACAAATACTTTTACAATGCTATCAACCAAACTATTTCACAAGATGTGTCCTTGGAGAAAAAACATCTTCAAGGAATCTTGACCCTTGAAAATGGGTGGAAAACAAATAAGAAATAATCACAAGAGGTGTCCTGGTATCTGTGGCTGTCTCTGATGCAAAGCACTGCTAATTTCAGACTGACCTGTACCTTTCATCAGCACCAGGAGCAGTTACACAACAAAGGCCAACCAAAGCTGCACAGGGACCAGCCACCCAGCCAACGAAAGAGATAATGCAGAACCAGGTGTTTTTAACCTACGGTAATCCGCGGTTTAAAGGATCATCTTGTACTGTGATTATGCAAAACACACATGAGTTCCTGATGTTGAATGTCAGCAAAAGTGGTAGCATTAGGGCTAAAATAATACTGAACGTTAAGGACTAAGAGATTGTACCACTTCTGTATTTTGATTTTATACCACAATATGGTGTAAGCTGATTAGTTAGTAGGAAAAATCCGTATAATTTTTCATTTAGCAAAGCATCAGACATTTTCTTTTAGAAAAATGTTTCCAAGTGGCAAGAAGCTGGCCATGTTATATTTCTTTTTCAGGTGAGAAAACTAGATGCAAACCCCTGTATTACCCTTCTTTGACCTGTGCAGAGAAAGTAATACAATGCGTTCCTTGCCTGCAGTTCAGAACATTCTATTATTCACATAACAAAGAGCAAGCTGTAAAGCTTCACAAGATAGTGCAAGGAGCTGCTGTTGAGACACAGAGATAGCCATTTGTTTCAAACTACTTTTAGCATTATTTATTTATTTTTGCTACCTCCCCCTAAAGAATGAGGGTTATGTATCTACAACTTACAGTCTCAAAGTTCCAGATTTATATAAGGTATTGGAAAATGTTGATGAAGAGCAAGAAAGAGGTAGCCTTATTACAAAAAAAATTTCAAGAATGAGGATAAAAAAATGAGAGTCTGGGGGTAATAAGATCTTTCAAAGCTCAAAATGAGAAGCAAATACTGATTATGGCTCAGCTGAAGCTAACTCCGTGGATCTACAACTAGATGACATAAATAGAAGGTGCGGAGGTCAGCACTGCACTCCACTGAACTGTTCCTCAAACTTTTTAAATGCTCCAAAATGGCTCAGAGGTATAACACCTCCAAATAAAAAAAAAGTCTTCAAGTATTAAAGTATAGAAACAAATTTTAAAGCACATTTTTTTCAAAGCTTTAGAAAATTATTTTATACAGAAATATTAAAAAAATCACATTAGTTATTACTTTAGAATTCTCAAATAAAACTAGCTGGATTCATAGCCGTCTTTCATTGATCTTTTCACTCATAATTTATTTACTATATTTTCAAAATATACGGTAATAACAGTGTTTATTCAGCTCTTGAACACAGTGCTGAAGCATTGGTACTTTAGTCACTGACACAGGCTGTCCTGGATAGGATGAACAACCTATTCAAAATAAATGTCTATCTAAGCAGCAATAAATAATTATTTAGTAATAATTAATCACTGTTTGTATTAAGCTTAATAATGTAAGGCACTATGAATTCTAACAGGCATTTTATTTTCCACTTTATATATCCAACCCAGAGAAAATTGAATCTTAAGGAAGGAAATTTCATCTCAAAGTTCATTCACTGCATAATTTGCCATACAAACAAATTCAAATTTGCTTTCTTCATTATTTCCCATTGCTGCCCATCAACAGCAAAGTCTCAATTTCCATGAATCAGTGTTGTTTGAGATATGATTATTTTTATGGTACACACAGACTGAACCAGCAGAAGTTGTCAGTAGTCTCACAAACCACACAGCAGAGTGAATGGCAACTCTAAGGCATAGAGTGCCCTGACTTGAGGCTACAGAGCAGTCAGGACTTTTCTTTAGTTTAAGTTTTCTGAGTTTCGAGAAAGACTGTAAAAGTCTAATTTTTTATTAAAAAGAAGCAAATCATATCACTAAAACTTCATTAAATTCAGTCATAAATACTCATCAGCCACATTGTAAACTGGAAGATCTTTCAAAAAGATATTAATTCATATTGCTTGTAAAATATCTTTGAAGCCAAACTTGATGCATCAGAGAGTAGGTTTTCTGATCTCACATTCACTCTGTACATTCAGAGAATGAAGAACTGTAAAAAAAAATTTACAAGCTTTCCATAGAAAAGTTGTTTCCTCTTTAGCTAAATATTTTGATTGACTAGCAGATGCTCAGTGAAATGAGCACTGATTTTTTTTTTTCTCACCTTCAAACAGAGCTTTATTTCTTTTGCTTTCATGGATCATTGGTTCACCTAACAGAGAAATCAGTGTCCTATATAGAACAAAACAATCTCAGTAGAAATAATGTTATTTAAAATTTTATTATACTAAGCTGTAACAAACACCAAACTCAGTATTATTATGTAAGAATTTGATTCTCATAGGGCATGACATCTTTATCTGGTTGTGCAACTATATTCTTCTTCTAGTAAGAGGGAGTAAAGCTAGCCGTGCCTGGAAACATCTGCAACATACGGATTACTACTAGGATGTGTTGGAAAGGTCAGAAGAATGAGTAAAGGACTGTTTTTTTCAGATGACCCAATTCTTTTAATGGTTGCACAGGTGTCCATGCTTGAAAACTTTCTCAAAAATCATCAATAATTATTTTTACAACCTTAAATTAGGATATCCCCTTCTGGCCAGCTATCCATTTTCATTCATAGAATAGAATAGAATCATAGAATCAAACTGGTTGGAAAAGACCTCTGAGATCATCATGATCCAACACCACCGTGGTTACTAGACCATGGCACTAGTGCCACATCCAGTCTCATCTTAAAATCCTACAGGGATGGTGAATCTGCCACCTCCCTGGGAAGCCCATTCCAATGCCTGATTACCCTCTCTGTAAAAAATTTCTTCCTAATATCCAACCTAAACCTCCCCTGGCACACTTTAAGACCGTGCCTTCTTGTCTTACTGCTGGTTGCCAGGGAGAAGAGACTGATGCCCACCTGGCTGCAACCTCCTTTCAAAGAGTTGTAGAGAGTGATGAGGTCTCCCCTGAGCCTCCTCTTCTCCAGGCTGAACAACCCCAGCTCCCTCAGCCTCTCCTCACAGGACTTGTGCTCCAGTCCCTTCACCAGCCTTGTTGCTCTTCTCTGGACCTGCTCCAGCCCCTCAATACCCTTCCTGAACTGAGGGGCCCAGAATTGGACACAGCACTCCAGGTGTGGCCTCACCAGCACTGAGTACAGGGGAAGAATCACTTCCCTGCTCCTGCTGGCCACACTGTTCCTGATCCAGGCCAGGATGCCATTGGCTTTCTTGGCCACCTGGGCACACTGCTGGCTCATGTTCAGCTTCCTGTCCATCCAAACTCCCAGGTCCCTTTCTGCCTGGCTGCTCTCCAGCCACTCTGTGCCCAGCCTGTAGCGCTGCATGGGGTTGTTGTGGCCAAAGTGCAGGATCCGGCACTTGGCCTTGTTGAACCTCATCCTGTCAGAATCAGACCATCTCTCCAGCTTGTCCAGGTCCCTCTGCAGAGCTCTCCTGCCTTCCAGCAGATCAACGCTCCCCCCCAGCTTTGTGTCATCTGTAATTTTGCTAATGGTACACTTGATCCCCTCATCCAGATCATCAATAAAGATATTAAATAGAACTGGTATATTAAAAACAACACTGATCCCCGGGGGACACCACTAGTGACCGGCTGCCAACTGGATGCAGCCCCGTTCACCACCACTCTCTGGGCCCGGCCCTCCAGCCAGTTCCTAACCCAGCACAGAGTGCCCCTGTCCAAGCCATGGGCTGCCAGCTTTTTCAGGAGAATGCTATGGGAGATGATGTCAAAGGCTTTGCTGAAGTCTAGGTAGACACATCCACAGCCTTCCCCTCATCTACCAGGCGGGTCACTTGATCATAAAAGGAGATCAGGTTGGTCAGGCAGGACCTGCCCTTCCTAAGTCCGTGCTGGCTGGGTCTGATCCCTTGTTCGTCCTGTAGGTGCTGTGTGACTGCACTTAGGATGATCTGCTCCATAACTTTGCCAGGCACTGAGGTCAGGCTGCCCATCTGTTTCTCTTTTACTAATATACACACCTAGAGGAAAACCGGCTTCTTCTGGGAAACAGGCATACAAATTAAATATTAAATTCATTCTATTTTAGCAAGAACTATGGCATTCAACACCTTCCATGGAGTAAATTGTTTAATGCTTGGAAATCCATTGTGAATTGCTTCAGTGATTTTGGGTCAGCAGCAATTTTTTTATTTTAAAATTTCCAAACTTGAAATTTATTGTACTCTATCTCTGTGATAGTAATACAAATGAATTAAAATGACTAGTGGAATGTCACTTTTTTATGTTGGTCTGTTTTGCAATAGCAAACAGGTTACTTGCAGTTGTATCATCCTTATGTATGGATAAAACTTTCCTCATCTGAATGTACCAAATTTCACAAAGCTTTAAGAAGATAAAACTTTGAGTTTGGCATTTTGTTTTGCTTTTAAAGAATAAACTATTCCCCTGAATTTGTTGATTTGTACGTTTTATGTTCCTCTATTTCCTCTGACAGCTTTAAGCTTATGCTAACAAAACACAACAAAGGAAACTTTCCAAGGCTGAAACAGAGTCTCTTTCATGGCTCACCTCTTTCAATTGCAAAGCACACTCTACAGTAGAGTTCTGACAGTATATCCTACATGTCAAGTGATGAGGTTGAAGTGCAGAAATATTATTAAGTAGAAGCCTGTGACACTTTCTCAGGTGAAAATTTCATCAATGTTTGCTATTCTTTTTTAATTTAAAACATATCAAGCTTAATGAACACTCATTGACTTAGCTAGGAAACCTGCTGAAGCAGCAGAAAGGCTTTCTCTACCTGCCTGAGTCTGGTCAGTCTGGAATGAGGGAGAGGCTGATGTTCTGAAAACTATGTCTCCCTGGTTGAACTAGGAGCAGTGGTGGACCTGGGAATCTTCCAGTTTAATGGTTTCATTCTGATGAATTAAAAAAATTAAAAAAATAACGTAATAATGAAGTTTTCGGACCACCAGAATTTTTTGATTTCAGAATAATACTGAAATCTGTTACTTCAAGGTTAGCCATATATACTTAAGAGATCCAATGTATGTCCCTTGCTGTTATTTTAAAAATATTGATGCAATTTCCTACCTCAATAAGAGACTAATAAAATTCAGGAATATTGAGTTGTCTTTTTTATATAGACATAGAATGTATTTAAAATTACAAGCTTCCACAATTTCAAAAAGATTTAATGAGTTTTTTCAGTTTAGTTATAAACACACTTAGTGGTGATTTGCAATTTGTTGCTCAGCTGTGATTTTATGCAGATGATTAGATAAGGCAGATGATAAGATAAATGTATCTCTCAAGGGACCTGATCAGAACCCAGTGAAGCCAAAGAACAGTAATTTACTACTTTCAAAAGGCTTTGGTTATAGAGTTTGGTTAGGTTTAAAGTTTGAGTGCTTCAAATACTAGAAAACCAAATCACACTACTGTCCATGGAAAGGAACTACAAAACTAACTAATTAACTGACACTATATATGTATGAGTAAATTCAACTAATATTTAATCAGTGGATATTTCATCAAAATATATTTGATTCTTGGTATGTATGCAGCAGCTTCCATATCTGAAGTTTTTACAGTATTTTACATGCATTACCAAATTCAGCCTCAGATTTCTGAGCAATAAGGGTACAGAAGTAAAGGTGCACTCACTGCGTATAGGAGGGAAGGAAGGAGAGGACAAAGAGAAATTTATATAATAGGGCAATATTACTTAACAATGAGACTCCTCATTTTTAGCCTATAATCCCCTACCACAACTGCTTGAATACCTCTGATATTTGCAGTTGCTCTTCCTCCTGAGAAACTTATTAAACTAGTAGAAAGAATTAAAGTCTGACTTCTATTTAACCTTGGGCAAGAACAGTGCACCACTGCCAATGGAGCTCTGATAATACTCTTGCACTCCCTCATCTTTACATAACTCCTTCTTTCTGAGCAACCTGATCTAGAAGGTGCATCCCTGCCCATGGCAAGGGGTTGGAACTAGATGATCTTTAAGGTCCCTTCCAGCGCAAGCCATTCTATGATTCTGTGCTTCTTCAGCCCCATTACTCACTGAAAAAGCAGGATAGTGCCCCAGTCCAGGTAGCTACCAGATATGAAAAAGTGCTGATGGAGAGTCAGGGTTCACAAATATGTTTTCTCAGGGTAAGTGGTGATTTTGTCTTTGGTAGTATAGCTTCCTCCACTTTGCCTCCTCATTCAAACCACCACAGAAACCACTGCCTCTCAGAATCAGGCAAGATTTTGTGTAGGGACTGTAACTGATTTTTTTCAGTTTCATGTTACCAACCCTTAAACCAACTACGAAGTACCACATACTGATTATTTAAGTATCAGCAAATTTCTGTAGTGGATCACTGTAAAATAGGCATTCACATTCTCAAACTAGAAATGACCATTTTAAAGGTATGGGAAAAAAATGTTTGAAAGAGACAGATCTAAAAATATTTCAGCTGCAAAATAATCTTGGATCTCATGTTGAAACTCTTGCATTAATTAAGAATTTTGTAGTGACAGTAATTTTAAGAGTGCCATTTAGAAACATGACAGTTAGGATGCCTCCATACTAAAAATTCAGAGGCTTAAATTGGAAGAAGACTTCTGTAATTCTTCTCAACAAAGAATCTTATGAAAATGCAGGTAATATCCCCAAAAATTAGAAAGCCAGGCAGTATCATCTAATATTCTCCCTTAATAGATTTTTTTAACCAATTCAGTCTCTCAATTATCAGTATAGTCTTTAAAATTTCTGCTAATGGGAAAAATTCTATTTTCTCTACTTTTCAGAGAAGAAGATGATGGGGAAGACATCATTCGTAGCTATTGATAGACCTCAGACATAGGGTTTGGTGAGGAGACTGGCTGTGACTACCAAATGAGGTGGGACAATTATTTTTTTGAGATTATTACCTCTGCCAAAAAAACCCCAAACCCCAAACGAAACCAAAACAAGGCTAGGACCATCAACTTGAATTTGACATACAAACTACTACCAACAATTTTATTCTGAAAATCAGAGGTAAAATTGGCTTTGTGTGTGTAACTGTACAAAGACACAGGACATTCAGACAAGCAGCTGCAAACTAGGACTTGGGGTACCATTTCTTGAATAAGTGCACTGAAGGCAAGAATGGGCACTATGTTTAAACTGAAAAAAAAAAAAAAAAAGTAGTCTTCAAATTCACAAAGTGAAAAATTAAAGATATGAAAAAGTGTAAAAAATTATAGATAGATATGAAGCAAGTTGATGTAGTCCTACATTACAAGTGAAAACAAATATACATGACTTAATATTTACACTCATCCTATGTATCTACATGTAGATGTAGAAGATTCCGACCAAGTAATAGCATAAATATATCAGTTTTTATTATTATTCCCTTATTTATGCCTGACCTTTGTCTACAGAGCATATGTCTTCTTGAATATAAAAATAAGTACTGAGATTTCAACCCTTTAAAATAAGTGAAAATACCATTTTAAGAACCAGTAAGTTGTTTTATTACAATCCATGAATATCACGTTGCAGTAAACAATTTGCTTCAAATGGTAGTAAATCTAATTTATATATTAAAAAAATATATTAATAACTTGTTCTGAAAATAACATCAGAAACTGATGAATCAGTGTTCAAATCAAATCAAGATGATAATTTTACTTATTTTTACTTACACTTGCTTAAAAAGGATTCAAATACATTTCAGACGCTTTTTAGAACAGCAAAGGAAAAAAAAAGATCGAGTTCACAACAGAGCAACATGGTAAATAATTAGGGTCATGTCACATGCATCCACCTTTTACAAAACAGCTTAATACCTAGAGCTCTCATCAACACCTATGAACACCCACTGGACTTTCCTCATCTGTTTGTGGGCAGCTGAGCCCAGGATCTCCCACACCTCAGGGAATTCACTACCACCAAGCCATACTGTGCCTCTTGAAGCGATGTATGCTGCTGACATGTCCTCCCTCCCTAAACAAATACAAACTACAGCAGCAACCAAAACCTTCCTCCCGGGTAAGGCAATCACCATACTGGAGAGGTGTTGTCAGTTCTTTGCTCCGTCAAAGCAGAATAACTCTGAGAGGTGACATTGCTATTGGAAGTGTCCATACCAGCAGTGCTATGCAAGGTAAATGTACAGGTCCAAATCTTCTCCAGCAGAAGACAAAAATTACTGTACAGTTTGAACATCCATGCTGAACAGTTTTGATTCCCGAGCAAATGGAGGCAGAAGACATTCAGGTACACACTTGAATATGGCTTTAGTATGATTATGGATTTGTTATTTTATTAATTTCTTTAACTGAATTAATCATTTATCTAAAACATCAATTAATTTAAAATAAAATGCGCACATCACATAGGAAATGAAAGAAGTGATCTTCGGCATGCTTCGACGTGCTTTGACATACCTTTCCCCATGTGTATTTATTACAAACACCTTTTAAAGGGGGATGCACCCCATTTTTCTAATTAGTCAGCTTGTATTCATAACTCTCTGCTAGTCATTTGCCTTCCACAGTATTTAAACATATGCAATGTTAATTTTAAAATTTCTTTAAAACTTCCCAATTTGCATACTGCACATTCCAGTGTTACCATCCTTTTGACAGCATAGCTCTCCGCCTGTGTTGCCAAAACAAATCAGCTAATTATGCAGCTAGACAGAGCAGTGATCAGATAGACCTCATATTCACTTGTTTAAAACAAAAAGGAAAACCCAGAAAAGCGAGCAAAGTAAACAAGAAAGAGCATACATTATGCTCAGAGATGTTCTAGTTACCAGCCTAGGTAAGTGTGATCTTGCTGGTTCTACCTCTGCTCCTCTCATCGTCCTTTCATGCTGTTCACCCTCCAATGCTACAGCAAGCTCCACGCAAGCTGGCCTGAGCAAAGCCTCCATTCTGCTGCTGCGAGCAGCTCATCAAAGGGTGCAGGTTTGGAACACAACCCAAGCTTCTGGGGATGTAAAATCTGTCTCTGACATTTATGAACGTTGGTCAGTGTAATGGAATGCAATTGCTGAATGGTCTTTTTTGCTACATAATTCAAAATAGGGAAACAAAGAGGGGCTTTTTTTCAATTAAATGGCTTTGGTTATCCTTAAAAAAAGCAAATAAAAAAATTCCTAATTAAAAAAAATGGTCTATGCGAACTTACTGGATAAATTGTTTTTTGATCTGCAAAACAGGAGATAGCCTGCAATATCAAGCACTCCAGGAGATTGCCTTTACACGCAATGACACCTTTTCTACTTCCTGTACAGCTTTGCCAGCACTACAGCAGGTAATTTCCATTGCTTTGTTGCAATTAAAAAATGAGGGGTTATTACATTTTGTCACGCAACAATGAAATAGATGGTCAAGATCCATTTCTAAAAACAGTATGTATTAAATTTACAAACCATGTGTAGAAAGTATTTATTAAATTACAGCAGATTATTCGCTTGAAACATATTTATTAAATATTTTGTTTTAATTTAGTCATATGAAACGGTCATTGAGCCAGTGGAAGATATTTGAAACCAAGACTTAGATCAATTTAAAATTCTATTCCATCTTCACTGAGACAGAATCATCTAAAGTTGTTATACAAAATACATATACAAGATAAAGGTTTTTTTCCTCCACAGTGTCTTTATTCATTTTTGTAAGAGAGAAAGTCACTTTAAGCTTCAGAATAACATGTCAGTTTTCAGCCTGAAAAACAAAAGATTGATAAAGATATTAAGATCTGAAAATTTATTCAAACTTAACCACAGGCTTTGTTATACGCTTCACTTATAAATATTTATCAGAAAAAAATAAAAGGGAATTCTTTAATAATCTGCTTCTCCATTTTATATTTTGGTAGAGTGTTTTGTTTTTCACAGATGACTTTGAAGTCTTTTCAGGCAAAAATTCTTTTTCCAGTCTTTGAATGTTCAAATAAAGACATTCCATACTCCTTAACAATGGGCTGGTCTTGACATCAGCCACCCACCACAGGTTAAGGGTTACAGGGGAAAGTGTTTGCACGCAAGTAAAGTTGCCTATAATTGTAGTCACTGATAAGTGGCTCTAAAATAAGCACTCAAAGAAACTCTGGTCAAGAACCCATGACCTGACCTATAAACAACCGCAAAAATACCAAGAAAGCTCTTTACTCCCATACTGATAGATGACTGTTGTTTTGATACAGCAAAACAAAAAAGAGCTGCACTTTTCATGGTGAATAAAACACCAGATGTCCATTTTTATCTTCCATCCACATTCACTCAAAATGTAGTTGCCTAAATATAATAAATAGGTTTCTGGCTTTCAGCAAATGAAAACATTTTACTTTGGAGATCTTATAAGAGGTTTTAGCCACAAGCCAATATTCCTCAGAAAGAAAAAATCTAATTTAGCCAAATATTTATGTTTCTTTTTTTGGAGGACAGTGAGTTATGAACTAATCAAACATGTTTAAACTAAAGATGTGCAATAATTAGAACTGCCAAAGAGTTGTTAATAATTCACTGGTGGAGAGCAGCAAGAAATTGAGGGTGAAAAATTATTAACAGAACTCTTCCTTACAATCTTAGAAAATATACTGATCAGTAAACTGCAAATCAAAATATATAATACAACAAAAATGGAAGCTGAAGCATATTCAAATTATTCTGACATACTAGTTCTGAAAATCCACAGCACCCATGGGTGACATTTTTTAAAAATCCGTTTTACCATTTAGGGCTCTGTATGGCTGGAATTCTGAAAGATGTTCAGGCATGGAGTCCAGATGCTTACAAGTATCTAGGTCCTAAAATCCAAAGATAGATGGGCTTCTGACTTCCATCTCGGATCTTCATCTACCATCCTATAGATTTGCACACTCTGTGCACAGCACTGGGTAAACCTGAGATTTTCAAAGCCGTTCCAGAAATGGAAAAGTTTATACTAGAAACACGAAACCCAGTTAAACATCATATTCCATTTGCTCATTTTGCCAGTGGCATCATATCAGTGTGCACATTCAATGTTAAGATGATGTGCTATTCAGTTACACTCCACGGAATTACGAGTCAGTAGCCCCAGCAGGAACATCTGCCACCATTTTACGTAGATTCATGGTACCCACACTCCTGGGCTATAAAGCTAGCTCTCTTTCCCTGAAGCAAGTCTGAACTCTGTTGTGATGTGAGGAACAAGTGTGGGAGTGGAAGTTCACTGCAGCTCTCCCATCCTTTCCACAGAAAGATAAATTTGGTCTAGCCTGTGGAGAATGTAAAAGTTGGCTGCAGCTTAGAAATGACAGAATCAACCACAGTCACATTAAGCAATGCTTGTACAGTCCTGTAGAATGAGGGGGGTGGTGGTGGAAATTGCTGAATAACATTGACAGGTTGTATAATACTGAAGGAGTATTCCTCAGACCTGTCTTAATGAGAATCATCTCTTGACAAAAGAAAATTAGCATGCGTGTGAAAAACAGAGCACAGCATACAGGCAGACTACAGAAAAATCTAACTTTAGGAAATAAAAATAGAGAAGAGTTTAAAGTGAAGCAAGGAATTTAAAACTCATGGTTAGTACCTTCAAATAGTAACGTAAAAACAAAGATTTAACTGGATTCAGTCATAATTTGTCATTTGTAGTTCACATCTAGCTAAATAATATGCATACAAAATAATAAAAATATTACATCCTGGATTTAATTATTTTCAACACCAAAACCCTTGAAATTGTTTTTAGACTTCTTCCATTTCAGAGAGATCAGCCATCATAATGAATTCACTACTTCAATAAATAAACAATAAGAACATGTACAAATCCTACTCAACTTTTCAACACCCAGCAGCGTATCACTGTATTTAATATTCTGTTCCAAATTTCAAAACCACATTTAACTTAGCAAAAACAAGTATTTCAGATATTTACTGACAGAGTGCATGCAATTAAAAGTCTGTTTTGGTCATGTGGGCACCTCATGGTTAGGTTACTCATCTCTCACTTTTCCCACGCAAGCGATATCTATGCTTAATAAGCCATCAGATTTCAGACGCTTTTGATTTTGACCCTTTTTAAATGCTCTGATAGATTGCCTACCATCTGGCAGTGCTTACTCTTGATACCATACTCTCTTTGCACTACCGAAGTGTGCTTCTTATAATTGTATCTTTAATGTGATAGATGTCTGCAACTAGAATTCCCATGCTGGCAATATGCAGGCTGAGGGGACAATTTTGGCAAAGTACCTTGTTACTAGGTGTACAGTAACAGTATGTTCAATTGCATCACATTGCAATTCTCAACACAAAGCTGCTAACCTGCCCAAGTCAAAGGAAATAGAAAATATTCATGCCATTTTTTTTAATTACTACAAGGTATTTATTTACAAACTCCAAGACACTGTGAAGAATACCTAGGCTAACTTTTCCTGCTAGTTTGAACAAACAGCTCTGTATCTCCTAGCTAACAGACTGGGTAAGAATGGAAAAGTACATGGCAGAAAAACAAATTTAAAAAAAAAAATCAATGCATCATTTCCATTTATTTAAAGGAATGCATTATACCTTCAGAAAGAGATGTAGGAGGGCAAAGAAAAAACAGAATGAGGAAAAAGAGAAAATGTTTTCAAAAAAATACTCTCTCACGGACTACATCCTCATGCTCCCACTAACTTTCGAACGCATGTTGACTATAGCAGAATTTCACTACCTGAAAGTTACACTATAAGAAATGCTATAAATAAAAGAGAGAAAAAGAAGGATTCAGTACTTAGGCAGTCACATAGATAGCAGTTTCCCTGAACACTGGACACACAGCTCTGAAAAATAACTCTTTAGTACGCTCAGTAAGCTGGGTATATGAGAAAGGTACCCAACTACCAACTGACGCTTGAGGTATATGCTTGATTTATTTTACTACCGATGTTTTGATTCCAAATTTGTGTCTAACAGACTAATCCCTAGCTGGAACAGGAAATCTTTGTGTTACTACTGGGATTGTCTGGCACCAAAGACAAGGTGAACCAGAGTGACAGACAAGCCTGGCTGTTATCTTCACTGAAAAATCAAGTGCAAACAAGCCCATATGCAGCCATCCCAAGGAACCTGTAGCCCAGGATGTGTTTGGAGAACACAGAAACTTGCAAGTTTCTATTGCCATGCAGTAATAAGATGGTTTAGGGGGTAGTAGTACTTACTACTTGTGCCATAATAATTTCTCTACCAGACAGAAATGATAAATCCTCCTGGAATAAACATCTAGACAGAAGTGACAAGAGCCTGACAGAAAACCTCTCACTAACTGTGTGAAAACTTGATTGCATCCCCATGGTTTTCCAGTCATACTTTTATTCCATCTCCTGGGTAGAGTTGTATAGATCTTACTCTATATATTTAATAAAAGATCAGTATATTTTCCATAACTTTTACATAGAAAAATGTAGAATAATCATTTATTTTTAGGCTGTCATGATCTGTTACCCTAAATTCACTGCAATCAACATATTGGCATAATCATCATTTCTGAACCACACAGCGTATTGCTGCAGCCATGCCATAAAGAGAGGTGCTTCTTAGAGGATTTGGTAAATTACTGTAAGATACAACATAACCAGCTAAGGAAATATCAATATTTCCACACTTTAGTCTGACATGAGAGGAAAAAAACCCTGCAGTCAACCAGAGTGTGATACCTATAGAATTGGAATATTTGATATTGTAAGGGTACATTTTATTTCTGTGGGGCTCTTTATATACTGGAACTTTAGTGCAAGTGTAAGATTCACTGACTTTCAGACTGAGAATTAAAAATAGTAATACCACCTAAAAAAAACCCTCCAGTCATAACAAGTTTTATGTATATAGGCTATTTTAAAGTACATAGTTTAAACAACTAACCAACAACAACAAAAAAAAACCCCTAGCTTTGACAGTGAGCATAAAGAAACCTGTGATTTTACAGTTAAAAAAAAACCTTAATAATAATTTGTAATAAGTATGACATTTTTAGAGAAAGAAACTTAATCGTAGTCGCATACTAAATTCCAATAATATATCAAATTATTTATTAAATAAAATGCCTCATTCAAATTATTTATTAAATAAAATGCCTCATTAGATAACATATATACATAAACAACAAAGAAGTTAATAAAATAAGATCAAAATCCTATTCTTAGCTATCTGATGCAACTTTAGTTGTTGGAACTTCACTGGAAAAATAAAAACAGTTTTTAAGGTTTTGTTGTGTTGGGTTTTTTTTAAGATAGAATGGAAACAGGATGCAGTTCTCTTGTAATGAAATGAACATTTTCTAAAACACAAGTTTACTCTACACTTATTCCAGCTGCACTATACTACAAAGCAATAAGATTATTGAAAAATACTATGCAGCTTGCCTGAATCTGACTATCATCAGATTAAAAGATATTAGCAGAGATTTTATAGAAGCTAAATGACAGTGTCCTTGAGGTAGTACTGACATTGACTCCAGCTGATACAGTTTTTGGTCATTAACATACCTTACTATGTGTCTAGAATGAGCTCTCCAATAATTAGAGCTGAATACACTATGATTTTTAAAATTAAATCATGCCTCTGGGAAAGAATCAGGGAATAGACAGCTAAACGACTTTCAAGCAATTAACAAGAACTGTACTGTCAGGTTAAAAATTAAACATTGCAAAGTAGGTTAAAAGTTTCCTCTCTCAAAAAAAATGTATATTGACATAGAAAACAGCTCTCAGGCATGCTGTTGAGTGAAAGCAGAGGTGGGAACAGATACCTCTTATTTGCAATCAAATGAAGTAAATTTCTCTACAAATTTTCATACTCTACCCTTTTCTCTAAAAATAGTATTTTGCCTTCTTATACCTTTAATCTGAACCTCTCAGAAAAAGATGACAAAGTTTAATTAAATATTACAATGTCACTAATCTTAGATAAGTAGGCAGAAATGCAGAGCTAAAGACCCATACATTTTAAGTGACCTCTGAATTTATATCTATTTCTGCTGCTCCAGGCTGAACAATCAGAAACCGAGACACTCAAATTTTAACCTGACTACATAACAAAAACAAAAACAAACAAACAAAACAAAACAAAAAAAAAAACCAAAAAAAAAAAAAAAAAAAAAAAAAAAAAAAAAAAAAAAAGCTTTAGGAACTTATCAAATGCTATGCATCTTTCATTTATCTGTGTAGTCACCAAACCCCCCAAACCAAATCCTAAACACACACCTTTATTCACCTTTATTTACTCTTTCATGCTTTTACACAGCATTCCAATTCACAGTTTCCTTCATATATCCAAGTCCACGAAAACCAAGATAAAGAAAAACTTCTACTGACTCAGTTATAAGAATTGCTTATTTTGCTGAGCTAATAAATAAAGTCCCAGAACACAGTCAAAAATATGTAGCTGTGCTAAAATAATCAATTGGAATAAGGGAATCGGTACTTTTTCCCCAGAGGCCCAAGTACGATGATGATCTTATGAGATCTGATTTTTGATTATATGTGTGTGTGTGTGTGTGTGTATGTGTATCATATTTAACAAGCACTTTTTTCTCACTGCAGTCAAGCAAAAAAATCAGAAAACTGAAGATGAAGTCTCATGATATTGATCCAGGTTAAAGATTCTAATATAACTACCTCAGAACATCATCTTTTAGATTTCCCACACGAATTCTGTAACATTTTGGATTTATTTTATTTTGTTGTGGTTGCTTTTTAAACATATCTCAAAATCATGATGAACATATTTGCCTTTATTTAGACTGTGAAAAGGTGAACTTTGTAAAATTAAGCATCTTGCAGAAAAGACATGCACTTGTTTACTTATTTATAGGTGATCTTCAAAATGCCCCAAGTTAAATTAAAAGTAACTCAGTGAACTGAGGAATTATTTGAGTTACACTTGTTCAGCTCTTTCTCTGCTTTAAACTTTATTCAGTGTGCAAGTAAGTAACATGACCAAAGTGTGAAAGAAGAGGCAGTCAATAGACTGATATTCTAGGATTAGAATTAACATAATGAAAATTGGCAAATGTTTAACACATAAGTGAGCTCAAACTAAGTATTAGTATCCTACATTATCTAGAGACAGAAGGATGTCTTATCAATAAAATGAATCACTTTCCTTGAACAAACAAAGGCGTAATCCATTCCACATGCCTTAGAGGCAAATGGCTGCTGCATCAACCTCAGGTGGACTCCACTGGCTTCCTTTAGCAGCTCTTGAAGAACATTTCAAAGGGGAAAAGAATACAAAAGAATACAAAATACATCTCTGCATATACATTTTCTCTCACACATGCTTACAACTGTTGCAAAAGGAAATGCCAGTAGCTAGTTTTAGTCAACTAGATTTCATAACAAACAAATCGGTGAAAACCAAAGACATTATTATTCAATATGAAAAATAATAGGAACTGGAGATGAAAAACAACCTAATGAATTTCTGGCCTATATTCCACATCAAAGCATTTTCAATAGAATATTTCGTTGCTTGTTTTCGGTCCTGCTTTCTAAACATCTAACTTAGGTATTTGTTGCTGCAATTTCACTCCACTACTTCTATGCAATTTCCTTCCTCTTTGTAACATCCATTTATGTAGTTGAGGACCATTACCATATTTCTCTTCAGCCTGCCTTTATAGGCGTTGCATTTTACATGGTAACTATAACTAAGCTTAATATATTACTTAATGTCAGAAGTAATTTTAGACATTATAAATGCATTATTTAGATTAATGCTACATTTTTGTCATTTTATGTTTTGGGGCATTTATCTAAGTAAAGTACAGAAATTGTTGGAATTTAGCAAATAAAAAGCCAAGCACTATTAATAATCCTTTTTGTACTAAACAGTTCTCCATAGGGAGACACATACAATGAGTGAACGTTCAAGTAATAGTAGTTTAAGTGTATAAAATTTTTCTTTACTAGAACTAGAAATTATAGACACCACGACAGTATTTGAAAATGGTACATGAAAGAGCCCTAGCCAAACTGTGCTATTTTTTAATTGTTTGTGCAAGGAATGTACAGTATACAGTATAACTAAAAATCAATGATTATCAGTTTATTAGCAAATAATTCAAAAATCTCAATACTGCAGAACAATCTCAGGACAAATCCTGAGTAGTAAGAATTAAATGACTACCTTAGGAATCCAAAATGATAGACATTTCATACTCCTACACTACCAGTGACATAATGTATGCATTAAAACCCACACTAATTTGTATCTTATCTATTTAATATAAACTAACATGATTTATATACTTCATTTTGCATACATATATCTCTATCAATTACATTTAAGTATGATATAATACATTGTCTTTATCGCATATAGTATTACCTTCCAACTCTACTGCTCTATGTAAACCTAAGCATGTAACAGCTCACGAAAAGATAAATCTCATTAGCTTCAAAAGAGACATTAGAGACATGACAAAAGAAAAGGACAAAGTGCTTACCCTAAGCTTCTTAAAATGCAAATGCTAGGTGTAACACGCAGAGTGAAGACTGGGCCCAAAAAAGAATAGGTTTTAAACCAATGCACAAACTTTAGAATATGATTGTGAGCTGCACAGTCTACCAAATTAGGGTGATTACTGGTGGTCAGACAGGTCCAAAGGATAGGTGAAAATGAAAAAGAAAATTGAGTCATAAAGTAAATGTAAGTTCAAATGTTAAAAAAAAACCCCAAAACTATAATTTAAAGAACCAAACCAAACAAACAAACAAAAACAAACAAACAAAACCACATGAGGTGCACTAATACATGGTAATTGCGACTTACAGTTTGGCATACACTTACTTGAAAATTTAAGCTGTACATAAGGAGGACAACATGGATGGGTTGCATAAAACGGCAGAATATAACAATGTTTTTTAATAGCAAGAGATGCAAATATAGTCTTTGGTAACTAGCTAGACATACACATGCAAACATTACTGTGTCTTTCACCCTGATTAAAACCTATGGAAACCTGGCATTAAATTACTCAAAAGGTATTACTAACAGAGCTTTCTATAACTTATAAAGATTTATATGATAAACCTCAAGCATTTACATGATCCCTCAAATCTGTATACAAAAAGATTTTGAAACTGGGATGACATACAAGCTAAAATAAATATTGTATACCTTTAGTATTCACAGTGCTCTGAAATTTTCTGTTCAAGTTTTGGAATTAACTCTGCTTTTTTTTTTTTTTCTTTTTTTTAATGCTATCATTAAAATAAGGCTTTGAGTTTCTTGGACATGTGTAAAGTTACCCCAAGATAAAATGTCGATAGTTTTATCTTAATTGTTGCAGATCAGTTCATACTTTGTATTCACGTACACCTGAAAAAAGACCTTCAGCACTGCCTCCACTACTACTCTGACAGACAACACCACAACACAGTCTTACTTCACTTCATCTTGAAGCCAATTATAATTTTTGTCCCCAATTGCAGACAAAGGCTGCTATCAAACATCAAGCTGAATACCGTACCCATCAGAGTGTGAAGGCTACATTTAGGCATACACATATTATTTCCACTCAGTCTGTCTCGTACATTGCTATTTCTGGTCAAAAGATGCCACTCCGGTAGTAATTCTGCTTTCTTTATAGATTGCTGTCTACAGATGCTGTTGCCGAGATGGTGATAAACTCAAGATTTCCATGACAGTGGGAGTTTTTCCGCGTACCCACAGGTCGGGAGGGATGGAGACAATATAGGGCTGGATTAACAGCCCAGGCACATGCAAGCAAGCCCTCTGAGCATTAAAGAAACTCCTGACATGCCAAAGGACACTGAATAATTAATTATTTGAAAAGTCAGCTACGTACATTTCCATTAACACCAAAAGGCCGTAACACATAAAAGTCACCAAATGCCCATGTTCACCACAACCCTGCTACGAAACAAGTGAAATGTGTGGCAGCAGGAGAACCGTGTGCAGTTGCTCCCATCTCCTGCTGGCTTTGTGCTGCTTTCACCTGGTGGCTGCAAGGCCACAGGGCTGGACCAGTGATCCCTCCTGCGGGCTCATTCTTCCACACATGAGAACAGATGGACGGAGGCACTCAGCATCTTACAGAACGCACTCAGAACTTCAGTAAACTCTGACTGATAAATTTATTTTTGTGAGTCATGCAATTACACAGACTTGTTGTCCAAGTTCAGAGACACAGCAACCACAGCTGCAAGGAGATAAACGGAGGCCTTGTGCTGGGTTTGATGTGCATTAGGTGCTTGGTTTACACAACAGCTTCCAAATTACACATTAACCTCAGAAGCCTAGAAAAAGACGATCAGGAACAAAATGGTCCCCTTATGGAAAAATTATGTAATACTTTTTGAATTTAATACTCCAAGGGTGTATCTGCCTGATGAAGAGACAATTCTTCCCTGAAACATAGACAGGATGGAGAGCCATAAAACTAAAGACAAAGTCCTACAAGGATGGAGGTAACCAATTCACAGAGCACCAAATTTAGAGACACAGCTTCTACACTTTGTTCATACCAAAAAAAAGGAGAAGATGGTGCAGGGATGCTGCCCACTTCTCCAAACGTCACAACAAAATACTGCTTGGTGTAGGAAAATATACTATTTTTATTAAAAAAAAGAGAATAAGGTAAACAGATATAGCCAAATGCATCAAACTCTTCAAGGAAATGCACATAAGCATCCAGAACTAGGAGGAAAAAAAATCCAAAACAAGTGCGCAGGAGCCTGTACCAGAATTTTCTCACATTTTACGTGGTTAACCCAATATTCTCCTAAGTGTGTCTATACTTTAAGTTTACTGGGATGTCTGTTCTCATATGTGCCACAAACACCCTAATAATAGCTGCATTTACAAACGCAGTCTACATCTTCTCACTTGGATACCATAAAATATTCAGCTTTCTACCTTTTCTTTGTTATTTGGGTAGAAAATCTAGTTCTTTCCCCTGATGGTATCAACATCAACACAGTGACACCGGAATACCCCTGCTTCTTTCGATGTTTTAAGGCTGGTCTACACACTAGCATTAAATTGTTACAAAGTAACATACAAAACATAAATTAAGACCACTCCATCGTACATACACATTTATTCTGGTACAGAGATACTGCTAGGAGGCACTTACTAGCGTTGTCATAATTCCCAAATAAGAAGGTGAATATACTATATAGGGCAACTCCTCACACATTTCACACTGCCACCCAAAAAGAATTGTATCATTATACAGTAGCAAGTATTTTAGGAGAAAAGAAACAAAAACATCTCATATTCCTCACCAAGATGGTCCTACTAGCTAAAAAACTGGGTCTGGAGCAGGCCACACCATCCAAACACGAATGAAAGACTATGAACTTTATTTAAAAACCAAATAGTTCCATTCTAAAAAAACAAATAAAAACATCATAAAATCACCAGAAAATACAGCTGATTCAAGACTATTCAGACAACAGTCCTGAAACGGATGCAGAGTTGTTTACTCCTATCGAAAAAAATAGACAAACATATGCTACAATCTCTAAATCTTCCCACTGGAAGAATTAGGACAGAATTAGAAGATATTTCTGTAACAAAACACATTTTCACACAATAGCTTAAAAAGTTACATGCTGCAAAATATGACAAATAAGTTCCTATCGCACAAAACGTTGTCTGGGTGTGCAACTCGCTCAGAAACAGAGCTTACAACAAAACAAGGGAAATTACTCACAAGAATAAACTCATTCATCTTAACGAAATTCTCATGTGAATAAAGTTACTCATGCACACACACGGGTAAGTAAGAGGCTATCAGACCCTCCTAATCCCCTATGCATTCTACCACAGCAGCAGATGTGACCTGCTATGTCCCTCTCTGGCTGGTAGAAAGGACGTGGGTGGGTGAGTGGCTCTCTCCCCCCTTAAATGCACCTGCTAGTGCAGCTGAGCTGGCATGAAAGGGGGGAAAAGGTACTTCAGGAAAAGAACAAGTGCAGTTTATTGCCTTCTGGGAACCAGGAAGACAAGCAGGGATTTGAAGCATAATTCCAAGTCATAACAGTGCTGCCACGCTCCTTCACTCCTGCAGTTGTACTGCTCTTGGGCTCAACTGCAAGGTGCTAACACAGCTCACTGCATAACACCTCACTCCAAATAGTCCCACAGAAACTTGAACTTTGAAAGTATTTCCTTCTGTTTCCACTGGAAGCATGTTCTATTTAGCCCAGTGTTTCTTAGAAGATCCGTGTAACTATTGAACATTCTGGATTTTCCTTTATTAAACACAGTCTCCAGTGCAATTCACTTATCATATAGACATAGGTTGTTCAATGCAAGCTGTTGATTAAATTCGCTTAATGACACCAATAGTTCCTCAGCAAATATCATAGAGAACGTTACATTTACAAAGGCATACAGCCAGCTGGCATGGAGAATGCAATTAAACAATCCTACACTTAAAAATGTAATTCTAAAGGGAATATAACTTTTTGGGAAATTATCTGCCCTGCTTTCTGTATGACTGTTCCCATCCTGCATTCATTCAGCTTACTATAAAAGCAATGCTAATTTGGCATCACATTTACCTGCCTCCCTACGAAAACATAGTTTCCCACACATCACCTGGATGAACTTATTTTACTCTGATTGATTTAACTCTGATTAAGATGCGCTTCCCTCACGCAACCCCTGGAACAAGTGTTTATGCCCGGTGCTCAGGGAAGGGCAGCCGCGTGCAGACACCCAGGGATTTTATTGATGCTGATGCAGCTGTGTAACCCCCTGGCGAGCTCTCACACTCTAGGGCAGAGCCGTGCCCGACGGACCGCGGTCCCGCGGGGCGGACAGACCGGCAGGGTAGGACAGAGGGCCATGAAGCTCTCCATCCTTCCTCGGGGGCTGCGGGCGGCGCCCCGGCGGGCGCGGGGCCTGCGGGGCCGTCCCGGGTGCAGCACTCTGGAGAGCGCCGGGCCGGGCCGAGACCGCGGCCGTCCCAGCACGGGTCGCAGCCCCTGCCCCACCGCCCGCTCCCGCGCCCGCCGAAGTTCGCGCCGGACGAGGTGCGAGGCGGCGGGGCCACCCCGCTCCCGCCCGCCGTGAGCCCCGCGCTCACCTGAAGTCGCTGTAGGGGTGGATGATCCAGAACCCCGCAGTTTTAACCCTTTCCTGCTCCTTCTCGACCGCCTTCTGGCTCCCGAACATGCGGAGGGAGAATTTGTTGACCCCCGGCTGCAGCATGGAGGTGAACTGCCGCTGCATGAAGCCGTACTGCCGCCGGGGTCCCTCGGCATCCTCGAAGCCCACCACGGGCTCCTCGCCCCCGCCGCCGTCCACTTTGAAGCACACCGAGTTGCCATGCTCCTTCACGCCGCCGCTGCCGGGGCTGCTCTGGGCTTTCTCCGCCGGAGCCGCCGGCTTGGCCGGGAAGGAGTTAGCGCTGCCATCGTCCCGGCTGCCGGCGGAGGAGCTGCGCTTCCCAGCCTCCATGCTGCGGGGGGGGCGCGCCCCAGCCGCGGGAGAGCGCGAGGAAGCCTCGTCGCCGCCGGTGCCCTTCAGCGGCGCGGCTGGGCTCGGCCGCCCTGGGCTGGAGTGGGTTGGGCTGGACTGGGCTGGGCCGGGCTGGGCTGGGGCGGGCTGGGCTGGGCTGGGCTGGGCTGAGCTCCGCGCCGCCCGGCAGCAGCAGCGCCGCCGGCCCGAGCCGCGCTCCGCGCAGGGCGGGCACCGCCGCCCCGTGCCCGCCCCCTGCCGGCGGCCGCGCCGTCCGCCCGCCTGACATTGAGAGCCCCCGAGTCCTTGAGGGGCCGCGGCGCCCGCGGCGGGGAGGGAGGGAGAGAGGGCAGGGGAGGAGCCGGCAGCCAGTGGGGAGGGGAGAGGAGGAGGGGGGAACCTCTGCCGGCCCTGACTGCGCCTTGCACGGAAAGGCAGGAGCGCGCGTGGGTGGATGCTTCACCTTGGGCGAAGCAAGGGGCGAGGCGTGGGGTGGGAGCCTGCACAGCCCCAGCGGGCTGAGAGTGATGCGGTGGGGACGTTCCACGGGCTCTCCTGTCCCTTGGGAAACCTCCGTTGCTCCTCAGGGAGCAGGCAAATAGGGAGAGGGCAAAAGGTAGGAGTCTGCCTGGCCCCGGTTTCGAGTGGCGGCGCTGGAGGTCACAGAGGCCTTTTCCGTTCGTTTGCTAACAGTGCAGTGTGTGCCCAACGCAAGGGAACATCTCTGGGATGTAAGTGAGGAGGGAAGGCCAGGTATTGAGTGGCATTCGCTTTCATAAACAAAACACATCACTCCCGTTAGACACTCCTGCCAAGCGGCTTTTCCTTGTCCCTGAGTCTCAATGCTGACTGAAAACACGGGGCCGAGCACATGAGCGCAGGGACACGCAACATGTGAGATGCTGCGAGCACGGCTGGAGCACACAGGGATGCAATTCCCACCGGGAGGGCTGTGCTGCCACAGGCACCTCCCTGTCTTCCTGAAATGCGTGAAGGGGCAGGTGTACCCGACTGCGAAGACAACCGTTTCACGTATGCCAAGAGGTGGTTTGGACTTACTTTTTGTGTCAACAGGAAACTGGAATCCACTTCCAGTTCGTTCCATCTGACATTTAAGTACGTAAGTTACAGTTTAGAAGCCTCTAGGAGGCAGAGGAAAGCTGTTGGTCAGAAAGGAAACAGAAGGTAGTTGTAGCTCCCAATACTCTACATATACTCTAAGAAAATAGAATGTGCATTGTCTTTGGTATGGCTACACATGTTGTCCTAACAATTGGGGATTGTATTCGGGGAGTGTGGGGTGAGGTAGGAGCTGAGAGAACATTTCTGCCAGTGGTAAGCAGCTGTTTACAAACCATGAGTGAGGAGGAGGGCCTTGATCTTTGCTCTGAAAAATGCAAGATGCTGATATTTACCCCTAAATATGTGTGTTTGTTTGGGTTACAGAATGATGGAGAATCAATATCTTGTTATCACAGGAGCTATAGTACTGTGTGTACCTGCAAAAGCATAAAGATATATTAGAGCATAGACATGTAGGTCCTGTGCTTTCATTTGAAATAGGTTTGACATAGGTTTGTTTTTCACACATTATCAACACACTTTTCATTTTGCACATTGAAAGTATAGTAGAAAAGAATTTGTAAAGTCACACAATCTTGACTCTGGTATTTTCAATGGTATTTTTCACATCATTTTACATACTTTGTCCTTTACGCAACAGATGCTTAAACCTAAGAGAGAAACAGATGTGCAAATCTGCACACCACAGTGCAGATCCGGTGCATTGGGGAGCTGTATTTCAAAATGGGATCTGAGGACTTTCCTTGGCAATTCCAGCTCTAACAGAATGTTTATGCCTAATGCACTCAAACACACAAGGTTCTGATGATGTTAATGTCTTCAGAGTGGAAGATGCTAACATCATGCAAGAGTGGAAGAAGATAGCTAGTATGGATGCACCAGGATGGATTACTGGAGGCTGAGCAGTGACCAGCATAGGAAGGAATATACTCACAGCGTGATTGGTTGAGGACTGACATACATAAACCTTCCCCATCTGGAGTGATACTTTTCTGTAGGATTTTATCCTAAAACAGTGAAGAGTGTGTGCACAGCTGCTAATGGCTCATGCACAGCTGCTGACAGACAAAAACCTCTTAGTGTTTTATCCCCAGATGATGTCCGCCTCCTTCCCCCATCCAATGTCTGTCACCAAATGATAATTAAAAAGTAAGAAATTGTTACTGTTTTGCAGCTTTCTGAAAGAATTAACTCACATGATATTTGACAGAAGCCTGTAAAGGCAAGGGATGAAAAGGCTAATGCACACAGTGCTTTTCCACACAGTTTACTGCATCAGCAACAGTGGTACTGGCACTTTCCACGTCATATAAACATTGAAACCTTAGAGTTTTTCCCACCTCTTCACATCTTGTTTCAGAGGACTTTTGCATGCAGTCCTTGACCTGAATGATCAGGAGAGCAACAGCTAGTCCTGTACGGGGAAAAAATAGAGCTGTAATGGAGTAAATCAGAACACTGAAATGGAGACATTTACAGCTGCAATAAACAGATTCTGATGTACATTGCTTTAATTGGAGAAGCGAAGATTGAATTAATGGTGATGGTCCTTCATTCATGAATGAAGAAAATTGTACACAGCAAGAACATCTTATTTCTTCTTTTATGAAACTTGTTTTCACTTGTATTTAATGTGTCATTTGTCAGGGTTTATCCTGCATGAACTCTAGACCTACCAGAATGACCAACCCTGCCTGGCTTCCCCTCTTTTTTCCTGCTCCAGCTGGTAAATGAGCCTACCAGGAATGGGGCCCTTCTAGACCTGCTGTTCACAGAGAGGGGCTGGTGGGAGATGTGGTGGTTGGAGGCCATCTGGGGCACAGTAACCATGAAATAATATAGAGTTTTCAATACTCAGGGATGCAAAGAGGGCCATCAATAAAACCTCCATGCTGGACTTCCAGAGGGCAGATTTTGGCCTACTCAGCAGACTGGTTCAGAGGGTACCTTGGGAAACAGCCCTTGAAAATGAAGGGGTCCAGGAGGGATGGACATGCTTCAAGAAGCAAGTCTTGAACACACAGGAGCAGGCTGTCCCAGTGTGCTGAAAGGCGAGCCGGCAGGGAAGACAACTGACCTGACTGAAAAGGGAGATTTTGAAGGAGATTAGGGGAAAAAAGAGAGCTTACCGACTATGGAAAAAAGGACTGGCTACTCGTGAAGAGTTTAGGAATGTAATTAGGTTATATAGAAAGAAAAGTAGAGAGACAAAGGCACAATTTGAACTCAATCTTACCACTTCTCTTAAGGATAACAAGAAGTGCTTCTACAGATATATCAATAGCAAAAGGAGGGGCAAGGAAAACTTCCATTCTTCATTGGACATGGGGGGGAACATAGTCACCAAAGATGAGGAAAAGGCTGAGGTATTTAACACCTTCTTTGCCTCAGTTTTCAACAGTAAGACGGGTTGTCCTCAGGGCAACTGGCCTCTGGAGCTGATAGACAGAGACAGGAAGCCGAATAGCCCCCCTGTAATGCAGAAGGAAACAGTTAGCGACCTGCTGAGCCACTTGGATCCTCACAAGTCTATGGGACCAGATGGGATCCACTCAAGCGTAATGAGGGAACCAGCAGAAGAGCTCACCAAGCCGCTCTCCATCATTTTCCAGTAGTCCTGGCTCACTGGGGAGGTCCCAGATGATTGGAAGTTAGTGAATGTCACTCCAATCCACAAAAAGGGCCGGAAGCAGGACTCAGGAAACTACAGGCCCGTCAGCCTGACCTCAGTGCCTGGCAAGGTTATGGAGCAGATCATCCTAAGTGAGATCACACAGCATGTACAGGATGGACAAGGGATCAGACCCAGGCAGCACAGACTTAGGAAGGGCGTTGGGAGAATAGAGATCATGTGTGAACAATTCCCCTTGCATTTCTGTAGGCCTTGCCTTGGCATGGCTGGGTGCAGACAGTAAAAGAACTGTGTAGCTAATATGGCTTCAGCCTTTGAAGTTAGGACAAAGAAGGCTCCCTGCCAAGGTTAAGGTGGAGTTTCAAGTGGGTGAACATATGCCCTCTGCTCATATGGACACTTGTTGTGGTCCAATTAGCAGTGGACAACAAAGTATATTTCTCTTATGTGTCCAATGCTGTGTGAAGAAGAATCACGCATCCAGGTATAGCAGCAGTATATAATGAGTGTTCTTCTTGTAATAAACCGACATTTTGCCAACCAAATTGGCCTGTGAGCAATCTGTTCCATGCCCCTCCACCGACAGAAGGGCAGGTCCTATCTGACCAACCTGATCTCCTTTTATGATCAGGCGACCCACCTGGTGGATGGCAGGAAGGCAGCGGATGTAGTCTCAGGACTTCAGCAAAGCCTTTGACACCGTCTCCCATTGCATTCTCCTGGAAAAACTGCAGCCCATGGCTTGGACAGGGGCACTCTGTGCTGGGTTAGGAACTGGCTGGAGGGCCGGGCCCAGAGAGTGGTGGTGAACGGGGCTGCATCCAGTTGGCAGCCGGTCACTAGTGGTGTCCCCCAGGGATCAGTGTTGGGCCCAGTTCTATTTAATATCTTTATTGATGATCTGGATGAGGGGATCAAGTGTACCATTAGCAAAATTACAGATGACACCAAATTGGGGGGGAGTGTTGATCTGCTGGAAGGCAGGAGGGCTCTGCAGAGGGACCTGGACAAGCTGGAGAGTTGGGCCGATTCCAACAGGATGAACTTCAACAAGGCCAGGTTCCAGGTCCTGCACTTTGGCCACAACAACCCCATGCAGTGCTACTGGCTGGGGACAGAGTGGCTGGAGAGCAGCCAGGCAGAGAGGGAACTGGGAGTTTGGATTGACAGGAAGCTGAACATGAGCCAGCAGTGTGCCCAGGTGGCCAAGAAGGCCAAGGGCATCCTGGCCTGGATCAGGAACAGTGTGGCCAGCAGGAGCAGGGAAGTGATTCTGCCCCTGTACTCAGTGCTGGTGAGGCCACACCTGGAGTGCTGTGTCCAGTTCTGGGCCCCTCAGTTCAGGAAGGGTATTGAGGGGCTGGAGCAGGTCCAGAGAAGAGCAACAAGGCTGGTGAAGGGACTGGAGCACAAGTTCTGTGAGGAGAGGCTGAGGGAGCTGGGGTTGTTTAGCCTGGAGAACAGGAGGCTCAAGGAAGACCTCATCACTCTCTACTCTCAACCCCTGAAAGGAGGTTGTCGCCAGGTGGGGGTTGGTCTCTTCTCCCAGGCAACCAGCAGTAAGACAAGAGGGCATGGTCTTAAGCTCTGCCAGGGGAGGTTCAGGTTAGATATTAGGAAGAAATTTTTTACAAAGAGAGTAATCAGGCATTGGAATGGGCTTCCCAGGGAGGTGGCGGATTCACCATCCCTGTAGGTTTTTAAGATGAGACTGGATGGGGCACTTAGTGCCATGGTCTAGTAACAACAGTGGTGTTGGATCAAGGGTTGGACTTGATGATCTCAGAGGTCTTTTCCAACCTGGTTCATTCTATGATTCTATGATTCTTTCTACAATAGAAGAATCTGGAAATATTGTATTTCATTTGTGGCATGTAGTGGTTTGAGACTTGAAATTGATTTCCAGATTCCCCACAAATTTGTTCAAGAGTGAGAGAAGTTTTCAGACAGACACAACTCAGTATGGGGGAAGGGAATTATATTAAAATTACTAACATAATAAATATTATAATACATATATACATATATATACATATAATATGTATATATATGTATATATATGTAAGTATGAAAACTATAACTAAAGACACTTAAACTAAAGAATAAATAAATACACAGCATTAACACAATTTCTACCAGCCTTGGACCCTCCCACATCAGTTCAGGAGAGTTTTCAGGGCAATAGTTAAAGTCTCTCTCTCTCTCAATCAGGGTTTTGGGGGTCGGGCTGCATGCCCACCAACTGCTCGACCTCCATTGAGCAGCTCCTCCTGGGCTTCCAGGAAACTCTTGTCTCACCAGGTCTTCGCCACAGTTAAGTGTGGTCGGGGGAAACAGTTTTCCTTCTGAAGTTATAAAATGGTAAATCCCCAGGGGATGGTGATCCTTGGAGTTTGAGCCAATGAGCGCTTCTGCAAAATATCAACATATCACAAGCAGAACGGAAGAGAAGGTAGTAGTAGTTGTTGTTGAAGAGGTGACCATGTTATAGAGCCACGAGGAAAAGGGACAGGAGCCCCCTGGGGGCTCTGAGCCCCCCCCCAGCCCTGGCTGGGGGGCTACAGGAACTTGGAACAGTGTTAAGCTGGACTATGTGTCTGTTGCTGAGCTGGGGGATGTTTCTCCACTGTGAGCTGCAGCAAGAAATACTGAAAAGCAGCGGCAGAACAGCAGTGGATGGAGAAAGTGGCAGAGAGCCAGAAGAGATAAGACCAAGCAGCAATGACAGGCATGCAGCAACACAGAGAGAACTCCTGGAAGGAGAGAGAGAAAGAGAAAGAGAACCAGCAGCAGAGAGAGCAGAAGTAAGCTGTACAGACAGAGACAGAGGTTTGGGGTAAGAACTGAACCAAAAGACCCCAAACCCCTCTGAGACCTCCTAGAGAGAGAAGGATGATGGACTTTTAGTCTTGGAATGCTCCAGCACTGCAGAAAGGAGCTGAAAAGCTCGGAGAAGGAATGCGGAGGGGGGTGACCTTGGCCCCCCGCTACTTGAGACAGAGCACGGAGCTCTGCAAAGGGGGCTTGAATCCCCTGAAGATATGGACCATCACGAAGGCTTCTGTACTTCGTTGATATGACCGTGGTGACGTGACCTTTGTCCGGGTGAACGCAGCCCACGGAAGAGAAGACCCTCGCTTGGAGACAATGGACCAAGGGGCTTGGATACCCCCCCTCGTGTGTACTGGCAGAGATCCAGCTACAACTGCTACGTGAAGTGAGATAGGCTGCTGCCCTGAAGACACTGCTGCTCTGAGAGTGGAAAGGATCTCTTCCTTCTTCCCTCCTGGACTTTTATTTGGAGGGGAGAAGAGATTTGATCCATTGTAAATACTTTTATGTCATGGTAGAGATATTTTAATTATTTTTATCAAATATTAGATTTTTATAATTTTATTTCTATATAGAAGAAATTTGTGCATATTTGACTGCTATTTGTCCTAAGTATTTTTGTGGCTCAAGTGGCCACAAACTAAGCATCTTGCAATTTTCAGTAGTAATCCTGAGACTGCTAGGATGAGAAAGCATTTTCATAATCTGTAGTTTTCCTGTGAGAGAAAGAATTCTTCTCCAGGTCAAAAAAACTAACACTGTTTTCCGCCAATTGAGGAAATTTCAGGAAATCAACCTCTCCTGAGGCCAAACATATTAGTTTAAATGAGACAATTTTTGTTCACTTAAAGAGAAATAATGGAGCATGATGTGTGTGAATAGTCTATGTCCTAGATTAATCAATCACTACAAAAAATTTAGTAGGCTGATTTATTTGTCTGTTAACTTATTTTGTTTACTTACTGGCCTTCATCAGAGTACTATAACATCATTAATTCCAGTACTTTATATGAATCTCTAACTGTAATGCTCATGTATACCTCAAAATTAATTTCCTTCTCTTCTGCAATAGTAAATTTTTATACCTGTAGTAAATGCAGTCCTGCTTCTCTTATTTTCTCATTTTGATATAATATGAACATACCCACAACAGCTCAACAGCTGAAACGAAAAAAATAACAGCCTGTGTATTGAAGCATGTGGAGAAACTGGGGCACAGAGAAGTAACAAGACTTCTATGAGACAACCCTGTAAGACGCACCTGACTGCAGAACAAACGTAATGTCTATCAAGTTAAAGTTTCTAAAGTTCCATTTCCATGCCCTATGAGATTTGTTTTAGATTCTTTCTCAACAAAAGTTCACCATCAAGTCAAACGCTAAAGCAGGATTAGCAAGGAAGGAAAATAATGTTTATAGTAACATTTATATGACAGTCTCTGCCAGCTTAATTAAGGATTAATCCAGGTTTGTAATATGTGCTCTTCTCCATGTATGGTCACTTGAAGCTTGCAATAAAATAATTTTGATTTGATCCTACCCTACTTATGTTACTTTCCATGAATATTCAGTCATACATACTTACGGGAAAGAAATATTTTCCAATAGATTTTAAATTAATATTACCTAGTATTTGTGAAGCATATTTACGTTATTACTCTATTGGTTTGAAGAACTATGGTTTGACACTATGAAGATGTAGACACTTCTGAATAATTTTGATATCAAACATGATATGTGTTTAATACAAAGCCTAATCCCGTGAAGACTTCTAAAATTAGTGCACACCAGTGGGAAAGGTCACATGTTACTATTAAGAGTACTAAATACTATACCAGGCAGCAGATATATTCAGTATTCTTGCATCCCTTCTCTGTAATATGAGAAAAAGATACATTTTCTCTAAAAATGTCTGGAGTGCCACTTGACATTAACAATAGCTTTTTCCTTCTGTTGTGTAGTGTTCTTACATAATTGCATAATCAATCCACAAAGCCAAGTTCTTGTGATTTAAAAATCTCTTCCTTCCAGAAGTTCCAGAACCAAATAAATAAGTGCTTTTTAAAATTTGTATATTTCAGCAATGTGTGAATAGCAGCGTAAAACAGAATGACCTTACTGATGCCTTCCAGTACCTGAAGGGAGCCTACAAGGAAGATGGAGAGAGACTTTTTACAAGACTGTGTACTGACAGTACAAGGGGCAATGACTTCAAACTGAAAGAGAGTAGGTTTAAGTTAGATATTAGGAAGAAATTCTTTACTGTGAGGGTGGTGAGGCACTGAAACAGGTTGCCCAGAGAAGTTGTACATATCTCATCCCTAGGAAATGTTGAAGGCCAGGCTGGATGGAGCTGTGAGAAACCTGGTCTGGTGCAAGGTGCCCCTGCCCACAGAAGGGATGTTGGAACTGGATGATCTTTAAGGTCCTGTTCAACCCAAAACATGCTATGATTTTAGGACATACAAGACTGCCTTTTAAATTAGCATCTTTCCATGATCCTGATTTTTTAGAACTTAACTATCTTTTTCTCCTATTCCTCCTAACTTTGCTCACATTATCCAAATTGTTAGGGTGCTTTTAGAGATAGCTGGAAAGTGCCATCTTATTGACTTAATTCATTAGTTAACATTTAGAGTTGTCAGTTTTAATCCTGCAAGCTAAATTGCTTGACTTAGTTTAAGTACTTATGATCTATCAGTTCACTATCATATTTTAATGGATATAGATACTAGTGATAAACAATATGCCTAAGTTGTGTCTTCTATTCAGTTCCTTACACAGCGCAATGTTTTGCAGGACTAATAACTGTCTTCAGTGTAATATTCATTAAGTTGAATATACTGCTTTTGAAAAGTTTCTTGGAATCTTGAAGATATAACTTGGAATTCTTGAAGATATAACCTAAAATCTTGAAAGCTGAGGGTTTCTAGCTGCTTTCAAAAAAAGAAGGCCTGCCGCAGTTGTTTCTAAGTTGTAGGCAGATCTTCAAGTTATTGAAAATCAAGGAATTTTTCAAGTATTAAGCCAGCAATGGGGAAGAAAAAACAAAATTGAAGACTTTCGAAACAATTCTTTAAATCTACACTGCTATTTACAACTTTTCAGAATAGATTTTTAAAATTCTAAAGGTGGAGAAGTATTTGTATTTTAATGAGTACCTTGGGAAAAGCAGTGTCAAGGTATAAATCTTTTCAGAGTTGATTTAAATCTTCAGTTTTACTAACAAATAAAAAGAAGTCCAGAGAAGACCAGAGATTGTACCAGCTCTACTGTCTTCAAGATACCTATATATGCAATAATTTCAGGGATACTTTGTATTACTCGTAACTGGCTGTGCTGGCAGTAGGCGAATTTCAGTTACTGGCATGTGCAATGATAAGAACACACAGGACTATTCCCTGTTGATTGCACTGCCTCTGAAATGCAGTCTAAATGGTGACATTGAACACACTACTCCGGAAGGATTGTCCCAGTTTTTGCTATCAGACTTTCTGTTCCCCAGTTCACACGGGCAGCTTTCTTGCAGCTAAAGGCATCTCTCCTGCATAGTAGGGGACTAAGCTTTCACAGCTGGCAGAAGCAAACATTACAAAATGCACAGCTGAACAAACGTAACATCTTGAATTGCCATAAATACTTGGAGGCAAGAACTGCTACAGCAGACAAAACACCGGTGTTTAGGTTTCAAAGCAGGTTCCCATACTCTTTGATATCTCCAACTTGGAGACTTAGTGATTATAAAGAAGTTCCACCTCTAAGAAGATTTTTTTCTCCTTTCAAGTTATGATATCAATACATAAGGAAATGGTAACTACCATAATGGAAACATACCTATTACAGGCTTAGTGTCCTTTTATTAAAGAGAAACATAAATAACAAATCATTGGTAACAACAATGGAAAATAAAAGATGGCTTTTCTTTCCCTAGGACACTACTGAGAGAAAATAGATATGACCTTATATACACACCCTAAAATTGGATGGTTGGATTGCTGATGGGAAGCGGGACTACAGCAGCTGGTGAGACAGCGGTATGACTAGTAGATGTAGTTGAGAGGGGGCGTGGATAGCCTTTGTGCTGCTCTGTAAATGAACTGCCAGAGGTGAGTTCCATGCCTATGGAAGCCTTACATGCAAGACTCCATAGAATTATAAGGGACCTTGTGTGTCTGTAGCAAGTTCATGTCCTCTGAAGAAGTAAGACTGACTAGAAACCTTTATTAACTGAATGATGTAAGTCACTCACTTCCCAGGGCTGTCACAGTGGAAGCATTAGGAGCACAAAGCATAAGGAGGCCCTTAACCACTAACACCCAAACCATCTCAGTTTAATGCTGGCAGTAATTATCAATTTTCTTATAACCAAAGTGTTGCTGAACTAGCAATGGCAACTGTAAAAAATTAAGGCACTGCAAACATTCCTTCTAAGTGAGATCAGAAAAAAGATAGGAAGACTTTGTTATTTTAAAACAAAAGTATGTGGAAAAAAATGCATAAAAGTTTTAACTTTTTGGTAAGTATATACATAATAGGTATCCTCAACAGTAAAGTAAGGTAACTTAAAGCTTCAGTTAACAAAGGCATTTTCAATATTTATTTCCTATAGCCTTTTTTCATTCATATATATATATTCTTTTATTTAAGAATTATTTTTTTAAAATGACTGTATTCTCTCATGTGACTTTTGGTTCCAGTAAAAATTACTGCTAAAGACTACTTTGTATAGAAGTTAGATAAACACAAACACTTAGGGATGGAATTGCCAGACAACCATTCATCTTTATACCTATGCCTACACAGAACATGTTTGACAGACAGAACAGTGGAGATCATTGTACATTTCTAAGTTTTTTTGGTCATCTGTGTAGAGTGATGGAAGAACTGGACTCAAAGATTAACCAGAAAAAAAACAGACTACATGGTCAATCTTTCTAAAGCTTTTAATTTATTTTAGCAAAATTCAGAGGATGCAATTGGGATTTTTTTGTGGTTTTTGTTTGTTTGGGTGTTTGTTTGGGTGTTTGTTTTGTTGGGATTTTTGTGGGTAGGGTTTTTTTTGGAGGGAAATGAGAGGACAGATCTTCAACACTGAACAATCTCCATTTGAAAATAAGATGATGCAAGAGAGAGAAAGGGGGAAATAAGAAAGAATTCATATTTGCCTTTAAAACTTACCTGAAAAATTGTGGATCTTATTTAGGAACTAAAATTCTTTATCAGAACTATCAGATAAATTTAAGCAACAGTGGAAGCAAGATATTATAAAAAGAATGAAAAATTGTAAATGTCTTCAGAGAAATAGGGATAGCACTCTGGGCAAGATGTGATCTTTCAAAGTGATACTACTTGACATAAAAGAAGCGTAAGTTAAAGGCAAAGAATATCCTCAAAGACCTACAAAGCGGGTAAGAAAATGTCACGTGGAGCAATCACAGATAACCATAGGAAATAGATATCTGGCACTTTATTAATAGAAAGTTCTCCTATCTTACTTGTTTGTAATGGCATTCAAAAGCACAACAGTCTTCTCTGATAGTAATGCTCAACAGGTGGTAGATGATGTTGATATTAGATGTTAGAAAGTCATCTCATTTCATTTGGTAGGAAAGACTGGAATTTCAGAGTATAATATGGCAAGCTGGAAAGTCAAATCTGTTAAGTAGAAGAGTGTAATACAACCAGAAACTAGGTAGTAGTAGCAATAGAAAAGAGATCTGGAAAGCTCTGTATGTAAAACTTGTTTTTCTTAACTGCTTGAATAACATTCTTTATACACTAAGTGACAAATTGCAAAGAGTATGAATCATTTTGCTTCTGACCTATAAAGCCCTAAACTTAAAGGGGGGGGGGGGGGTTATCTCACCTTTTTTCTTGTCTTTAAGAAGTACAGCCTTTCTGGCAGGGACTATAATAGATTCTTCTTGTGCTGCTCTCATTTTGTGTCCACAAAAGAATGAGCTTTTATTCTAGTATAATTACAAAACTGATGAAGTCGAATAGTTTTAATCAAATGATAATCCCAGCACTTTTGGCATCTTGTAGGTGATCTACTAGTTCATTCTCTGCATGTCACTTGTGTGAAGAATCACTTCCTGGTTAACATTCTGTAAGTTAGTGTTTTGGTAGATTTTAATTTTGGAATCTATATTTTTTGGCAACCTAGGTACCTTTGTAATCTATCTTCATTCATAGTGGCTATTCACTAAACATTCTTTTAGTTGTCTGCTGCTAATACTGCTGTATTGGAGTGCTTTCTATTTAACATGAATATGAAAGTCCCCAAAGTGCTATGCATATCTATCTTTCTCCATTTAAAATATTATTAGATGTTTGAGATGGATCCCTTCTATGCATGGAAACACTGAAGTGAAAACCATGATGTAATTGATATTTTATGTTCAGAGTTTTATTCTTCTAAGTATGATAAGCTTAACAGAATTTTTTTAGTCCATGTATCACCGAGATTCTTATCTATGTTTGCATGAGAGAGAGGCTTCCTAGATCATCATGCAGTTTGCAGGAAATATGGATTCTGAAAGTCACAATAAGCACTCTATAATTCTTTAAAATATGCTATTCCAACATTTATAGTCTTTGTATGTTGAGCATTTTGAGACGTGTTTAGTGTAGACGTGAGTTTATTCATATATATATGTTTCAAAAATTGCCTATAATTAAAGTACATGAGCTACTCTCTTAAAACCATAAATATTTACTACTAAGAATTTGTCAGTGAGAATCTTTTTGAGTATGATGGACTTAGGTACTCCTTTGTACTTTGAAAACTAAGGCACATATTTCACTAAGAAAAACCAGAGGAGGATGGGAGACATTATGCACTCCCTAATTTTAAAATTCATGCTTGAAAAAAACAGTTGTTTTATAGTGTTAAATATTCTTTTCTATTATTTCCAGTCAAGCACCTTTCCTTTCTTTGCTTCACAGTTACAGTCATCTGTAACTCTCAAAGTGCTAGTCCATCATCAAACATCTCCGGCTAAGGAAGGTGAGGGAACTCCTACATAGATTTAGAATCACAGAATCATTTATGTTGGTAAAGGCCTCTAAGATCATCAAATCCAACTGTTAACCTTACATTGCCAAGTCTCACTAGGCAATGTCCCTAGACTGCGTCTGGTCACATCTACACATCTACACAGTGACTCTGCCACTTCCCTGAGCAGCCAGTTCCAGTGCACAATAACACTTTCCATGAAGAAATGTTTCCTAATGTTCAAGCTAAGCTTCCACTGGCACAATTTGAGCTTATGTCCTCTCGTCCTATTGCTAATTGCATGGGACAAGAGACCACCCCTCACCTGTCTTTCCTTCCACAACCTTCTTTCAAGTAGTTGTAGAGTGATACAGTCTCTCCAGAGCATCCTTTTCTCTAGGCTAAGTACCCATGGCTCCCTCAGTCGCTCCTTACCAGACCTGTGCTCCAGACCCTTCACCAGCTCCATTGCCCTTCGCTGACGAGATCTAGCCCCTCAATGTCTTTCTTACACTGAGGGGCCCATTACTGGACACAGCACTTGAGGTGTGGCCTCACCACTGCCCAGTACGGGGGGACAGTCACTGCCTGCTGGCCACGCTATGGCTGATACAGGTCAGGTTGCCACTGGCCTTCTTGGCCACCTGAACACACTGCTGGCTCATATTAAGCTGCTGTCAACCGGCACCACAAGTCCTTTTCCACTGGGCAACTTTCCAGCCACCCTGTCCTTGGTCTGTAGAGCTGCCTGGGGTTGTTGTGATCCAAAGGCAGGACCCAGCACTTGGCCTTTTTGAACCTCATTCCGTTGGCCTCAGCCCATTGATCCAGCCTGTCAAGATCCATCTGCAGAGCTTCCCTATTCTCCAGCAGATTGTCGCTCCCGCCCAACTTGATGTCATCTGTAGAACTGTTGCTAGACAGAGAGAAGAGACATTTTGTTAGTGGATTTAATAAATATTTCCTGGCAACAGAACAGTGGGTTCCATTCCTGACTCTGGACTCTGAAAGAATTTGAATGTGTATTTGGATGAAAGATGAGGGCTCCTTTCGTGCCAAAAAACACTTCAGCAAATGTGATTTTTTCCTTAAAATCTTGGTTATTCCGGAAATTAGAAAAAAACATTAACACAACCGGATACAAGAGAAATATACTTTGTTTTGTCTAACTCTTTTTAAAAAAAATACCAGTGCTGTTTTGTCCATCTGTTAAAATTCAGCCTAAGGAAGAATCCTGGCACAGAAGAAATATAAAATTTAAAATCTGTGTGTTTTTGCAGCTGGAAAAAAATTTCTTCCCCCTTTTTTCAGGAATTCAAATGGATTTTACTGTTAGATGATAAGAAAAAGTTGTTAATTCCCATTTACAGCATGATGATGATGTCACTATTGTTGTCTGATAAAATGCCACCAGCACATTCTCTGGTGAGAGAAAAAAGTAAGAAAGAACATGATAACAGTGCTGAGTTGGACCTTCACTTTTATTTGCTCAGCCACCTGCTGCTTCAGATCTATATAAGGAATATGCCTGCCTTGCAGCCAACAGAGAAGTACAAGATAGTCAAGCTATCCACAGTTTAGCTTGTTTATGTGAAGCAGTCTGGTAGCAGCAGCATGGAGCCCTATCTGAGTCAAGGTAATCAGTTGAGAGTTGATTAGCTTATGCACTGAGCTTCGAGACCCATTCCATTGCCTCTGCTTTCTCTTTTAAAGGTGGTTTGGGCATTCCTGTCCTGAACTACAGGCATACTTTAAAAGATGCTATTATACCTGAGAAAAAAATAAATTTACAACTTACTAAATTTTCCAGATGTGTTTAGTTAAAATATTTTATATTTCTTGCTTTCTGTATTCAAGTATTCAAGGACTACAAGCTTTACAGTATTTGTGTTTCATATGCCATAAATATCTGAGCTTCTCAAGCAGAAAAGGTAATACTTATTTACAATGATCATGCTTTTTTTTTCATGTTTCTCAGTTTCTAAGTCACTGAACGGTTTACCCTTAAAGCAGCCAACTCTCCTCTGTAAAGATATTTTTCATTAACAGAGAGACAGATTGTCTTCCTCAGCAGTGCTGCCCACTCCAAGCAGATCACTAAAGAACCATGGAGAGCATATGCTCGGCTATGACAGTGAATGCTACACAAGCATTTTTTCTACTGTTGTGAAATGTGGCTGTTAACATCTCTCCATTTTTCTCAGTACACTCAAGGACTTATTCAGTTGCTAATGCTGTTTGAGTCATGGAATATCTTTGCCTACCACATGGAAACAGGAGGAAAAACATGGAACATATGCTTTTATAAGGAGACTATAAGAGAATATACAAATAGCAATGGTGGAATTCTAGCAGTACCCAGAGAACTATGGAGCAAAATCTTTCACAGGGGAAGGAAATGAATTATAATTTTCTTCTAACTTTTAGAGTTCAAGTCATAAATATAAAGTTTGAATTTTAGTTTGGGGAAACAATCTAACATAATAGAAATTCTACTGTTAATTAATAAAAGATTTTACATAATTCTGTCTTTAAAACTGTGGGTCTTTAAAAATGTGGGTCCATTCATTTTGCATAGAGACTTGGATACTTGTACTTACAGGGAGTCATGTATGCTGCTTTTACTTTGAAATATGATGCTAGTTAGGGATTACATGTATAGAAATGCAGAGTGAACAGCTAGTGTCTCAGAAAACAGTAGAAATTCATTGTTTAAGTTGTAAATATGGATAAATGGACAACTAATAATCCTTAAGGATGAATGTTATTAGTATAGAATTCATGCAGGCTAGGCAATGTAAGCAGTGAGTGTTGACATTGCACTGTTTCAGCTGCGGGATCCAGTGATCACTTCTAACAAGGCAAAGACTTTGATTAACTATAAAAATTAGAGCTAATATCTAAGGAAGGAAGTTAACCTAGCAACATTTTTAACCATCTTTAAGAATTCTGTTATGATTCATTATTTCTGCTGTTTAAATGAGATCCTACTAGTTTCAGTTCTATAGAAGAGACCAGATCTAAAGCCTACACATGTCTGATAATCTTTCCTAAGCAAATCTGTGTGCTTCCCTGACCCCAAGTGTCCAACAGAACAAAGAAATCAGAAGTAAATCACCTTTGTGGGGTGTGATGGGCATCAAGACAACTGTTTGACCTCTGACCTGTTTGGTAGTGCTTTTTGTACTGTTCTTCAGCTTTTATCATATGATGCATTGATCCATGGTCATTGAGATAAAAGGTGATTTCTTTTGGTGAAACTGAAAGAGAATGCAATCATGCAGGTCACCTCACTTTCAGTCATAAATCAAACAAAGCATTCTGTGACAAAAATAAAAAAATCTCATACTGCTCAAAATTATTTATCTTGCTTATACAAGATAATCAATTCAAACCTCAGAGAGAGGTCACTGCCTGTGGTCATACTTCTAAAGATATTATACTGGCGTCTAGCAGGAACATGTAACACTGCAGAGCTTGCAGGATTATTTCTGTAACATTTAGAATAAGCAATAGAGCCATTTTAACCATGTTATTTTTAAAAAAAAATTTACAACCTAATAAATGATTAAAACCTAATCTATCTGCACTGGTAAGCAGTTTCCTGAAACTTTTAGGTGACTATTACATACTTAATTTTTCCTACCTATTGTAATTTACTCTGTGATTCGGCAAAATGATTAAGCTTATGTAGTCTTCTTGATTTCTTTGAGGTCATGTACAATCTCAAGCTCTGATATACACCTCATTAACTTAGGGAACTGAGATCCAAATATTAATCTTACAGGGTTGCATCCCTCAAGATATATCTTGGGTTTGAGTTAGTCTTCTGAGTACAGACACTATGGCATGGTTTTCCCCATAGAATTAATCTTAGAAAGATGGTATGAAAAGGTTGCAGTTTAAGAATTTCTCTTCAACAAAAGAAAGAAGATGAAACCAAAGGATTTTTCAGGAACTCTTTTTCAGTAAATTACAAACATATCAGGATATGATGAAATCTAACTAGATTATTCAATGCCAGAGAGGTTTTTTCATTGTTCGGAAGGTTCATCTAGTCATTTCTGTTCCCCAAATTCTTTTTTTCTAAAGCCTCAGTGGTGTAGTGATGGGCAGAAGAATATTCTATTTTCCATATAACTACTTTTCAGTACAAAAGAGCTATAGTTTTCTCAGTTTAGTCTGAGTGTTACTTCTGATCAATATACAGTGCTTTGCATGTTCATCATAGTAAGCCAGCTTTGTATACCACAATACCTATTGTATGGACATCTCTTCAGTCTTTTATATTCCTTCCAAACTTTCATTCAAAGTTGAGGTTCTATACAAATTAAAATTTCAACCACTTTTAACAACATTAATAGAAATATTTGAAAATAAGGATTGAACATTCCCTTTACTGACATGGATTGCCTATATAGTTTACATATCCTGTCTCATGTAACCCTAACAAAAGCAGCTAATAATCTGCCAAAGCTGTTGATAGCAACTAATTCATGAATTCAGTGCTGAGATTTTAAATTTTTACTTTTCTCAACTAACTTGCCACACCCTGCTGTCTAATCTGAATGCTGCATATGATTATGTACTGTAAAGTACAATTTTAGGATTATGCTAAATTTATCAACTACAAATCCAGAGTTTTCTCCTTCACTACCTCTAATATTAAACATGTAATATTTCTTCTTAAATATCAGTGTATATTAGAAATTATTGTACTGAAATCAATGGAATTAATTGTCTCATTTTAATACAAGTAGCAGTAGAATCTAATTCTGACATACATTTTCATTTTTCCTCTGGTTCAGGTGTCTTACTTAGATTTTAAAAAGTAGAGAGTCAAATTCAAACGGCTAGTAGATTCTATGAGCTAAATTCTATAAATAAACTGTGAGAATGCAAATCTTTGAGCTAGTACTCTTCCTTGCAGATTTAATTCAATATAGGCAGAATAACACTGCCAAAAATTCTCTAGGGAAATACCAAAGTCCTTAAGGTACAGCCTTACTAATAAGATTAAAAGATTTTTTTTTTCTTTTTTGTGTCTTACAGGAAATAACTTAAGTGTCAATGATATTTTAAATTATGGATAATAATAATATATGAATGATTCATTTGAAGTAACATTAAAAGGTCTTCCTTTTAAGGTTACCACATAGAAGTTTCCTGTTACAACAAAAAAGACTACAACTTTCACTCCTGCTTGAGTAAAACTATGCTAAAACATGAAGAAATTCCCCTAAAATATTTCTGCTGTCCTGTCTGTTGAATCTCAAATCACAACTCAGTGGGTGCCTTGTCCTCAAATCAGTGATAACAGAACATGTATGATTATTACACGAACAGTGAAGGGCTCGTGGTACAGAGTTCACAGCCTTATGTATCACAGCTTTTTGTATGTTCCACAAACTTTCCCTTCAATATAGTAAAACTGGATGTAGCTGAGGGCATTGGCTTGAGAATGAACTCTGAAAGGGGCTGACCAGGGCTGTGTAGCTGAAGACTCTCATAGCCTGAATAAATCATTTAGCTTTTCCTGGGCAAAGTATTTCCTTGAGGATAAGTGGAAGCTGATGTGCCAGTTGGCATTGAGTTTCTGAAATGAATAAAACACTACCTGGTATTCTTTAACATCTCCTAGTCTGTTTTATCAACTGCCAGCAAACATATCACATTCTATAGACAGCCAAGAGATAAATTCTCTCAAACACAGTGTATTAGGATAAATAATGTAACATATTATTTGAAAAATCAATAGATCAAAGTAAGTGGTTTTGGTGTCTCACAGATCCAAACAAAAAATACATTATAAATCAGATTAAGCACTAGAATTCTGTGAGAAAAGTCCACCACGTAACAGTAATTATTCATTTACTTGCTTTGTCCTTCCTTGCCAGAATTTCCTCTTTGAAGAGTATACCAACTAGAAATAATGCTGACATTTGTTTTCAAAGTCTTTTCATCATAACTGCTTTCTAAATCATAAGCAAATCATAAAATTCACAGGAAGTGAATATCAGTACCTTTCCAAAATCTAAGTATTAAAAAAAAAATGATTTATAGACATACTATTTTTCAATAATATGTGCAGTTTTCTTATGGCAAGAGGTTTTCAAGATTGATTGCATAATTACAAAAAATATTTTTTACACATGAGAAAATTGCACTGTCATCTGCATTCCATCAGAAATGCCTGCTCAGAAGGGGTTGAATTCATCATCACAGATGTTCACCAACAAAGTAAGACTTACTTTTTCCCAAATTAAATAACCTTCTCCTTTTTTATTTCCCTAATTAAGGTTTCGTCCTCAGAGCTACCTCACTGAGGGTGACCCCACCCTGTGATGAGATCTTCAGTGATGACGTGATTTCTGTGCAGATCTTGAACTATTGTCAATAAAGCTTTCTGGATTTCCTAACTATGAAATTAATTGAGTTGTAGGCAAGCTAGTAATAAAACAGTTAAGGATATGGAGATTATAAATTATAAAAAGCTTGAGCTTCCACTCTTTAGCTACTTCAATGTAAAATTATCCAGATCTTCTTGGAAGTGTAATACTAGAAGGTCAGTGGAGTAAATAAGGGCCTCATTCTGTGAATAACAATGGGAAATAAATATATTTTTCTCCCTCAGGAACAACAGCTATAATCATGGGCTTCCAGCTTCCTTCTTTCTGGCTTAATAAATCTTAAATTCCTCTTTTTTTTTGAAAATAGGAGTTGCTATCCTACTTTCCAGGCAGGTAGCAGATCTTGTGGGGTTAAATACCTAACCAGACTGAGAAAATAATTTGACTCAGATCTCATGTTATTATAAAGAGAGGACATCACCACATTTGCTGACTAGACATGCTCAGAAACAAAATTGGTTGATGAAAACAGATTGCTTTTTGACAATGAATACACTCTGTTGAAGCTCTTGATTTGAGAAGAATTCAAGAGGAACTTTTAAAATCTGTTTGATATTCATGGATTTTTGAAATCTGACAGCCCTCGGCAGCCAGTCAAGTGGGCATTGCCAGGGGCAGCAGAGGAGATTTAAATGGCTCCAGGGAGTACAGAGAACAGGAAAGGGTGAATGGGACATAGTGCGTCAAAAGGACATGACAATTCATACCCACAGGGAGGAGCAGGAAGAGCTGAACCATCCTCCCAGCTACTGAGGTGACCTCACTTTTTGGGGTGTTTTTCCCTTTTTTTTTTTACTTGCCCAATTTGACTAGGCCCATCAATGATTTACATGTGGTTGAAAGCCACTGCTAGCAGGAGCGTGGTGACCCAGACAAAGTTCCCCAGAAGGCATGCAGCTGTCCAGATCTCTGGCTGTAGAGAGTATCCGAGCCTAGTGTTGGTACTGAAGGACAGCAGAATAAACACCTGCATGCAGTGTGATCTGCTCTCTCTGGTGGCAGAGCTTAAAGAGGAGGTGGAGAGGGTGAGGAGTATCAGGGAGTGCAAAAGAGAAATAGACTGGTGGAGTTGCACCCTTCCATCTTGAGAGAAGCTCAGCAGATGGAAGGTCAGCAAGAGTTGGAGAAGCCCTGCCCCTCCTGCCATCAGGCAGAAGGAAGAGACCTAAAAGATAGGGGAGAATGGAAACAGCTCCCTTCTTAGGGAGGTAGAAGAATCCCCTCCCAGCTTCCCTTGCCTTCCCAGATGCCTTTACAGAACAGATATGAGGCCCTGGTTCTCAAGGGTCAGGCAGATGACAGTGGAGAAGAAGGCCTATCTGGACAGTCTACCAGGTCAACACAGTCAACCAGATGAAACTCAGCCTCAGATATTAATTAAAAAGGAAGGATAGTTGTAGTGCATGACTTGCTTCTGAGGGGAACAAAGGTATGCTGACCAGACCCATCCCACAGGAAAGTCTGCTCCCTCCTTGAAGCCTAGGTAAGGGATATTACCAGGATACTCCCTGGACTAACTCAGCCCACTGATTACTACCCACTCTGGTTGGGTAGTACTACCCAACTACTGGTTGTCCAGGTTGGCAGCAACAAGGTTGATAAGAGTAGTACCAGGGTAATCAAAAAGGACTTCAAGGCACTGGGTCACCTGCTTGAAGGGACAGGAGTACGCATGGTATTGTCCTCAAGTCCTCCCATACCAGGGATGAGTGCTGAAAGGAACAGGATGTGATCAATAAGTGGCTTAAAGACGGGTGCTATCGGTGGAATTTGTGGTTTCTTTGATCATGGGGAAGTTTATATAGCACCAGGGCTGCTGGAGATAGATGGGATTCACCCATCTAGGAAAGGAAAAAGGATTCTAGCCTGTGAGTTGACAGGGCTGATTGAGAGGTCTTTAAATTAGGTTTGAAGGTGAAAGGGATGAGACCAGGCTTGCTAGAGATGAGCATAGGGGTGGCATACCAGAGTCAGGGGCAAAAACAGCAGCCCAGCTGAAGTGCATGCACGCAGTATGGGTAACAAACGAGGAGCTAGAAGCCATCATGCACCAGAACCATGAAGTAGTTGCCATCACAGAAATATGGTGGGATGACTGGAGTGCTGCAGTGGATGGCTCCAAGAGCTTCAGAAGGGACAGGCAAGGAAGGAGAGGTGTTGGGGTAGCTCTGTATGTTAGGGAGTCTTCTGACTCTATAGAGCTTGAGGATAGGGGTGATATAGTACAGTGCCTATGTGTGAGAATCAGGGGGAAGGCTAATAATGCAGATATCCTGGTGGGATGTCGGGGGTGACAGCGGGTCTGTCAGCACCTTGGCACATACTGATGAAGCAATAGATGTTGACCAGATCAAAGTATACCCCTGAGATGGACTGAAAAGAGAGGATTGAAAATGGAGGCCCTGATCCTGACAACATACTGATGCACCCTGAAGAAGCTGTCCTGTGGGAACAGAGAACGCTGTCTCATGAGAACAGGAACACTGTCTCATGAGAACAAGGACCTGTTTTGAACGAGAGTGGTTGGGAAGAACATCAACATGAGAGAAAAATAAGAGCAGGTGCTCGGGACTGTTGTGGGAAAGAACTGGGCTGTTTTGAGAAAGAGCAAAGTTGTTGTGAGAAAGTAGAGTTTAGAAAATGCACCTATTAGCTGTAAGAATTCTGGTGTGAAAGTTTGAACTGTCCTATCCATGTGCATTACGTGTGTTCAAAAACTGTACTTAAGGGGCTGCGCAGCAGCCCCGGCTGTCCCTGCTTTTTTCTTGGAATAAACTTTGCTGGAACCTTTTTTTGTGTCGCTTTGGCCGTTCCGACACTTATCAGCGACAGTGGGACTCTGTTATATCTGATTCAAAAACTTCCTTGAAAAGCAGGCTTTAAAAAGAAAGGGGCCCAGGGAGGCTGGACGTATTTTATGAAAGTAGTCTTGAAGATGCAGGAGCAGGCTGTCTCTATGTGCCAAAAAATGAACCAGCTGGGAAGAAGACCAGTCTAGCTGCACAGGGAACTTTTGCAGGAACTCAGGGGGAAAAAAGAGGGTGTTTCGTCTTTGGAAAAAGGGGCAGGCGACTCAGGAAATGTTTAAGGATGTTAGGTCATGCAGAAGGAAAATTAGAGGCAAGAGCTCAATTAGAACTTAATCTGGTAGCTTCTGTAAAAGATAATAAAAAGTATTTTATAAATGCATTAATAACAAAAGGAAATGGAAGGAAAACTTCAATTCCTTATTGGATGTGGTGGGGAATAAAGTCACCAAAGATGAGGAAAAGGCTGAGGAACAGGTGACACCAGGGTGGGTAAGACTGTTGATCTGCTGAAGGAGAGGAAGACTCTGCAGAGGGATTTGATCAGGCTGGATAGATGAGCCAAGACCAATGGCTTGAGGTTCAACAAGGCCAAGTGGCAGGTTCTGCACTTTGGCCACAATAACCCAAGACAGTGCTAGAGGCCGGGGGAAAAGTAACTGGAAAGTGGCCCAGTGGAAAAGGACCTGGGGGTGCTGGTCAACAGCAGCTGAACATGAGCCAGGAGTGTGCCCAGATGGCCAAGAGGCCAATGGCATCCTGGCTTGGATCAGCAATGTTGTGGCCAGCAAGGCCAGGGCAGTGACTGTCCCCCTATACTGGGCACTGCTGATGCTGCACCTCAAGTCCTGTCTGGGCCCCTCAATTCAGGAAGGACATTGAGGTGCTGGAGCATGTCCGAAGAAGGGCCGTGAAGCTGGTGAAGGGTCTGGAGCATAAGTTCTGTGAGGAGCAGCTGAGCAAACTGGGGTTGTTTAGCCTGGAGGAGGCTCAGGGTTGATCTCCTGAAAGAAGGTTGTAGCCAGGTGGAGGTTGATCTCTTCTCCCAGGCAACTAGAGACAGGACAAGGACATAGTCTTAAGCTGTGCCAGGGGAGGTTTAGGTTGGACATTAGGGAAAATTTCTTCACAGAAATTATTAGATGTTGAAATGGGCTACCCAGTGAGGTGGTGGAGTCACCATCCCTGGAGTTGTTTATGTAAAGACTGGATGTGGTGCTTAGTGCAATGGTCTAGTCTACATGGTGGTGCTTGGTGAAAGGTTGGACTCAATGATCTCAAGGGTCTTTTCCATCCGAATTGATTCTGTGATTCTGTGATGGTTAAGCATTATTCTTGTCAACATTTCTACACTCCTAAATAAATTAAGGAGATATATGTAAACATTTTTGAAAGATATTTTTTTGTAATTTTCTTCCCAGATTTGCCTAGAGGTGAAAATGGAAATTATGAAATTAAATTCATAATCTACTTTTAAACTATGTTCTCTTTTGTTTCCTCGTGAACTCAGGAAGATCTGAAACTATTTCTAATTTTGGTTCTAGCTTATCAACAAAACATTTTAGATATATTTAAATAAATTCTGCATACGCATCTAACTGAGTGAAGTAATACTGTTCTAAAAACCTTTGTTTGTTTTGAACAATAACTTTTCACCTATTTGAGCAATAATGAAATATGATATTTGTAAGTGGTAGTGTCTGAAATCAAATTAAAGTAGTCTCATTAAAATTGAGAGTAGATTTTGGCTTTTGATGCAGTCTTTATTACTGAACATCAGCATAAACAAAGGCAGATTTTAACTCAAAATCATTATTTTATCGTTAGTCAAAATTGCATATAATAAAAATATAGTTTCATCATAATGATATTACTAAACTACTGACAGTGTGAGTGGTAGTTAGTTCAAGGTGCAATGTGAAACACACCAAAGCCTTAGTAGAATGAGGACAATTCAACTTCAATTTATTTTTTTTTTAATTAAAACGCACTTTGATTTAAGCTTAATTTGAAATTACTGAATATGTTTAAAAATTGAGTAGGAATAAATGTCCTTCTAAAATTTTGCTGTGAACTTTACTTCAGCCATGTTTTGTTTAGGAAGCAACAAATACTGTGGTCAAGTTAGGGATGGTAATATATACCATTAAATTTACTTTATATAATTAATACATTGAATATGGAAAATAATTACATTTTCTTAGGGAAAACGAGAACTTACAAGACTGGCTATGTTGCTGTTTTAAGTTGATAAAAATTAGCATGTTGAAGGAGAATTGCACATTCTTAATTGTAACTCCCCATTACTCCCACACATTAATGTGTAATTCAAGTCTTGGGCATTACCAACTCAGGAAGTAACCCTAAATTACTGTCTGCTTGTAGCTTCTCTTGTTCATCTTGCTGTCCTTACTAAACAGAGTAAATCAAGTCAGTGGAGCTGCTCAGAGGATTTTATTCAGGGGATAATAAAATCCAGCTAGATTTTTAGTGTGACACATTTTTCCATTCTTATCCATAATTCATTTGTGCAAGTGGGCTTTTCTGCATTTTAATAAACAACATGAAAGAAAGAGCTATTCTCATGACATTTGCAGAACAACAAAGGAGTGTTGAAATGTTTACAGTAGCCCTTTCTCGTGATATGTTTAGGCTGATTTCTCTGATAAAGGTACTTAGTTACCCAGTAAACACCAATTATTTAATGTTACAGCAGTCTTGATTTTTTATTCTCTGGCAAACCAAAATGCAAAAAAAAAAAAATATTTTATTAGTATGGTATTTTAATTAGTGATTATTTTTTAATAATCACCGTTATTTTTTAGTACACTGTTTGTGTACGGTTCAGTAAGTAAAATGGCATTGTAAAAAGGCCCGGAAATTCTGTCTCATGAAAAGTGATGTTCAAGCAAAACAAGAGTAAGAAAAGAGAAAAGCGACTATATCGTTGAAATAACACCATGTGGAATCCAAACCACTGAATCATTTTTTAAAAAAATGTTGTAAATAAATGTCAAAAGGAACTCTTTACTAACATTTTTAGCAGTAAGTGTTCAAGGCTTTCCTATAGGAATGTTGACCACCACATCCAAGGTTTTATATATATATTTGAGAGTCTTTTTTTAAACTGTGCTGCATCTGATGTACCATTTTCAACAAAACTAAGTAAATCTAAAGAGAACAGAAACATCCTTCAGCAGCATGGATCAACATGGATATATTAAAACATTAGGTGATGGGCCAAGCACAGTTCTAGAGACCACTAAATAATGAATGTGTAGTACATCTGCTACCTCCCAGTGGCTAGGAATGGGAAGTGTTTCACTCATGAGCATTGACATGAAGGTATACTTCAAAATCAAGGGATAGCAAATGATTGAACTTGATAATATTTATAAAAATACCATTTTTATGTTTACTGTAATTGATTAGACTTGAGGATATTGGGGTGGGAGTTCTTCTTTGTGCCAAGATACAGCAGTAAAAATTTAGTATTTCTGTCTGTAAAAAAGACCACAAATGCAAAAAACTGAAGGCAATCTGTCTATTGTCACATGCTTAATGAAAATTGCCTGCAAATTCATCACTGATATTTTGTACTCTGGCTCCAGTCCTCACTTGCAATCCAACCTCTACATAAAACTGGGAGAGTTCAATGCCTGAATGAGTCTGGGATCTGCTGAAATCAGTGGCTTTTTTAATTGCTGGAAGTTACTTGAACACCCACTTCTCTTTTGTGTTTCTCATAAATTATTGAGAGATATTCAGAGCCATGAGTAGGATTGGGATGTTTACCAAGCTGGGCTTGCCATTTACATTGTCACAGTGGGAACTGAGCATCCAGATACGGAAGGAAAAAGTTGTAGTGATTTATAAATGAATGGAAATGTCCACGTTCAAGGCAAACTCATTTTAGATCATAAAGATGCAAAAGTGACCCTTTTCATCACACTGTTGAAAATTATATGTTCAGTAATCTTGAAATGCAATTGCTAGGTGGTCAAAAAGATTTCTTAGCATCAAGTAAATTCCCAGTGATAACATATAATGTTGCATAAGTCTGTCTCACATTGATTTTAGCAGAGTAATAATGCATCAGCTGCTATTGTGGATAAACAAAATTCCACTTTGCTTTAGTTGCCAACTTTATGAATACTAAATATACAGGATTTAGCTTAGTTGAAAGGATTCTTTGAGAGCCAGCAATAAATTACCTCTGTTGTGCACTACCACGCTTCTTTCTCAATATTCCTTGAATTTTGACTTTTGGCATGAGAAAGTCATTGCCTGAGAACTTTCAGGGTGGCTTTGAGTTAAGTTTTGGGGCTATTCATCTGTGGTTAGGTAAGTTCTATTTCGTCCCAACTTGGGTTTATTTTGGTTTTTCTGAGTCAAGCAAATGCTTTTAGTGAAAGAATGTAGAAAAAGCCAAATTAACTTATGGAAGAACAAACCAACAGACAGACTTTTTTTACTGCATGAGCACAGAACAGCAATTTCACAGAAATTAATATTCTTTATGAAAAATGTTAGTGGGACAGTAACATCTCTACTAATTTTTTTGCTCTAAATATCCTACTCTGCTAATACAGGCTCCATGTGCTCTTCCTATTCTTATCACTTAAGCTTGAGTGCCTTCAAGTAATGCATTAAACAAATTGATTGCAATCTCTTACGTGCTTATCGTTTCATTTTTTTTCCACTGAGAGGAAAGCACATGCAGATGGAAAGTGTCTTCTGTATTTTTATGTACTATTGATGTGCACAAATAGAGATATCAATCTGACTGATCTATGTGTCAGTCCATCCAATACGAAGCCAGATTGTGGGAACATATTTTCCAGTTGAAACAGGAAATTGTGAGGTTTGTGACAGTCAATAGTTCACATGGTTGTAGTCATGGGCCAGTCTGTGGGAGTACATTATCCTCTGAAAGCACAAACGAGCTCTGTCTTTATTTCTAGCATTTCATTGTGCTAGAGGAATGAAGTTGTTGAATATGGGCCTTATGAGGATCCAAACATAAGTGTAAATCAGTGAAATACCAAAAAATTCAAAGTTGCAAGTATGACTTAGAGGTCAGTTTCCAAATGGGGATATTTATTAAAATTCAAGAGTTATTTTTCTATTCTGGATCCTGGGAGTTTAATTGTTGTGATTGTTTGCTATCATACTGTTCTTCCACTGTCAATGTCATAAAAATATTTATTTTATACTTATTAGATCCTCATCTCTATTTTAGTGTAGCTACAGAGATGACTGTCACAACAATTGAAATGAACCAATGTGAAAACACGAGTCGTAAAACTGGCAAAAGCATATGAATTACCTAAAGTAATTGTTTGTATTTAATTTCTATGTTTAAAATCAATGAATTCCCATTGCAATTATGATAATATTTTTAAAGAATTATAACATTTTCATTTGAAACTGGTATCTATTGAAATGCTAAAAAGTAGAAGTGAATAGTGTCAAATAGCAGACACTTCTTAAGAAATGCATTAAATCATTGTTGGAGGTAACCTTTCACTGAAATACATCATAACAATAAAGATAAAATGTGTTAAACTTGCTTGGGATTATTTCTTGGTGAGGAAGAAAATGGCAGAAGGTGTAAATCAATTATACCATGCCTAGACGTACAGCTTACAATCAGATCATGCACCGAGCACTAACCATCTTTTGTATTGCATGACAGTTTCTTTTGTGGTGTGTTGGGATTTCTACATTTATGTGACCACTGACTGGGATTCTTGTTCAGACTCTCCAGTCAAGCATTGTGATGGTGGTGGCCAGATGAGGTGACTGTCCGTGCAGTGCCCTCACTGAGTCAAGCTGAATTCACAGAGTCACAGAATGGGTCAGGTTAGAAGGAAGATCTGGTCCAACCTCTCTGCTCAGGCAGGGTCATTCCAGAGATATGGCACAGGACTCTGTCTAGATGGTGCTTAAATATCTCCAGTGAGGGAAACTCCACATTCTCTCTGGGCAATCTGTTCAGTGCGTGGTCACGTGCGCAGTGAAGAAGTTCTTCCTCATGTTCAGGTGGTACTTTCTGTGCATCAGTTTCTGCTTGTTGCCTCTTGTCACGTTGCTTAACACCACCAAGCAAAGCCTGGCTCCATCCTCTTGGCACCCCACCTTCAGATACTTATAGACATAGATGAGGTCGCCTCTCATTTGTCTCTTCTCAAGGCTGAACAGGCCCAACTCTCTCAGCCTTTCCTTGTAAGAGTCCAGGCCCCTAATCATCTTTGTTGCTCTTCTCTTTTACCAGTCATGATTTTATAGATGTCTCATGTCATCTTGCCAGTCTAGGCCATGGAGACCTATTTTATTTTGTCAATCCTTTTATGGAAGATTTTTTTTGTCTTTAATCATCCTTTTTACCCCTATGTCATATTTTTTCTGTTCTACTGTAATATTCTTGAGACAGAAGAACCAAACCACAGGCACTGTTTGCAGGTGCTATACAGATTTATATCTTCCCATAATGATGTTCTCTGTTTTATCTTCTGCTCCTGCCTTGATTATTCCTAACATTTTGTTTGCTTTTTCACTCCTGCTTCACACTGAGCTGACATCTTATGAACATTTTCATAAAGTGACTTTCTTTTGTAAGCCTTTTATTATTCTAAAATATATTTTCTGAATGGTAGCAACTATCTCATAAACCTATTACTGTGACATACCCTAGCTTCCCAATCGTTGCCATGGCTCACATTACTTTTTAAAAGCTATGTTGCTGGCAGTAATATGCTTATTTACTAGACTGACCATCTAACAATGCCACTAGTAGGGAGGATATTACAACTCCACCCCTTAAAAGAACAATGACAAGGAAAATTATAGAATCACTGAAAATTGGATATCAATGGGGCAATGAAGCTCAGGGCCCCTTCCTTAATCAGCACTGCCCTCTGATGATACCTTAGTAAGTAACTGCCTGTCAGTCATGATTAGAGACAGATGATTTCCTCACAGCCCAGCCAAAAGCCCCACCTTGTCTTTAAGGCTTGATCTCAACAATCTGCAACTGCAAATTTGCAATGGAGAATAGGTCATTCCAACTGTAAGCACAAAGCACAGTTACTGCAGGAAAGAAATGTACAAATGAGCTAGAAATAATGAATCCTTCTTTACAGAGAAGAGGCTTCATGAATCCTCTCCTTTTGACTGCTGCATGTTCTATTTTTGAGACCAAACTGTTCCTTGTTTATGATGAAATGAAATAATTTGATAGACAGATGACAGGCATACTGTGTACTAGAAGAGCAGCTGTTTGCAATAACATAATACATTCTGGCAAAACCAAGGGTATTGAAATCAGCTGCTAGACACTTTCCAAAGTAATGCCATTAGGTTTCTATCCTAATTCTTGAGAGTACAAGTCAATTTCTTGATAGTAAATCTTTGCATTTTATTTTATAGCAGCTGAATTAGGCTCCCACTTCTTAACTGCCTTGTAAGAAAATCTTCATTTTTCTGTGAATTTAGAAAGTTACACCAAATACCAGAAGTTTATTAATGGCTCCATTATAATATCCCAATGCTTAAAAAACTAACCAGTGTGAACTTTTGAGTTAATTTAGTACCTTTTTGTTTATTTGCTTGTTGCATGTGTTTCTCATTAATGACTAAATAGACCAGATTATTTTATGTATATAATTCTTTGAGATTCTTGTCTGATTGGTAGAAAAACACTTTTCATGCTTTGTTAGAAAAGTAAATGCATACTCAAGTCCTCACCTTAAAAGATTTGAAACAAAATTTAATTAACAGAATATAAAGACTCCAAAAGACATAGTCTTTTAAATATTGCATGTGCATGGTAACCATGTATCTCTAAAACAACAAATACAAATGGGAAGTATAGTTTGACAGGTCTAGAATTCTCTTTTATATCTTTATAGGAAAGTAGAAGCAGATGCTGAAATACACCTCATGCAGGCCCCACATTCAAGAGGTCTTGAACCAATCCTTCTACTCAGGTTGGGGGAGGTAGGTCAGTAAGTCTGTGGTTCAAATGCCCTTATTCAACTTCTACCTGGCTCATTTTACATTTCAACTTATGTCCTCTGCCAAGTTATTTTCTCTAGCTTGGCGTCACATTAACTGCCCTTCCATAACTGGCTTGAGGTTGGTTCGTATCTACTTACAACAGGTTGTACAAGAAGGCTGTGGTAAAAGGACTGACCTTGAAAAACTGATTTTTTCCATGGATCTCATGTTGTATTTAAAAATTATTGTATTCATGATTATTTATGGGGTTATACTTGCCAGTTGCCCATATAGTTTAACAAATAAATGTGCCTGTGATATCTCTGCTACAGGTCACTTTCTTAAGAGAGCACCTGCAAAGCAGAATCATGATCTTTAGCATCATCTCAAATCTTCCTCATTTTCTTTCTCATTACCTGGAATTTTTCTTCACTTATCTTTACCCTTGAAGCTGATCTCTAGTTTGTCAAGGCTGTCTTAGTGATCAGTTATGGTTCACATTATGGTTCACATTCCAAAGCAGGTGGAATTGCTCTCTGGAGGTACCTTTCCCAGCGACTGTAGAGGGGGGGAGTCTAAGAAAGCAGCTTACACTACATCCCTACTACGTAGACAAAAATAAGGAGCAATCAAGTCCTCACTTCAAATTTATAGCTAGAAGTCCTTTCCAATATATAAATACTTTGGTTTGGAACATGGACATAAGCATTCAGGGATAGATGAAACTGGGATGGTTGGAGGGGGGGATGTTTTTCTTTTTTCTTTTCCCTTTTTTTGGTAAGGGAATGCTTATTTTAAACCTGCAGATCTTTGGTACTGAGGTAAACTGACATTCATGCAATTTCCCAACACAGTGAGAAAATAAAGTAGAATTTGCATCTGCTTGTTCGTAATGTTACCTGTCCGGATTTTTATATCAAGATGGTAATGAGTGGTAGTCTGCTTTGCATGGTGATTACTCTGAATCCACATTAAAACTTCCTTCCAAATCCAGCTATTTGTGAAGACTTTTTCAAACAGATTTACAGACCTTGTTGTAACGTGAGTGAGATAAGTGACACAGTTGGAAGTACCCCAGTACAGTTTAACAGCTAGTACTCTGCTGTGAAACTGTAATGGTTCATCTCTGCTACAAAGATTAAACCTGTTAACATGTGAATAAAAGGTACTTAAGATAAAATTAAGATAACCAGTTATTGCATAATCCTATGCTAAATTAATACGTTCAACAGAATGACCTGTGGTGGAGTCCCGTAGCTACTGTGAAACTGGTAGCATAGCCTCTGTTAGTTTTCCTTTTTCCAAATGCTGGAGTGCTTCAAAATTGTATTATTGACTACATCAAGCTGTTGACTAAGTTAAAGTATAAACTCTTTCTAAACTTTAAACTCATAAATCCATGAAATACAGAATTAAAATTCTTAATAGAATTTAATGCTCTTATAATAATTTTTTAAATTATTTAAAGAGACAAACAGTAGACAAGGAATAATAAGTTCTTTAAGTCAGCTGCTATGCAAATACTGTATAAATAAAATCAACCTATTGGATTCCTATATTAGATAAATTCTAAACAGCACATAAAAAATGGGGGAGAGAATGTTTTATTTGTGTGATGTATGCAGTGCTCAGCTTTGAAAACAGCAAGGAGAAAAGAAGGTAAAACCTTTCTTTGTTTCCAAAGTGAACATGTGGATGTAGACAATTCTTGCTGTAATCTAGGAGTTTAGAAGTTCCTCAGATTACTTAAATGCCATGGAAAAAAATTCATAAGAAAAATCTCCTTTTCACTTTCTTAGCATATGAGCCGTGTTTGAAGGATACTCCTGGATGAGCATCACCAGGGGTGTTACTAAAGGAGCATCAACAACACTACAGGCAAGAGAAGGAAGTAATGACTGTGCTAAATTTGTTTCTGGATTCAGTGGTTTAAAGTAACTGACTTCCATGTCTTCTGGCAAAACACATTTTTCACTGCAATATCTTTTTGATGCTGTTTTCAAATGAGCAACAGCATCAAACTGAGCACCAAAAATTGGCAGAGCTTTTGCATATCTCTCCCTCTCACACTATGACAAGAGGCTTTTTAAAGTAGTTTCAGGGAAGTCCATTCACATCTTATAGAATGCAAGAGAAATTATCCTTTTGCTACTATGCAGATAAATGCTGCTCATGGCTCAGTGTATAATCAGCAGAGAGATTTCTCCTTTTCCTCAACTTATCCAGTCAATACAACTTCTAGTGACTTGGATTTCAGGAAGAGGAAAAGTCAAAGTCATGCTACATAACCAAGACAGATTATTGCTATAAAAAAACAGGCCCCTTTACTTGCCCATACAACTCAGAAGAGATTGTCTGTCCTCCTGGCTGCAGACCTTCTGGCATACTTCATACTCTTCACATTTGAATTGCAAATCTTGATTTTAGTTGTTTGGTTTTGTTGTTTTTGTTTTTGTTTTTGCAATATAATAGTAATGGGTAATATATTCTTTGCAGCTTTTTCAATCTTCAGGTTCATGTATTGAGAGGCACTTGCAATTTAAACTAACAAAGATTTATTTGAAAGATATTAACCAGACCACTGTGCCTGTTTGACACTTGCTATTGAAAATCAAAGATGAAGCTTTTTTTTTATATGTGGATCCATAAAATAATGGATAGACTCTTACTTGAGAGGAGTCCTGGAGTGCTACAGCACCGAAAAGAGAGGAGCTGAGAAGCTCAAGGCATCCCGGAGCTGGACCGGGACAGCCAAAGGAATGCGGAGGAGAGCTTCACCCCCCCTGCTGCTCTGAGACAGAGCACAGGAGCTCTGATAGAGCTCTTGAGGCAAAGGCCTCAAGCTGCCCAAGACGTTCTGACTCAGGGGTGAATCCCCTGAGGAAGGGACCTTCATGGGATGTCTTACACCCCATGATATGACGTGGTGAGGCGAGCCTTGTCCCTGCTACGCAGTCCACAAAAGAGAAAAACCCTTGCTTGGAGTCGAAGGGCTGAGAGCGGCTTGGAGACCTCCCTCATGTGTACTGGCAGAGATCCAGATACAGCTGCTGCATGGAAGAAGAGAGCCTGCTGCCTTAAAGATGCTGCTGCTCTGAGAGTAGAAAAGATCTCTTCCTTCTTCCCTCCTGGACTTCTATTTAGAGAGAGAAGAGATTTGATCTGTTGTAAATACTGCTTTATCATGGTAGAGATAGTTGAGATTGTGTGTGTAATGTATTGTAATATTTATTTGTAAAGTCATTGTAATATAATCCCTTCCCTCCATTTTGAGTCTTGTGTGGTGTCTGGAAAACCCATCTCACACTGGATGGAGATGAGGGAGGGGGCCTTGGACTCAAGAACTGGATTTTTGGGGCTCTCAAACCATTACGCTTCTCCAAGCGGGACTAGCTTTGAACTTTGATCAGGTTGCTCAAAGCCTTGCCCATGGGAGATTTGAAAATCTTCAAGGGATAGAAGATACAGAAAACTTGAAGTAGACTTTTCTAACTGCTAGGTCATTATCCTAGTGAAAAATTTGTTTTTCTGATATCAGGTATTTCTGACACCTGAACCTTCCAACCAACAGTTTGTGCCCATCATCCCCTTTTAACTCATCTGGCATTGTCAAGAAAGATGTTGGCTCTGAAATTCTTGTAAATAGCTTAAAAATAGTTTCAGGGACCTATATGATTTACAATAATCTAGAATCCTGAATTTTACACATACTCATAGAGAACTGCAGAAATTAAAAAGAGAAATGAAAAGGAGTAAAGGTGCGCAATAACTTTTGAAGTGAACTAGTTTGATGAAATTTTTGTTGGAAAGGATATGTTCAACACCATATAGAGATTTCTTTGTCTCATGGAATTAAAACTAATGAGAGTTATATAACTACAGCTAAAAATAGAGAAATATTATTTCTTAAATTTTGGCTTTCATTACAGGTTGATATTGTATTTATTTTATTCATAGCAATCATATATTATGTAAGTTAACATATCATAGAATCATTCTAATGAACCAGGTTGGAAAAGACCTCCAAGATCACCAAGTCCAACCCTTGATCCAACACTGCCGTGGTTACTAAACCATGGCACTAAGTGCCACATCCAGTCTCATCTTAAAAACCTCCAGGGACAGTGAATACAGCACCTCCCCAGGCAGCCCACTCCAATGTCGGATTACTGTCTCCATAAAAAATTTCTTCCTAGTATCCAACCTAAACCTCCCCTGGCAGAGCTTAAGACCATGCCCTCTTGTCCTACTGGTTGCCTGGGAGAAGAGACCAGCCCCCACCTGGCTACAACCTCCTTTCAGGGAGCTGTAGAGAGTGATGAGGTCTCCCCCGAGCCTCCTGTTCTCCAGGCTAAACAACCCCAGCTCCCTCAACCTCTCCTCACAGGACTTGTGCTTGAGTCCCTTCACCAGCCTCATTGCTCTTCTCTAACAGTTCAAATGCTATTGTCTCAGTTTAAAAAGACTCGAGTGTTTTGCTAAGGAGGATGAATTATAAGGTAAACCAAACTCCTCTCTCTCAGCAATTGTAAATCCAATATGAAGAGGCTCCAATCGAGGAAGTATGAAAAAAGGAAGAAATAACAACCCTTTATTAAAGGATATATGTATATTGGCAAAAACAGTAGCAGAACACAAAACCAACTATAATCCTATGCCCAAAAGTCCCCTTCAAAAAGGAAACAGTTTGATACTTCTCTGTCCTCTAGTGCAATTCTAATCATGACTGGCAGGGGCGCTGTCGGATCACTGGAGGAGCAGAGCCTGGATTTGCTCAGTGTTGGTTGGCAGGGGGCACTGTTGGGCTCCGGCTGTCGCTGCGTGGGAGCCACGTATCACAGGAGAAGGCGCAAAATAGAGATTTCCCCCACAACTGAGGAGGAGAAGGGGAACAGGGTAGAGAAGGGCGGTTTCCTTCCCACTAAACTCATGCTGTCTGCAGCTCGCTGTGATCAGGACTCCCCTTTTTTCATCGATGAGCACAAACTCTCCAATGAAGTCTGAGCGGGTTCGGGCTGGGAACAGGGCAGCACACAGGCAAGCCAAGGCTGGAGAACAGCCAGATGACCAGGTCGACAGCAAAATGGCCTCTGAGCTTTTCCAACACACCTTGCCCCCATTAAGGCAAAAAGTGAAGGGTCTCGAGTTTGCAAAGAGAGGAGAAAAAACTCCTCTTCCCTCCCTGCAGTTCTGGATGGGCTATTAGTCTGGAATGCAGGTCTTGTTGAACAAGCTGGAATGCAGCTTGTTCTTTTGTATAGTCAATCATCCCTTCCCTCTCCCTGTTCAACATCCTTCTTTTACAGCAGGACAAGGGAAAGGAAAATTTCTGCTTGGATGTTTAGAACAAGTAAACCTATGACAGCTATTTAAAGGAATTTAGAGACATGAAGGCAACTCAACATTTCAGATTGCTGGGTTCTGAGGATGTTATTTTTAGTGTGTACTGGTGAATTGGTGTGAAACTCATGGCAGCTGATACCAGACACTAATAATATAAAATGGTGTGGAGTACAGCTGTGTTTAACCCCCCCAATGGAATTATTTAATTTTAAACTAGAATTTATGTTTCTGCTCTGCTGCAAATCTTCAAAGTGAAATATAAGATGCCGTGTTTTTCTAAAAGCCCTACGGTCCTTTAGCTTCTGCAGCAACAATAGGGAAAGTAATGATCAGCTATGATTACAGCTTCCTTTCATGGCATAGACTTGTCTTAAAATCAGAACATGAAATCTGTGCATGGCCTACAAAACTGGGTCTCATAAGATCCAAGAACTCTGTCGTTCAGGCAAACAGTGCTTTAACAAGAGAAACTTGAAAGGGATGCACCAGTTGCCTAAAGCTTACATTTCCAGATATAAGAAAGCACAGATGAAAATCAAAGCAAAATTGCATGCTGAAAATTTTTATATTTTGTTAATTTTTTACTGACTGTTTTTCAAGAGCCAAGTATTTTGAGGAATTAGTGCAGTATGGGATAAAAAAGTGACCTCAAAGTCATAAGTTAGCTGGCTACACATGAGACCGCATCTTAAGGATCTGCCCAAATATGTGAAATCTACAATAAAGGCAGTACTGCTGGCTTGTTGCCTTCTCCCACAGCAAGCATTTAAGTTCAAAACCCTGTCAGCTGCAGACTCACAGAGGACCCTTGTACTGTGCACCAAGAGTAAATCTGATGCTTCTGGAAAGAACTGACACTCTTATTGCCCATACACTTTGCATAAACACAGATGGAAAAAAACCAGGACAGAAATGTGGTGGATTATCTTCTGCAGCTGTTTATCCCTGCACTCAGGAGGAATAAATGCCTGTGAGAGGACGAGTTGTAACCTGGGGCTGGAGAACAGATTTAGGGGAATGGGACCTGCCTGAGTCCATCTGAGGCAGACATAAAGTCATTTGGTTTTTAAGTAGGTAAAGACCTTGTTTGGTTAGTTATGACAAAAATTGTTAAATGGGAGCTTTGGGATGGCATGGGGGAAATCAAGCTAGCTCTAACTGGTTCAGTTAATGTAATGAAAACTTTGGTGTCCTCTATGAGAAAACATAGTTCTTTGTTTTCTGGAACACGTAACCCTGAAAGGTCATCTAGTCTCCTGCCCATAGTAGTATAGATAGTGATAAAATAAAGCTGAAATACTGCTGCTTTTAACAGCACTGACTGAAGCAGCATCTTGTTCTCTCAGAACAAGCTGCTGTTTTAATGTATCACCTGTCAGTTTCCAATTACTCTAGCAGATTTTGTGGGTTAGGAAATCTTACTTTGATGCAGAAAGGTCCAAGAACTTTTAATCATAGGTGTTGCTCATGAACAAATTAATTTCTCTAGGTAGCAAGTCTGACATAACCCAAATGCTCATAAGTTCTTCCACGGGTATCATGGTTTGAGAGTCCTAAAATTCAATTCCCTAGTCTGAACCCCCTCCCACATCTCAACCCAATGTGAGATGGGTTTTCCAGGCACCACACGAGACTCAAAATGGGGGGAAAGGGAATATATATTATAATGACTGTACAAATAAATACTACAATACATTATATACAATCTTAATTATCTCTACCATGACATAAGTATTTACAATGGATCAAATCTCTTCTCCCCTCCAAATAAAAGTCCAGGAGGGAAGAAGGAAAGATCCTTTTCACTCTCAGAGCAGCAGTCTCTAAGGCAGCAGGCTCTCTTCCTTTCATGCAGCATCTACATCTGGATCTCTGCCAGTACACATGAGGGGTATCCAAGCGAGGGTCTTCTCTTCCGTGGACTGCATAGCAGGGACAAAACTCGCTTCACTATGGTCATATCATGGGGTGTAAGACCCTCACGAAGGTCCCTTCCTCGGGGGATTCACCCCTGAGTCAGAACATCTCGGGCAGCTTTCAGTTGGAAGCCTTTGCCTCAAGAGTTCTACCAGAGCTCCTGTGCTCTGTCTCAGCCTGCCAGCTTGGCAGCAGTGGCGAGAGAGGGGCCAAGGTCACCCCCTCTGCATTCCTTCTCCGTCCCAGTCCAGCTTTCCAGGATGCTTTGAGCTTCTCAGCCCTTCTCTGTAGTGCATGTTGCATTTCACCCTTCCCTTCCAGGAGGTGAGGGGTCTCCAAGGAGTTTGGGGGGTTTTTGGTTTCAGTTCTTACCCAAACTTTCTCTGTAGAACTCAGTTCTTTCTCTGCTGCCGGCTCTCTCTCTCGGCTCTCTCAGACAACTCTGTGTCTCCCTTGGCTGCATGCTGTTTTGCTGCTTCTTCAGTTCTTATCTGTTGGCTCTTTGCCACTGCTCTATGCCCATTGCTGCCACTGCCGCTGCTCCGTCTGCCCACTCACGGTGGAGAAAACTCCTTTAGTTTTCAGCCACAGGTACTTAGCCCAGCATTATGCTGTTCCAAGTCCCTGCAGCCCCCCCCCCAGCCAGGGGCTGGGGGGGCCAGAGCCCCCCAGGGGGCTCCTGCCCTCACTCCTCGTGGCTTTTACAACATGGCTACTTCTCTAACAACAACAAAACTACAACTACCTTCTCTTCCGTTCTGAGTGCGATATGTTTATATTTTGCAGAAGCGCTCATTGGGTAAAACCTCAAAACTTCAAGGGTCACCAGCCCCTGGGATTTTACCATTTTATAACTGCAGGGGGAAAACTGTTTCCCCCCACCACACACAGGTTTTTTTGTTTAGTTTAATAGTTTACTCTCCTAAATTATCCAGAAGGCAGTTTTCTAATGTAAATCAATAGTGGTTAATACTGCATCTGCCACCCAAAATAAAGTGTATTCTACTGTTGTTAGGGAAGATGTTTTCCTAACAAAGTTTTAACAAGAGAGAAATTGTTAAATTGAGCCAAGTCATGCACTTCATGAATTAGCTGAGAAGAATAAAACAGGCTTATTCTCCTGCAAATCCCAGGATGGAGTGGATGAGGAAACATAGTCAAAATTCTTACTCTGTTAGAAAGAGCAATGAATTGCAAAAGAGAGATCAAACAGTCATGCTTATGAGCATGAGTACTGTAGCAAAAATAAGTTTAGCTTTATATGATAGATCTTCCTTGGGGAGTTATTTTAATAAACAGGAGCAGATTTCATTATAACACTGTTATAACTTTATTCTATTCTTTGATTTTTGAGAACTGCTTCACACATTTGTAACTTGAATCCCTAAAGGACTAGGAGTTCTGAATCACACTGGGACCCTCTTTGCTGGTACTGCTAACACAGTGAGAGTCCTGTACCATAAAGGTGGTAAAGATGAAGCAGCAACCAAAAAGTAGGCTTAAGGAAAAGGAAGTTGAGCAAGATTATCAGCCAAATTGAGCAAGATTATCTTGCAAATTCCCTCTGGATTATTCCAAGTGTCTGTCATAATTGGCTAGGAAAGGAAAAGGCATCTCACATTTGACCACTTTAAAAACCTAGTGCTCTTCAGCTCCTGTTCAAACACAGCACCAGTATGCCATAGGTATTTGCATGTAATCAATTTGTCTGGCCTTTGAGTTGTCTTCTTCAAAAGCACTGAATTGCATACTTTAAAAACACAGAAATAGATTATATAGATTAGTAGCTCAATCCGTATGGCTTTTACAATGTTGAGAAGTGCTGCTGGAAAATGTAATGCTTCAAGATCCATGTTCTGTATAACAGGATGGGGTTTATGACTTGTCGCGTCTGATACAGAACACAAAGATGAGGAGAAGGAAAGACAGTAAAATCTGTGTTTCCTTCAGCAGCAATGGCTGCCAGCTATAATTCCTTTTCTATGAAGTGCTGGATATCCTCCTGTGTCTGTCAACATCTTAAACTTGCTGATGGGGTACGAGCTTTTGACAGTTGTCTCTGTAGGCAGCAGGTCCATCTGGGCTGTGACCCTAAAAACATGGGTCATAAGGCATGCTGAATGTGATCAGGATGCAAAATGTTGCTGAAATGCAAAGGAAAGTTTTGCTAGAGCTGATACTGGTACTGAAGCTGGCAGTGAGTGTGGTCCAAAAGGTGGTAGTGGCAGATAGAAACAAATATATAAACTTTGAAGATCCAGGTCAGTCTGGCTGTATTCACTGAAGTTGACAGATGTCACCATATTATGGGTTTTTTTGTCAGTGTTCTCTTAAAATTAGAAAAAAAAAAAAAAAGAAGAATGATTTTAAGAATGCCATACCACTGCAGTCCAGATTGTTGGCTCTAGAGCAAGATCCAAGAATGGATAATCTTTACTCTCTCAAGTTTTATTAAAAATCACCAGGTTTTTTTAATTGAGAATTCAGTACAGCGTGTTTCTAGATGGATATATTCCCAGTTAACTGAGTATGTGACTCTAGTGGACCTCTGAGATCAGCTATGGACAAGAAACAGTCAGAAGTGTGTAATCTATATTAATTTCAGGCTGAAAGATTCTCTAGAGGGAATTATATGCTGGTTTCCATGGGGCTGTAGTCAAGAAGTCCCCTGATTCTTGAAGGTATTTGTTCAGTGAAGTGCAGGCTTTCTGCCATGCCATCTGCAAGGAAGAATGTCGTGAGTTGGAGGAACCTTTTTTTTCTGAAAAATGGAAAGTCCTTTTCCATTTGATAGGATTCTTAGAAGTTTAAGTAGTGGGATCAACTTTACAGACTCAGCCTAAGTCCTAATAACAGGACCTACGAGAGCTGTGAAATAAATTTAATTTGACACTTATGAAATTTTGTTCACCAATCTTGAACATAATAGTTTAAAATAAACCCTCCAAACATGCAGAATTGTGTATAATTTTCATTCTAAGAAGAAACGCTTTAAAAATTTAAAATTTGAAATTATGTCTGTCAGTAATTTATAGGATGAAAAATTTTTTTCTAGTAGCTTGGATATTTTTTTTTGTAATAGATTATTTGATCGGTGTTTGAGATCCTTCCTGTCCTACATGTTAGAGAGACCTCCTTTGTCATGATGTGGAACATTCACACTTCCAGTTAGAACAAACTTTCTTCACAAATTTCATTAAGTATATGATATATGAAATGGGAACTTAGATATTAAAGCTACACAAATAAAATTATGTAGCATAAGTAGCATGATTATGAAGCTCATAGAAATGTAGTGGATCAATATTAGCTTATAGCAGTAAAACCAGATTTTATCCCACGATATTTTCCGAAGGTAAATTTTAGAGGTTCTTACTTGTTTACAGTACATGAATACTAATGATTTTCGATGTGTGTTGGTTCCTAGTTTTCTAGGTTACACATCATAGCTCTGTAAGTGCAAAACATCATGAGACACATGGGGTTTTGGCGTACAATGAATCAAAGCAGGTCTAGAATTTATCAACCTCTGGTCATTTGGAGAATCCTGCTTATGACATAGTCTCTACTTATGTAGTTCAATACAGTGAAATGATAAAAGTTAGATGAAGAAATAAGCGTAAAAATAGTAGGTTCAGACTCTCCTTAACCTGAAACTAACGTGGAATGTTTGACTAACCAGTAATGTGATTCTTGAGGCCATAACAATGCAGTACTCACACTCTAGTCTCAACTACAAATATTGACTTCTGTTTTCTAGAGACTTGCTAACCACAATTCTTGTAACTTAAGTTAGGAGGTTGCATTTTTACATTCCTAGCTCATCTTCAAATTAATGAGCTTTTTCACATTTTTTCATCATTGTGACATTTCCTGCTTCATATACCTTCAAAAATGTTACCTAATGTTTCGGTCTAGCAAACTTTAAATCCTTTAGCAGTTGTCCGTGAAATTGTTTTAATTTGATACAAGTAACTGCTTTTTTTTTTTTTTTGCAAGATGCCTTCCACGTTTTTTTCCCCACAGCTGTCTGACAAATCTCAATACACGTAGACGTTGTGTAAGAAATTAATCTATTGAAATTGGTCTCTTTCAATTAATATCATTTACAACTGGAGACTGCACTGAAAGTGAGGACTGAACTTCACACTTGTCAATATAGTAAAATTAACTTATGTGTTTTGATATACATGATATTGGCTTGTAGCACTGTACTTCACTGCACAGTCAATCTAAATAATATTTTAAATTTGGAAAACCCAGATCTAGATGACTAATGGTTTGAAGTCGTTTTTTCCACCCAACACGTTTTCCTCATGTTCACCTTATTGGTCTTTCTCATTATTGTATTGATTGCTGTAGTAGCAGAAAGCAATTGTAAAAACAAAAATAGCAGAATTATCTGAATGGAACTTTTCCCCATTTTACACAGTGAAATCAGACCATGTAATGGCTTTTTAGGCTTCATTCTCAGTTGTTTCCCATCACACTTGATTTTGCAGTGGATTCAGAGAAGACTGCTGCAGTTTACTGGAGCAGGCCATATTCTACTAAGGTCGTATTTTGTCACTTGTCAGAGTAAATCTTGGTAATGCTTGTTTTGCGTTTGCATGTGCTGAATGCTGTGAAATTCCACTGAAGCTTTTTTGCCTTTATGAATAGACATTTGCAAATACAGTCTTGAGTTTAAGATCTTTGAAAGTCAGGTTTTAGCTGTTAATTCCCTAAAGAGTGTGTTCAGTCCTTTTTCAGTCTCTACACTGCAAGAAGTCACGGATAAGAGCTGAGAACAATACTTGGTGAAAACATCTTCTCCTTACACTGCCACTAGCATTTAATGTGTCTTAGTACCTCCTGCTTCTCATTTACTTCATATGTACGTAGGATGGGTGGCAGACTTGCAGCTCGTCAGCTTTGAAGTTCTTGTTTTGAAATGGGAGTTGCTCTATGTGAGTTCAGAAGCATTATTCTCACCTTTCAACTGACTTGGTGAAAAATGTAGTAGTCTTTGTTCTGAATTCTGGTAACCTAGGCCTGCAGCTTCTTTAAATAATTATTTACTTCTAATACTTGTCAGTGAAAACACTTCATTCATACTACCTCACAGAAAGAGACTTTATATCCATCTAATGGTCACTTTTCATTTGTCATTTAGGATCAAAACAAATTGTTCCCAGGAGTTATGTGGCTTGAGAAATCATTTGGTTTGGTCTATTGCCTATGATTTTTATTGTGTTTGAGGTGTGTTTTGTTTGACTAAATGGTCTTAGTGTTTTCCATATGTATTTAATAGGCTATTCAAATAGAAGAAAAAAAACAAGAAAATTTCATCATATTAATCCATAAATCTAGTGCTTCCTAATGTCAAATAGTTGTTTGAAATAGTTGCAAACCCTTTCTTGTCCATTTAACAATTTGACAGAGAAGACCAATTTCAAGAATTTCCCATAAGCCCCTATTACTATTGCCATGGAGGTGTTGCATGAACTATGATATTATCCCGCTAGTTTTTATTAGGATTTACTTATGCCTTACATTTTTTCAAGAATTATATTTGTTTGCTATGTATTTAAATACCATTTGTACTTTTATTTAAAAATAAATCTATATGCCTTCAATTTGATTGAGCACTCTTTACATTATATGTATTTTTCTGTTAAGGGTCAAAACAGCAGGTGAAAGGTGCACTGGAAGCCGCAGACCCAACCCTGCATGCAGGCGGTTCAGGATATTGGTCATTTGAGATTGACCTGAGATGACAGTCTCTTGGGGCAGCACCCTGAATGACCAAGCAGCCTTTTCAAGGACAGCACTACTTGCTCCACTCGGAGAGGGGCCTAGAAAAGGTGGCCTAAACAAAGCTCGTCTCCACATTTCACCCGGTTGGTTAACCGCGGCCAATGGGCATCTTCTTCCAATGCGGTCACACAAAGATCAAAAGACAAAGGCATGCACCTGCCTCCAAAGGTGTACCTAAATTATCTCTAGCATGTTGGACCATCGGAACCATGCTTGATTCTGCAGATAGCGGACGTCCTGAGTGACATTCTGCCCTAATTACCCATGAACTGGCTCGTCTCAACATCAACATTGCTGCTCTCAGTGAAGTTCGCCTTCACGAGGAAGGCAGCCTCAGAGAACTGAAGGATCTGGTGCTGGTTACACACTCTTTTGGTCAAGTAAGCCCAGAACTGAAAAACATCTCTCAAGAGTCGGCTTCATGATCAAAAACTCTATTGTTCCTAAACTCGAAAATCTGCCGACAGGTCACTCTGACCACATTATCTCCCTACGCCTTCCACTACACAACAAGCAACACCTTGTCGTCTTTAGTATATATGCCCCAACTCTCCAAGCTGACCCTGCTGAAAAAGATAAATTTTACACCGACCTGCGCCGCCTTACCCAAAAGGTGCCTGCAGATGATAAGATCATTATCCTTGGTGATTTCAACGCCAGAGTAGGTAAGAATTTTGAAGCAAGGAAAGGAATATTAGGCAAGCAATATAGGTGTTGGAAACTGCAACAATAATGGTCGACTTCTGCTAGAATTCTGTGCGGAGCAACAGCTCACCATCACTAATACTATCTTCCAGCAGAAAAATAGTCTGAAACCAACCTAGATGCACCCCAGATCTAAGCATTGGCACCTCAATGATTACGTCTTGGTGCGACGGAGAGATGTCCGCAATGTCCTCCATACCCGCGTGATGCCCAGTGCAGAATGCCAAACAGACCATCGACTTGTGCGCTGTAAACTCAACTTCAATCTCAAATTCAAACCTAAAAGGTCCAGTATCCCAAGGAGAAGACTCCAAGTTAACAATCTCCAATCAGCCACAGTGAGAGACAGATTCCAGGCAAACCTTCAAACTAGGCTCGAAAACCATTCCACAGATTCTGCATCATCTACCACCACCACCTGTGTCTCCTAGAACGCTTCCATCAACGCTGCCTCCACACAATCCTAAACATCCACTGGTCAGATTATGTGACCAATACATCTGTTCTAGAACAAGCAGCAGTCACAAGTATTGAGGCCATGTTGCTGAGAACACAACTGCGCTGGGCAGGGCACGTCTCCAGGATGAAGGACCACTACCTTCCTAAAATCTTGCTTTATGGTGAACTTGCCACCGGCTGCCGCATGAGAGGAACCTTGAAGAGGCAATACAAGGACTCCCTGAAACAACATCTCAGCCTTGGTCATATTGATCATCATAACTGGTCTACTCTGGCCTCCAACCGGGAGGTCTGGAGACACACCATCTATAACACTGCTGATGCTTTTGAGAAAGCACGCAGGAAAGAGTTATGTTGAAGACTGTATACTTCAAGGCGAAAAAACTAGGCTAGGAATTTATATACGGTTACATATGTGGCAACTGTGGCTTGGAAAAGCTTATTTTATTCCTATAAAATTCTGTTTCTTCCTTCAGAGAGATGATTGATTTAGCTTGTTTTACACTAGTGATGAAAGCAGTCAAGGCTAACCAAAAAATACAACTTTCAGTGTTGTGATGCCATATATTGGATTGTTCTGTCACTTACTCAGGAAGACTGTATGCAGATTTTTCAGCATGTAGCTCCCCCAAGTTGTGACATACTGAAGATGCAAGAAAATATTTCCTAATTTCTTTCCTTGGTTAGGGTGATCTCTTCCTCATTCTTAGCCCTTCTGATGGGTTGGGTGTAGCCCTTCTCCTCTTTTCTAGGCCTGACAGAGTGGGATTTTTCTAGTCTCTTATATTCTTATAGAAGAAAACTGGAAGGATAAAACAATGAAAATCAGTGAGTCACAATCTATAATTTAAACATAATTCACTATGACTCATTCATTAAATGCTTTTGCAGAGTTTCATGTGACGAAACAATAACCGTAAGCATGTTCATCACTGCCTACTCAATCTTCTCTTTACAGCTGTGTAATTCTGTGATTCAAATGATTTTGGAAAGTCTTAGCAGATATAAATTGCCAGAGAACCATTAGAGGCAAAAGAACTCAATGGCTTAAAGCAGCCACAGGGTCATACTTTTTTATGGTTAAGTTCAGCTGACACTAACATCTTCAGTTGTTACACAGACCTCTTTCCACTCCTTGAGCAAGAAGGTGTTGAGAGTAAATGGTAGGACTTGTACTGGCATGGGAAGACTAATCCAGACTACTATTTCAAGACCTGTCTGGGTGCCTCTAGAAGATAACAGACCGTCCATAGTGTCACTTAGTATTGCAACCATGGTTTTTCTCTTATTCCAGAGTCAGATTTCCTGGTCTCTTTTGTTTGGAAAGAGCTATTTCCTGCCGCATCTCATGAACTTCATCAGTAAGTACCTCACACCATAGTGGCCTACTAGCCTTTAGCCTTTTGAACTAGTGAGGGTTGATGCTGAGGAAAATAATTTAAAAAATGATAGGTGTCCTTTAAAACAAAGAACTCTCTGGAACAGCAAAAAATCCACCCTTACTACCTTAAATATATGGTTTTAGACAAGTAAGAAAATTCAAATTGGATTAAGAGCAAAAGTTCTGATAAGTTGATTTAAATAGTGTGTGCTATATAGTGATGAGAAATTGTTTCAGGGCTCAACAACCCAACAGTCAAAGGAGAGCAAATTAAGGGGATCATGCCGTAACACAGTGGTTCCACTGACTCCTGATGAAGTCAATAGAATGTGGAATCCTAGAGAGGAAAAAGAAAACTCATTAATTATCTGTAAAATTTATAGCTAAATCTCTTTTTAATAAAAACAGACAAACAAAACCCCAAAACCATAACTCATTAGGCTGCATTATTATGTATTCATTGTTGTCTATGACATTATTTATTCTGCTAATTGTATAATCAGTCGTTAACTGGAAATATGTATTAAACAAAGGAGTCTCAGTAATTTAATATTTAGTCCTTAAAGTTTACTCCTGAACTTAAATATAATATACAACCATCAGAATATAAAATAAACCGAACTAATATTTCATCATCGACTGAAGGGGATCCTAGGAAATTGTCTAATACTCTCACATACCCACTACCAACACTAGTTTATAATTCTCTTTCAATACTTGTGAAGTATCTGTGTGGTATTTAAGAATTTATGGATATTCCACAGCCTCCACAAGGAGTCTGTGCCAGTGCTCCTGTCTTGACTGAAGCATTTCTAATATCTAGTCTGAATATTTTTAACTACTCAATTTGTCCTACTGTGACCATGAACTGATTGCTTCCTGTCTTTAGATGCATAAAAACATTATAAAAGAGGCTTACGTAAGCTTTGAATTGCATGGGATAATTCATCTAAAAAAGAGAACAATCTCTGATACAGGATCTGCATTGGTCCCTGATCACTCTTCCTGCTTTTCTCCTGTTTTCTAGAGTTGGTCTACACTTTTGAAAATTCCAACTGAGGTCTTACTGTTGCTGAATAAGGCACGTAGGTAAATTTGTGTGTATTTCTGATGGTGATTCTGATTATGCCCTTTTTGCTTTAGCAAATTTATTTTTACAAAGTTGTTGAAAGAGCAAATGCAAATTTTGTGTATAATAGACTTATTCCAATACACCTATCCAGCTAAAAATATTAACATAAATGCACAAGGCATATTGATACATGCAACTAGTGTAAAATAATAATTTGCGAACTTTTCATTACAAATTAAATGTAAAAAATTCTTATTTTTTGTGTGTTTTTTTTAAGAAAACTAAATTGATTATACAGTCTTGTTTATGCCGTCTGTATTGATTCTTCAATATTGTAGTTCTTTTGCAGTGACCGTGTCACAAGAAAGTGTAGGTCATGTATGCTCTCTGCAACTAAAGTCGTCCTGCAAGTACCAGACATCTTGATCATGCAAACAATGTCAGTTGTTGAGAAATTTCATTTCCCTTAAATCTTTTTTCACTTCCTCTAGTTTATTTGGGTTGCTTCCACCTCAGCAGCTTTGCTGTGTCAGATGTGTAGTGTCAAATTACTGCTCAGAGGAAAACCAAAAATTAGTCCTGAAAAAGATGACATTCCTGAAGGAAGCAGAAAACAAGCACAAGGTTTTCTGAGGTGCACTAGGTTAATTGATGTCTCTGAAAATCAGGCCGTAAGTGGATATTGTTTCAGTTAGAAAACAAATTGGGTTTATGTGACAGTTCTTTTTATATGATTGAATTAACTCTAAGCTTCTTTATGAGCTATTTATATTGATGTGCAAATCTTCCAGCAGCAAAAAGAAAATACTTTCTGAGGATGTAATTAATTTGTCTTAATCTATTCTCTAGTTTAAATTGAAACAGAGCATAAGCATCCCACTTGAATAGCTTGTAAGACACCATCTGAACTTATTAATAGTCTTCTGCATGAAATGTCAGCTTTCTTCCTAAATAAAATAAAATCAAATTAATATCTTAATATAGAAATACAAAATATATGTAGCGTGCTTCAATATGATCCTTCAGGCGCAGCTCGCAGTAACACGAACAGAAGGTCCCAGCTGTTCTAAGTTCAACCATAAGGCAATGCCTTAATAGTGCAATCAGTTTGTCCTAGATTCCTTCCAGCAGAGTTCAGTATGTGTGCTCTCTGACAAGCACACATAATCCTTTGAGCAGCTCTGTGTTGTGAAGTCCTTTTATAGATTCAAATTTAAATAGATTAAGCTTTTCTTATTTTTTTTTGAAACTTCCAAGACTTTAAATGCATAATACCAGCAACTACATCAGAAAATATTAAAATTCTGTTATTTCTGTTAGTCCATGAAGTCTGTCTGGACTTGGCTTCATTTTATGCATCTGTAACATACACAGTTGTGTATGTTACACACTTGTGTATGTTACAGTTGTCACACAGCTGTTCCTGTGGAAAAATAAAATCCTGAAGAACTCACTTAAAGAACGACATGAATTAGGGTTTTCTGGTCTGTATAAAGCTTTGAATTTTGCATATTACTCATGTATATTACAGCAATTGTATAGGGGTGTCTTCTTTATTTGAGAACAGACTGCTATGTCTTCTGTTAATTGATTTTTTAGCTTTTCCTTATCCAGCAATTAGTATTGCTGTTAGTTGATATTAGTCATCATATAATCATTGATTGCATACCTCTTGAATTCCTTAAATACCTCATTCTACAGTATTGTATGGCCAGTGAAACTTCAGTCCACCGAACATATTGTTTACATAGAACACTACTTTTCTTTTGTTTCACTTCAAAGTGTAATTATTTGGATAGTCCCATTAGAGATTTCAGTGTTGCTTTTTCTTTTCCCAACTGTAGTCAGCATCCTCTTGAATTAAAATTGTGGTTGGAGTCACTGTGTTCCTTGAACATCTCAAATTTGGAATATCTGGTAACTTTTTGCTTCCACTGTTTAACATTGGGGGTGATGGTTCTTCCAATTTTTAACTTGCATAATACTTGTGAACTAAACATCTTTAAATATGCATGATATTAGGTAAACTGTAGTTCTAGTCTGATTTTTCTTCTGTTTCTCTCCCTTATGCTTTTCAGCAAGAGCTGTTTGTGATAAAACACCATACTTCAGGGTAAAAACACTGAAAACTTCAAAGTCTGTTAGTTTTTTTTACATTTAAGTGCCTACACAGCAAGCAGAATTTAGGGTAAGAACCTGCACCTTTATAATGCACTTCTATGCTCTTAGTCTATGCTTTCCTGTACTAGCAAATCATATGGATTCTTGTTTTCTCTCGTAACTTTAGCTGCCAAAATTTTAAAAGGTAAGTCTTCTCCACTCTACTGCAAAGAGGTCTTATAGAAATAGAGTAAATCAGAAGTCACTGTGCTGACTGGATTAATCTTTTTAAAAGAATATATAATTATGTAAATTAATTCTTGCACAAGTTAAGAATTTTGTATTGACTTTTCCTTCCAGATCTATATAGTTATTGCAAAGAAACTTGTAAGTAAGCTGTGATTTATGGACTAAAAATGCTTTGATCTTTTCCAGAATCTGTAGTAACTCTCCTTTTCCATGAAGGAGTAATTCAACCAATATTTGTGGTATTACAACCTAAGCCAATGTAACTAACAGTGTCATTAAACTTGCTTTATTTGCCCTGTACCAGGCTCCAATGAAATTATTAAGTTTTTGCATAACAACCTGAAGAACATCTGTTTGGCTGAAGAGAGAGATCTTCAATACTGGATGTAGTCCATGTTCTTTTATATCAAGTAAAGCCCAAATATGTATGAACATGGTAAGCAGAAGAAAAAAAAAAAACAAACAAAAATCACATAAACTGTCATAACTCTTGAGAAAAAGAGAAGGTATTCCTAATGGCGTAATAAGCAATGGATTTTTAGCTTTTCAGGAAGACAGTTTTGCCTAAAAATTTATTCTGGTTCAGCTGCAGAACGAAACCTGAAATGATAAATATTCAGTTCTGCCCCAGTGTCCTGCTGCTTGTTAACAACTGAAAAACATGAGATATCATAAAATGTTTAAAAATTAAAAGGAAGATGAAGACATCAGACAATCTCAAGACTTGTTGGACAATGTAATTTTGTACTGGAGTAAAAGTAGCAGAAGTAAAGATTTTGATATGAGGTCTCCTTTTATTTCATCTCATCCACAGATTTGTCCTCTAAAGTACATTAGATGAAGAACAAAGACTGAATAGCCATTCATCAGAGGCTCCATATCAATAAAAGTTCAATTGACCTAAAAAATTCAGAAGCCTTCTAAGGTATTTTGTACATTAAGGCTTGTGACCATTTTGGAGAGGTATGATTTTTTTTTTTAATTCCCCTATTTTCCATACAATCATGGGATGAGTGCCTGTTGTTTGTATTGTTTTTAGAACAAAATGTGGTTACATGTCTAAGCATTTTCCTAAATATAGAAATTACCTTACATTTCTGAGAGCTTTCTCTTAATTTTCCTTGTTTGTTTGAATGTGTTTAGAATGTTGAGGGTTTTTGTGGGTTTTGTTGTTGTTTCTTGTTGGTTGTGTTTTTTTTTCCAAAATAAATTGATCCAGTTTATTTTCTGTACACCAGCTCACAACAATCTGAGCAAACCATCAACCTTATTTTGTGGGCAGGCATACCCACAGCTTAACAAAATCTGTAATTATTTCTGAGAAATTAATGTGTATGTGACAAGCTACTCTTACAGAAGTATGACACCAGTCCCTGTACCTTATGCTGTAAAAACCAAACTATTAAAGAGGAGCAATCACATGTGCTTCCTCCTGTGGCTGTCACTGCTAACAAAGCTCTCTTCACCAGCCACATGCAGCCTGTTATCTTTCTCATTAATGCTTGCTGTTTCTGACTCTGCCATATGTTTCTGAAGTGACAGTTTTCTCCGTCTATAAATTGGTAACTATCACAGAAAACAAGCAGTTGATTATCTTTTTACTTGATACTTTTTCTGTGTTTAGGGGAGTGCAGAATGCAGCTGGTGCATCCCTGACACCATGTGGTGCTCAGAACCACAGGATGATGGTGATGGCAGTGGAACAAAGTCAGTGTGCCTGGAAACTTCACCGCCACTAAAACTCAAGTGAACAGGAAGCTCTGACATCTAAACTAGGGAAAAATACCAAAAAGGACAGGACCCAAAAAAGTAAAGACTTATTCAGCTACCTATAGTTTTATATTACAACGCAAAAGTGTGATGGGGAAAAAATACTTATTTTTTCATGCTGTCATGGTTTGAGATAGCCCCAAAATCCAATTCCCTAGCTCCATCCCCCCTCCCACATCTCAACCTAATGTGAGATGGGTTTTTCCAGACAAAACACTCCAGACTCAAAGTGGGGGAAAGGGAATATATTACAATGACTGTACAAATAAATATCATAATACATTATACACATGATCACAACTATCTCTACCATGACATATAGTATTTGCAATGGACCAGATCTCTTCTCCCCTCCAAATAAAAGTCCAGGAGGGAAAGAAGGACAGATCCCTTCCAGTCCTTAAGCAGCAGCATCTTCTAAGGCAGCGATCTGTCTGTCTTCTCCACATGCAGCAGCTGATAGCTGGATTTCTGCCAGCACTCACGAGGGAGGTATTCAAGCTCCCTCGGCCCCCTTGACGCAGGCAAAGGGGTCTTCCGTGGGCTTCGTAACCCCAGACAAGGTCGTTTCACCACAGTCATATCACGAAGACACAGGGGGGTCTTCGTGACGGTCTGGTATCTCTTGCAGGGCCTCTGTGCCCTGTCTCTCAGGCTGCCACCGTGGCAGCAGTGCAAGGGGGGAGCCAAGGTCAACTCTCCCCGCATTCCATCTGGCTGTCCCAGTCCAGCTCCGGGACGTCTTTTGAGCTTCTTAACTCCTCTCTCTCTCTCCGGTGCTGCATGTCTAAAACTCTTTTCCTAAATAGGAGTCCATGTCCTCCTTCTCTCTCGGAGGGATCTCAAAGGAGTTTGGGGGGTCTGGTATCAGTCCTACCCCCAGAACTCTGTCTCTCAGCTGCTGGCTCTCTCTCTCTCTCTCTTTCTCTCCCTTTCCAGGAGTCTCTCTGCGGTGCTGCATGTTGTTTCTGCTGCTCCTCCGGTTCAGGTCTTTATCTATCCTGGCTCTCTGCCACCGTTTCTCTGGTCAGTGCCGGCTGCTGCTCTGTGCCCATGGAGAAAACATCTCCCGGCTTAACTACAGACACTTAGTCCAGTCTAGCACTGTTCCAGGTCTTTGTAGTCCCCCCAGCTGGGGCTGGGAGGCCCCAGAGGCCCCAAGGGGCTCAGAGCCCCTTCCTCGTGGCTCTACAACATGGCCACCTCTCCCAACAACCAAAACCACAACTCATCTCTTCCGGTGAGCTTGTGGAATGTTGACATTTTTGCAGGAGCGCCCATTGGGCAGAACTTCAAAACTTCCAGGGGTTTCCACCCCTTGGGGTCTACCACTTTTCTTAGCCTCTGGGGGAAAACAAAGTCCAAACCACTACACATGCTAACCAATTTTATATTTAGGAAAAAAAGTCAGACAAGAAATCTATTTCTCTTCCCCTCCTCAGACTGTTTTGATAACATTTAGCTCATGTGATTAGATGATATGGAATCACTTGTGACTATTGGAGAGAGAAGGCTATGGGGGAGCATAACAAGGTTAGATGCCTAGGTGCCTAGGAGGCAGAATGACAGATGAGTCTGTGTATTGTCAGTGCAAGCAAATGCACAGTAAAAGGGATAATTGTAACTGCAAACATACCTTGAGGGGATGTTTTAAATTAACTGTACCTTTAAGGAAAAAGGATCTGTGCAGAAATCCATGAAATTACTTGCCTAAAACATAGTTGTGCACTAGGAAAGTAAAATAATAAAATAAGGATGGAAGAAGGAGAGATAATAAGGATCCCTGTGATCATGTTAACCCTTATAAAATGGAGATTAGAATGAAATACTAACTAAGTATTTTAGCTATAAAACTTTATTATTATCCTTTATATCTGACATTGATTATCCTATTTAGAAAGAGAATACATGTATAGCACAGAAACATGGGTTTTATTTAGGCTTAAATTTACATTTATAGTTTATATGAATTAAGCAGAACCTTTTATAGCTAAACAATCATCATGTTTAAAATAGACAGATTATACTGATTAGTTAGTACTTACTTATTTGCAGAGAGAAATGTGGTACATGGGGAATTATAATGAGCGAGGACAGAATAAAGGGAAGTTATAGCAGAGAAAATTGTTCCATTTTTACCCTCTTTCTATAGTGTCACTGGAGAACCTGAATGGATGAGAATTGATGGTTATGTAGCAGATAATCTTGAGTGCCATCACGTGGCACGTACAGGACAAACAGGGGATCAGACTCAGTTAGCATGATTTATGAAAAACAGGTCCTGCTTGACCAACCTGATCTCCCTCTATGACAGGGTGACCCCCTTAGCATGTGAGGAAAAGGCTGTGGGTGCTGTTTGCCTGGAGTTCAGTAAAACCTGTGACACCATTTTCCACAGCATTGTCCTGGGCAAAACTGATTCTGAAGATGATGCTAGACTTGATATTCTGCAATGAAAAGAATTTGTGACTACTTCATATTTTTTTCAGATTTTACTTTGCTCAAAAAAAGTCTCACAATGGTTAGGAAAATCTTTAAGATAATACTGGAATTTTAATGAATATTCTTGGAGCCACAACTGTCAATGAAATCCAGCATTTGAATATCAATTTAATTTTGATCAAGCATTATATCCTAAGGCTGCAATCTATTTCATAACTCTGAAGCGCTTATGTCAGCATGATCACTATCTGCACTAGGCACAATTTCAAATCAATGCTTTTTTTTTTTTTTCTTGAAAAGGAGAGACCTTTGTTAATCTTATATCACATTGAAAATAAAATAATCTCCCTATGGAGCTCCATCTATCATAAAAGGAAAATAAAATAGGAAGCTCTTAGAATATGGCATCAGTTTCTCTCCTGGCATATTCATAAGGCAAATTGTTACAAGTATGAAAGACAAAAATGCTTGGATTCTGTCCTACACTCAACAAGTATCTAGACAATTTATGCAAATACATCATTTCAATTCAGACTAAAGAGCTCATCTTGAAAGAGTTCAATATAATCAGTGAACTGCCACAATTTTTGTAGGACCTGATTCTGAAATTAGCAAAGTACTGAAGACCTAAAGCTTAGGTAGAGTTCTGGCATTCTGTATAAATTGCAAGGGTTAGCATGCTGGAGTGAAAGAGATGCACTTACTAGTAATAATATTGACATGTTTCTACTCCAAGCCATTTCTGAAGTAAGTTGAACAAAAACGCATGGTATTAAAAGAATTATTTATGTTGTTTCCCAAGTCCTAAAATAGAAAATTGATATCTGTATTTGAATTCAACCTGTATTGGAATACTTTGTTAGATTTAGTGAACAAACATAGAGGATTTCTCTTGATGTGGGTTTGGACCCTCCATGAATACTGAGGGAATCCCAATCTGACCCTCAACTTTTGATAAACTACAGGAAGTATGAACACCTTTGTAAACTCTTTCAATTTTGTATCAACAGCATGAAACCATAAAAACATAGAGAAGGCCACTTATAATTAGGAGAAGCAATCATTCATCTCAGAACCTTATCTCTGACAGTGGACAAATAAGAATTGCTAGAGAAGAATGAAAGAATAAGAAATTTTTCATTGCTTTGTCTCCTAGCACTGAAATAAAAATATTCCAAGTAAGAGGCTTAGATAGTGTCTGTGTACTTTATAGACTTCTCTTCAACAGTTTCAGCATCCTGCTGCAATGAATTCCTTCATGTTACCTACACTCTGTTAAAAAAACTTCCTTATGCCTTCCAAAGGCATAAAAAGGAAAAACTGGAAATTGGTAATATATTTATACACTGATAAGGTCCATAGTTTCTCTAATTAAGGGAATCAATCTTGAGATCTGTTGGCAAGGGGGAGGCAGGGAGTGGAGCAAAAGAAAGGGGCAGGAAAGTGCAGCTGTTCCCCCTGGTGATGCTTATTGTTTTATTCATCACTCATGTGGAAAGCTGTTCTGCAAGGGAGAGGATGGAAAAAAAGAAGACTTGCTATAGTTACTTTCCATTCTTTTACTGTATGGAGGGCAGATCTCTTATTCTGATCTTATAATATTAAAGGGAAAAAATAAGTCTTGTTTTTGTTAACTGTGCTCGGGGAAAATCCTTTGTTCCTTGTTCTCAGGGAAAATCCTTTTTAGCATTCCATTGTGGATGAAAGCTTGAGCTGCGCCATGTATGTATGTAGGCTGGATGCCTTCAAAGGGTTCCTGTTATGACATCCTAGGTTTCAATAAGCAGCACCTCAGAAGTGCTCAGCCTGAGACATGATAGTGTTGTACATAGCTTGCTGTGACTTGGCTGACCTGTCATGAAGAACAGGGATAGACAGATTTCTGTGATACTTCAGGAACAGGGAAGCACTTTTACTATAATGTCAACCTTCATTTCTCTGAACCAGGTGGCAAGTTTGACCACCTCTAAAACCAATTAATTTAGTCTTATATTAAGACTAAGGGCACAGAGTATAGGACCTTAGGACCTTCATAAGGCTTAACAAAGATAAATGTGAAGCCATACAGTAGGATGGAATAATCCTGAACAGCAATCCAGGCTGGGCAGTGTCTGCCTGAGCAACAGCTCTGCAGTTCCTGGGGCTCTGGGGGACAGCAAGCTGCACAGGAGCCACTCTAGGGCTGACAGCAGCAAGGGCCTTCACCATCCAGTGCTTCAGTAGCAAGGGCATAGTCAGGAGAGGGAGGGATGCGATGATCCCCTTCCACCTGGCACTTCTTGGAACACCACCCACAGGTTTGGTCCCTCCAGCTGAATATATACGTGGAACAACCGGAGAGAGTCCAGTGGAGGGCCACTGAGGTGGAACCTAATTAGACCACTGAGGTGGAACCTAATTCCAATACCTACAAGGTAGTGATAGAGAAGATGGAGATTTCACCAGGGTACATGATAACAGGACAAGAGGCAACAGGGAAAATCATGTCTGGATATAAGAAAATTTTTTTCCCTGTGAGAACAATTGAACAGTGAAGCAGACCAAAACAAGAAGTGATGAAATCTGGGAGAATTGAGACCTGGCTCAGCAGAGCTCTTGAAAATCCAAATAAAGCCCTGACTTCAGCAGAAGTTGGAACCAGATGATCTCCAGATGTCCCTTCTGGTCTAGACTTCTGAGATTCTGACAATAGTTAGTTTCTGGTGGCCTTATTTATCTCATTGATACTCTGTAACACAGCCCCTACATGGAAGAAATCAGTGTGCAAATTTTGAATGTTATTTCTGTGTAATTTGCTTCCTTGCATGTTCCATGAGTGCTGTGTGGCTGTGAGGCACTATTGCAATAACTAATATTTCTTTCCTTGTGAGGCTATCCTGCCCTTTTTATCTCACAATATTCCATGCAGAATTTGGATATAGAGGGCACATGGAAAAATGTGGAGGTACTATCAGGAATTAAATATGTTGGGGTGGTTCAGGCAGTGTGAGAAGTAATGCAACAGAAATTTTAGGTTTGATTTCTGGTTTTGTTGCAATCAAAGGAAGGAACTGAGGTGAGGTATGAAACCTGAAGTACAGTCTAGGAGTTGCTTAAGCAAATTTTTGTTTTGTTCTTTAAAGTGCTCTCGTGAGATATTCCTTGTGGAGGAAAGCAATCAGACTTAGGACTCCTTACACCAGTTTATACAAAGTACAAACAGCTATCTGCAGTGTTAAGCATTCACTAACACAGTTTTAATTTATATTTCTGTCTAAGTTACTTAGTATACTGTTTGAAAACCAGGGTGGGTTTTGAGTGGTTTGTTTGGTTTGGTTTGGTTTTATTTTGTTTGATTTGGCTTTGTTTCTGTCTTTTAATACTCAACTTCTTGTGGCTTCTGTTTTTGAATTAATTCTGTTTATCATCAAGTCTTCAAGTGGACTACAGATGGCTATGCTAATGCTTGCCTTGGTGATTGTTTGATTGATTTATTGCCTAAGCAATACCTTTGTTTGGGTAGAATAGATATGAACTTTGCACTTTATTTTATTTTAGTACATTTATGTACTTTCTACCATAGCTAGGGACAACTTAAGATTTGTATATAGCAATCTAATTAAGAAGAAGGTGATATAGATCCCCTTCCCTGTGTGTCATTGATTCAAATTCAGTTCACGTGGGTAGTGTTAAATTGCCAACGGTGGAATAAGCAGACACTTTCAATCAGAACAGTTTTAATGAAAAATTTAGCACCACTACTTGGCTCAGCAGACTGAGGCTTGAATTTGAGTTACAGTGAATTTACATTTCCATCAGTGAGTTTGTCCCCTGGTACCAAGATCGCATTACTATTTTATGGTAACACAATTTCCGACTCTTAGGGTATTAATAACCTTGAAATTCACTTTAATGTATTTTCAGATAAAAATTCATTGCTAAGATGCCTCATGCCTTTGAGCCTGTCACCTGCAAAATGTTTGCTGGATTATTGCTGTAGTTTAGTAAACTGTTACAGTTGAACAGGTAAAAAAAAGTCATAATCAAGAAATCACACACTTTTAAGAGGGCTTCTTAGCACTACAGATTACTTGCAGGGCCTTCTAGGTACATGACATGTTTCATATTTATTGCTCATCACCTTAAAAAATGCCAAAAATGGTCTGGCTAGCAAGAGGACATGCCTTAATTGTGAAGTGCTGTACCCATGTACTGCTCACTTTAATAAATTCATTACCTCATTTGATGTTTTCAAACTTCTTCTCTGTTCACTACTGTTATCCTCACCATTCCAACAGTTGCTGAAAAATTTAGCCTGTTTATTTTTATTTGTCCTTTTTCCATGCAAATAGCTATCAGTATGATGTTTGGGGAGGGGGATGTGTCTAACCATTAGCACAAACATACCTACTACATTCTGAGATGTATGGAGTTGGAACTGAGTCTAAATTTGTGCTCTCTGAAAGGTATATGACTTTTGTGTTTGAAAGCATTAGTCAACAGGTTGGATACAATCTGTTCCAACCGTGTGAAAACCGGGCACTGCTAACAAAGACAATCAAGTGTAGCCAATATCAGGGCAGGGTATGTTAATCTACCATTGGAGCTTCTCTAGGTGCAGTTTTGGACCTGGAGAAATAATTCCATTTGATTGAGGTGCATGAATAATCTTTTTTTCGCAGATAGACCTTTCCCTGTGTTTCTCAAGGATTAGGCTGAATTCTTCAGGTATCCCAACTTGATACCATTTGCTCTCAATTTTTGGTTAAGCATTCTTTCCAAGATCTTGCCTCTCCAGGAAAATCCTTATGTTCTTCTCAGGCTGTCTTCATCAGTTACATTTAACCTACTCTGACGTACAGCCTTGCCAAGTAGCCAGAGTGCTGTCTCCAAGAGTGTTCTATGTATTATATTTTTTCTGAAAACTTTCTTGAGCTCTTGCCTCGTCTGCTCTGAGGGACTGATCCTTCTGTTTCAGTTTATTGACTATTGTAAAAATTGATTCCATGGGTTCCTGATAACAATTTTTTTCCTCCTAATGCCCAAATAAATTCTCCTGTTCTTTTTTGAATTATCCTAAGGCTTTTCAATAACTACCACGGCTATGAGTATTAAATGATCTGCTCTACAGATCATTTAATATAATATATTTAATATAATATATTTAACTTAATATAATGTGATAATAGCATTATTAGGTACAGTGCAGGAATTCCTGCACTATTTCAATCCATTGGCTGTATCTGGGGCAAGACCATAAAGCTGAGGCCTTTTTAAGTTGGGTAGCAAATCCTCTAAGAAAAGCAAACTCTTGATGGAGTATTCCTCTTCCTCACCCTACTGCTATCATCCCAAAAGTTTTAAATAGTGTTATCTTCTATTTTTAGATATTGTATCTTAATTCCTAGATAGAAGAATTGAGAATTACTGCCACCTTGAATGACATGCTTTAGAAAATGTTGTGATATATTTAAAACTTGCTAGCCTTCTTTAAGGCTGATTTATCTAAATGCCCAATTGCAAGTGTCACACTAGTTTGTGAAACAGTTCAGGGGTTCAAACTAAATGTTTCACTTTCTCAGATTTTTGGCATTCATAAAATGAAATGTGCAAATACAAAATGTGGATCAAATATCATTCTCACATTAAGTGAAAACTCAAGTTCTTTCCTTTTTTTTTTTCATTTCTCCTCTCCCTCTACTATACTTATAGAGTTTTACCAAACAGATGAGCATATATGGAGAGAAGAGATGTAAAGGAGATCAACTTAGTTCTGAATCAAGTTGTTCCAACCATTAGAATTAGCTATATTTCCTGCTGTGTTAAAATGTGTTAAATTCCAAATGCTATCTCAACAGACTAGACTGCAACAAACTGAAACTGTCTACAGCTTTCCTAAAAGAAGGGCCCAGATTCTACTGCTGGAAGTCTTGGAAGCACCCATGGGCGTTGTTTCAGGAAGGAGTGACCCTCAAAGGTCTCTGTTTCTATTGATGCTCCTTGCTCTTTGCGCAAAACCTCGTGGACAACCTCTGCAACTTGCTGACAAATTGCTCCTAAATCTTCTATATAACTACTAACTGGAGCAAGACAGGAATCATTCTGCCCCCACCTCTCTTACTATAAATTCTACTGGACTCTACATGCAAATTTCTTCTAGGTTTCTTAGCAGTAGAGATAAGAACAAACTCTCTTCCCTGCTCTTACCATCCCTAAGGAACTGGGGTGGAATGTGGCAGGGAGGAGGGGATGGGGATGCTTTGCTTGAAGTGTTGTTTTCCTGGGTGTAGTGACTGTCAAGAGGACAAGTTACGTGCCTCCTTAGTACAGCAGGAGCAGTTTGCAGCCAGTCTGCTTACCAGTTTCTCACAGTCACTGGAGCTGTTACTGTTTTGCTGCCCATTATGATACAGACAGGCATCTTCCTCGGGCTACTGGCACGTGCTGGCTTCAGAGGGAAGTAGACATATGACTTTTTATAATCACTTTGTTAGGACAGCCCACAAGTTGTTAGTGTCAGTCGCAGCCCCAATCAACCATGTTTGCTATGGCTTCTCCCCTGAGAAGCCATATATAGATGCAACCCTGGACTATCTGCAGCTTTCTTCCACAGAACTGAACTTTTCCCCATGTGGGTTTGTTTTTCAGTTTTTAAAATAATAATGTGTATATGACCTTAATAAAACTTGCTTTTTATATCTAAATAAAACTTGATCCTCTTTCATGAAAACTGTAAAAGATTGCATCTCACACAGAACATATTTTGGGCAGTATCCCTCTCTGCTTGTCCTCCTTATTTTTTCATAAACATTTCCTGCTGTCAGACATGACATGTTGAGCTAGATGGACCTTCAGTATGACCTTGCTTTGCTGTACAAAATGGTAGTGAATAGAAAAAGGAACACGAGGTTTGATTATCAGCCATAAAACACTGAACTTATTGGAAAATGGATGGAATATAATTGGTATTCTAAAAACTTTTATGGGTATGCAGTCAAATGGAATAATCTAGTTTAATATCGGTTTCTACACATGGAAAATTATGATAGGAAGTAGTAATTATGGAAGCAGTACTTTATTAAACTGAATAAAAAGGCAACTGCAGTGTTGAGCTTGATTCAAGTGTCCTATTAAAGGTGTCACCTAAACTATAGTCCCGTTCAGAGAATTGATTACTCTAGAAGAATATAAATCTCTAAGCAGATTGTTAAACTAGTTTCTTAAACTCTCATTTCTTGTTCTGTAGTTTATTATTAAATACTATGTAACCTGAAAAGAAAGGAAAGATTCAGGTAAACATAAGGCAAACTGAGTTGTAAAATATTTAATTCCTATCAGTATAGATGCATTTCCTGATGGAATTCCAGTTGTTGCACATATAGTTGGCATTTACAGTTGCATATATATTAGACAATATAAATTATATTGTCTGTTAACCTGCATATACTCTAAGAAAAAATAAAAACTTTTAAAATAAATTATCCTCTAATTAAAGTTCATAAAGGGTTTGTTCATATGATAGTTAATAAATGCTAATTTTAACTGGTTAGTACTGATTTGTATGCATTCTAAACTGCTCAGAAATGCAATTTTGGCTGTGGCACGTAGGCTTTAAATTATTGAGCTGAACAGAAGCAGCTTCAAGCAGTATTTTTCAAGCTCTTGATTTTTTACAGGAAGCGTCATGTTTTAAATAATATCACTTTTCTGATACTTATTTGGTGTTTTCAATTAAATGACAGAAAGATCAAAAAAATCTCTGATTCCACTGTGGAATATAATTGTTTGGACTTGTCTGATTTCCCACACTGCTACCAATGGCAGTTCATACGGTCACTGCTATGTTAGGAAATGTTAATAGCTGTAGGTAGAGCTGGCTGGTTTCCTACCAGCTCACTAAGTATATGGAGCAAGTTGAAAACTGCATTTAACCATGTAGTTTTCCTGTTTTAGTAAGTAATGTTTGTAAATCATCTTTATGGATGCTAATATTAAGCCAATCATAGCCACTGTTTACACAGTAGAACTAAGGGGTTTTGAGCACAGGACTGTGAACCACATCTTTCTCTCTCTCTTTTTCCATTTAACTTAGCAAGTCTGTGAGTTTTTGGAGTTTTTTCCCACACTTTTGCTTAACCGGTATAAATAGTTTTAATATCCCCATGGAAAGCAGGATGTGAAATTCTATGAAACTGACAAAAAACTTATCTCTCTTTTTAGGTTCACATCTAAGCATCCTACTCTATATTGCGTTACTCTAGTCGAGACTTTTTTCTACATGTGTCCAAATGGAATTATATGTAGGAGTACAGTCTCATTTTAACATGCTGAAAGGACCTCTAAGGGAAGGGTGCTAGCTACCGAAACAGCAACACCATTTGTTGTAGCTAAGTATTGTTCCCATATCCCATGCATGAAAATAAACAGGATTTCAACAAAAAGGTGTAGATGCTCTACAAAACAACTGGAAAAGACTTGGTCATGTAGCCCACGGTGCTGCTCCCTTCAATGAAAGGGCATTTCATGCCAAAGAAAAGAAACTTTGTCCTGGAATTTTTTTTCTAGGTACCAATGCCTCATTCCCCTGTTTCTGATAAATATCTGCTTGCACTGAAGAGCAAATACACATGCTTCTCTGAAAAACAGCCTCCTTGCAGCATTCACAACATTCACTTTTGTCCCTGTGGCAGTTTGAGCATTGGAAATCCAAAAATCCAATTTTCAGGCTCCCCCACCCCTTCCCACAATTTATCCTAACACTGAAGAGAAACTTTCAGGCTAGAGGCTTCTGTAGGGGAAGGGGGAAGTATATACAGTTATTTACACAAATAAATACTATACAAACTAAAGGCAACTATATATATATATTACATTTCTATCAGTCAGTCCTTTCAAGTCCCTCCTTTAACTTTAGTCCAGGAGCAGCTTTTCAAGGCTGATATGTAACACAGTCTTTTGCTGTGGGAGTGTTCTGGGCTCCTGAACACTCCCTCCTCACCAAGTTCCAGCAGTTGTTTGTTGCAGTCTCTCCTCCTCATGAAGTCCGAGAAGATAGCTTTGAGTCCTTGTTCTTCTGCTGATGTGTGATTTCTCCCTCTCGGTGTCTCACCTCGGTTTGTAGGCTGCTGCAGTGTAGTTCAGCTTATCAAGCGTCTGTGTCCTGGAATGTTGATTTCTCCTCGGGTTTTAGGTTGTCTTGCGTTTTAGTTCACGGCAGAGACATCCTCCGGGCCCCTCTCTCTCTCTATCTGGGGGGTCCGTCTCCAATTCTTGCCTGGGATTTTCTCCCTAGCAATAGAGCCTCCTCTGGCCCATCCACTTGGCTCTGCTCCAGTGCTCAGCCTCGCATCCACTCTCACTAAACAGCGAGAGGGAAAAAACCAGCCCTCCTCTACAGCTTGGCTGCAAAGGTGGGGGGAAGAAGAAGAGGGCCTGGCTGCAGGGCCTGCCTCTCTCTCTCACTTACCAGTTGTTTGTGAGTCGCATCCCTCACAAACATGCACTCATTCCAATGCTGTCTCTAACTGTGGCCTAGGCAGAGTTGGGGGGGGTCGCAGGGCTCCCCTCTTCCCCTCGGAAGGGGAGAGAGGGAGCCCAGCCACCCCCTGGCCTTCAACACCTACACGCAGCAGACACCAACAGCAAAACAACCCAGACTGCAATGCCAACCGTTTCCGCTGCTGTGATATATGATTTTTGAGCAGAAGCGAACGACATGAGCGGTGACTGGCTCTCCAGGGGACACTGCCCTGGCACCTCATCACCTCTGAGCCCCCCCAGCCTCTCAGGGGGACCAATTTTAAACTATGACAGTCCCTTAATTTGGTGTGCATGCACTTGCTCAAGCTTTGTAGCTGGGAACAAAGTATCTTGCCAATAACAGATGGTGGTGAATGGAAATACAGAATGTATTTCACTGAATCATTTGTTCATTAGTTAGAGTTTGGATACAATTATTTTTTACCCAAGCGTATCTCTAGGGAATCTAGTTTTTCATTTGCATATTTTTCACTAAATTCTCATGGATCCCTGTTAAAAACTAGATAAAGTACTCTATAAAAGACAACTACATTCAAGCTTATGTGACAGGTTTTTTCAGATGCTTCACAGGAATGCTTACCTTCTGTTTCTCCACAGTATACACACACTAAATTAATTTTCCTGTATCAAAAGAAAGACAGGAGACATTGATCATAGTTGATGATGTTAGTGAAATTCCCAGGAGATAAGTTATTTGCAGTCAAAATACAGGAGTGTCATACAGTCGTTTTGCACAAACAGTATTTCAACCTCTGAAGTTAAGCTTTATTCACATCTTCAGCATATCATGAATAAAACATGCATTCTGTATCACTGCTTTGTAACTTAAAAAAACCCAGACCAAATAAAAAAAACCAAACCAAACAAAAACCAAAACCAAACCAAACCAAACAAAAAACCAAACAAACAAACAAACAAAAAAAAACCAAAATCAAACCAAAACAAAAAGAAACCTGAAAAGACATCAATACTGCATGGTTGCCCAAAATAGCTAATTACCCAACTACTACAGATAGGTCAGAGTAGAGAAGCGTGAATCCTGCCTGCTCAGTTTTGATTTGAATTGTAGCTCCTGTAGTAACTGAGTAGCTCCGAAATTAGCAAACCAGTAAACACACAGAAAAATTTAATGGCAAGGTGGTAATTCCTCCAACTACAGCCAAATGCTACAAATACCTTAGTTTCCCCTCCCTATTTCAGCTGAATCAAAAGATTCTGAGGACTATTTTCACCTACTTCCTTTTTCTTCTTATTATTATTTTTCCTCATTTTGCCCATCTGTTAAATGTCAGAATCGGAAAAAGGAGATTCATCTTCCACATAGGCTATGAGATTAGTGGGTTTTTTCCAATTATATGTTGCAATGCTTTGATTTGCCTTTTGGTATAAAGTGTCTCTTGCTGCACCACAAAGAATTCTTTAGGCTGAAAAATTTCTGGAGCAAATAAAGTTGTTAATTTATGTCATCATCATGGCAATGGTTTGTTTTGGTTACACACCATCTCCATGAAGAACCTTGAAAATTTGGAATGAACTTCTAAGGAACATTTTATATCTTCTTATATGAGGAATGAGGATTGTGAGTCACTGAAGTGCTATCATAAATGATAGCACTATGATAATATGTTTGGTAGTACATGTTCGTGCACAAAATGAACACAATCAACATGCTTGTGGTTCCATGAGGATTCTGTGGGACGTGCACAGGTGGCAACCTCCTGAATGGTGCATGATAAATCAGATTTCTGGGATGAAGATGTGCAAATTGCAAACTGTGCATAAAGGAATAAATTGCACTGAAGAGCAAGCTTTGATCCTGTCAAATCTCAGGACTTTCTCTAATGTATTAAAATAGTCAACTGTTCCTTCATGTAGTTTATCATAGAATCACAGAATTATTTAGGTTGGAAAAGACCTTTAAGATCATCAAGTCCAACCCTTAATCTAAGACTATAAAGTCCACCACTAAACCATCCCCCTAATGCCATATTTACATGTCTTTTAAATATAACCAGGAGTAGAGACTCAACCACTTCCCTACAAAATTGTTGGGTATGCAATTCAGCATGAAACAGCAAATGAAGATGAGTTTTCAACAGGGATGTATATGTTAATTTTCTGGAATTAATCCTTTTCAACAAAGCTTCCAATCACAAACAACTTTACTCCATAATTTTCTCATTTCTCCTCCAAGTAAAGGAACAGCAGGAAAAAACTACATGGGTTTAGAAAATGACCTAATAAATTTAGAATTTTGATTAAGTGACAGCTTGTAAAAACATGTTTTAGGAAGACAATCTTTTAAATTTGGAACAATTATTACATATATCTGGAAATAAAATGGTTGCTAATAGAAAACTCCTTGCTTCCCTGTCTGTGACTTTAAACAGTACACACTTGTCAGAACTTCTTTGGATTTTAGTAATTCCTTGGGGAAAATTGCTAGTAGATCATAACACCTTATATCTTTATTTGTAATATATTATCCCTTTGCATTAGACTGACTCAAAGGCTAAGCCATTTATTTGTAAATCCATTCTATTATTGTGAAAAAGCTCTAGCTCATCAAAACCTAGTAAAATCATGGTAGACTTACAGCTCTGTAGGAGAAAAAAGATAGATACATAAACTGCTTGAATCTTATTACAGCAATTTCACATAACACTAAGTCATGAGTGCTCAAAGATGTAAAAATTATGGGGAAAAAAGTATATTCAGGTAGATAAATGCCATGGAAGTATTTTTCTAACATACTTTTATCAGTACTTTCATCACAATGAAATTGATATAAAATCTCCAGTTCTCTTCAATACTTTCTGGATATTTACATCACTGTTACTGGAGCTTCCCCATTGCCAAGCCCTTCACCTGGATAGTGGTCCAGAACAATTTAAGGTGAATCCTGCACCCCAAAGGGTAAGAGTTTTGCTGAACTTGTTACTCAGAACAAGAATATGGGTTTATGATGGTTCTCTTGTCACCAAATGAAAACAGCTTGAGAGAACAGAGAAATAATAGCCATAGTCTGGGCATCTCTTTCAAATTGTCATAAAGAGCCGTACCTTGTAGCGAGGAGTCATGGGAGTTGTAGTTTTCCGGGTTCTTACACATGCTCAAACAATACTTGGTTGTCATTGGTTGGAAGATCATGCGACATGTTTAAGCGCATGTTTGAAATAAACCTCAATTCTGCCCTGGCACTTGTTTGTGTCACCAGCAGGGTTCGTGCCTTTATTCACCACCTCAATACCTCAAAATAAAGTCTTTAAACTCATGTGAAAGACTCAGTTTTTAATACTTTTAGGGCTGGAATAAGACTTTAAATTCCACCATATCCCACACAGTCTGGCTTTCTGGCAGCAATTTTCTTTTTTTTTTCTTTGGAAGATAGTAATGTCTAGTTGGGACTTCTACAGAAGTTCAAGAGACAGATCATAACATCATAACTCTACATTAAAAATCACATCGCAGAAAAAGGCCTACAGCTCATGTCCTGATTGACAAACTCAATCTTATTACTCATTAATAGCTAAAACTTCCCAGGTTACAGTTACAACCAAATGGTAGTTTGATACGTTCAAATAATAGCAGAGTGACTGTGCTGAACTAATGGTGGATCCTCACTGATCTTTAACTGAAAAACTAACAAGAAAGTTTACTTGGGGTTACCTTATCCTGTTCAATAGAACATTGTTCCTCATGTCTAAAGCAGTATTTAACCTTTCAGCTGCCACGCTAGGCTTCAGGTGTGCTCATTGATCTTAATTACTTTGTGTCCTTTTCCTATTATGTGCTGAAACGCATAACAGTACACTGTTTAAGTACACTACATGATCCAGTAACATGCAGTCATCTTAGCTGAAGTGTATTTTCCCTTAGAAGTCTTCTGTTGCAACAAAGAGTTGCTTTTGTCTGAACAGTGATGTGCAGGAAAAAGAACCTTGCTAATTAAAATATGTTTTGTTATTTGTATGTAAATGCTGTATTTTCAGGACCTGAAAATATAGGAAATTATTCAGAGGGTTGGTAGGGGGAATGACTAGATGATTTAATTGGTTCTTGTCTAATTCTTAAGACTTTGTTGATACACCTGAAAATACAAATTAAGAAATACACAAAAATGTATTTTTAACTCGTCTTTGTTAGTTGGATACTTTTCAGTTAAGCAGATAAAAAATTCGTAATTATGGTAACTGAAGAACAAATGTTTTAACCAAGAGTGAAGCTGAAAAAAAGACTAAATTTGTCCTTTAGTCTTTTGCCTGCTTTTCTCTGCTTCAGACCTTTATTCTATATTCACTTGAATTCACAGATATCATTTTAAAATATAATAAAGCTTTTTCATGTGAAAACCCATGCCAAAAAAAAATTTATTTTTTTTAACTCTGAGGCTCAAGCTCAGGAAAGAATGTAATTATTTTTCAGTTTTTTGGATGTAAGAATAATTTTCTTGCCTTTAAGGGGATTGTTGACAAGTAGGAGAACAGATACTCAAGTAATTCATTATTTTAGTAATCTGTCATTATCTGCCTGATGTAGTCATCTACCTTTCAGATTTTTTGAGCGTATTTATTCTGTAATTTACCCCAGTGAATAAAGCTGGCAGCTATAGATTTGTCATTAAAATCATCCCTTTTTTGCCGTGGGTGTAGGCTCTCCACACAATTTGTACATTGTCAGCTACTGGAGAGGCATACTATTTGGTACAAGGAGTCTGAAAGAATCTGTCATTCATTTTAAGGAAAATGATTAAGAAGATATGATTATTTTTCTTGGAGGTTAGTACTGTATGCATTTATGTTGGGGGTTTTTGCTTCAATTGCATATGTCCCTGGATGGATGACAAGTCGGGACTGATTATCTTTTTATGTTCTTTGTCCTTCATAGTGAAAAATCTTCCTAATAATTTTGTAGGCTTCATTATTACTTCTGGGTATTGTAAAACAGGCTCCATGAATCTTGTTTTCTGTTCTCTTGACACTTGCTTACAGTAGAGATATAATACATTCCATATTTGAAACTGGATGCATGTCCCTTACATTCATCTTATTCAACTACTTTTGAACACATCATATATCCTTTGTGTTATTTGTATGTGGAAGATAGAGTCACCATGGACAGCAGTGTCCTTTTTCTGACAACATCACAGAGAATGCAGTCAGCATGTGCACTATAAAATTTACTTTTCGCTGTTGTATCCCCAGCAGTATGATCTCTCTTTGCTTTATCCTTTATTACATGTTCTTCAAAAATAAAGCCATAGCACACTGTGAGCGACACTGTAATTTCTATGTAAATGGAAATTATCACTGCAAATATGACCAGTGTTTTAGTGTCCAAGGGCTGCATAAGGCACAAAGTAAAAAGAATGTATTAAGTTGGGAGATCGCTCACTATTTTTCCATGTTAAATATTTTCTTTATTCTTTTCATATAGAATTCCTTCAATGCTTAACTGTTCTGCTTTTAATTTTTTTGATATTTATATGTGTGACTAAATTCTCCCCTTAAGTTGTCGAAAATCAAACAGTCCATTAAAATTGTAAGTGTTCTAAAATCAAACAATCCCCTTCATTTTTAATACCTGAAAGCTGTGATAGATATCTTGAAATTTTATTTGTTAATATGTGGATTAATGATAAACTTCTATATAAAAACATAATAAAAACTTAAAGTAAAATTCCTGGGAGTTATATAATAACTGCTGCACCAGCTTCAAAGTTTTTGAACTAAATCAGAGATAATTTCAACTATTGAGCCTCACCAGCTAGATTTTTGAGCAGTAATTATTATCATGATTCTTTCTCTGCTGATAAAAGAAGCAGAAAAAAGAACAGACGATGCCTCTCCTGTTTCACTAAAACAGAATTTGACAGGCTCAGAACTTCTGTCTGGTTAAGATCTTTTATGTGCTGCTACCTTCTGTGGTAAGAACAGTTCTTACTCATTTTTCTTTCCTTTTGCATGTCATCTGCATTTCAGAAAACCTTCTAGCTTTTTTTGTCTACATCAATATTATATATCATAGGTTATTGCAGAACTGTATTTTCTTATAACTGTGATTTAATATGCCATCAGCTTTTTTTTCCCCCATCATAAATATATTTTTCCTTCTTCAATGCAACAAACTATTCACTTAGCATGAAAAACAATCTGGACTAGTTGAAGATGTCTCTGCTGGTTACGAGGAGGGGTTGGAGGGTTGGACTAGATGGCCTTTACAGGTCCCTTCCAACATTCTAAGACTTCACAGAAGAGTGAGTTAGAGATGCAGCAGATATCTGGGATGTTACCCTGCAAAGTACTACTTGCAATCTGCAGGTTGTTTGGCATGTCCCGCCTGAGCAATGCTCCTATCACATCAAGATGTGAAGCCTTGTTAAAGGTGTGAAGTTACTCCTAGGACTGCAACCGTACCAGGCTTACCTAGATCTTCCAGCTGTACCAGTTTCATACTGGCTTAATATATGAATTACATATTAATATAATTATTTACAGCTTAATGTAATTAATTACAGATTAATGCTGTAATTCACTTGAGCTAAATGGCTAATTTGCAAGGCTTAGAATGTGCCACAGCAGTATGATTATGAAGGCTTAAGCTGTTCTTTCATACAAAAAATGCAAACAGGTATAAACAAGTATTAAATATACTTTACTATTATGTTCTGTAAATACTTCTGAAAACAGTAATTCAAGAACTGTGTGAGTATAGGTGGCTTCCTATAAAACTTGCAGACTACTGAGTGATAATTAGTCTTTATACCACTAAAAAACCTTCATCTTTTCAAGAATCTGTAAATACTGTGCTATGCATATGTACAGAATTGCAAAAAAAAAAAAAAAAAAAAAAAAAATTAATCAGCCCCTCAGAGGACAATAGGTAAGGAATTTTATCTGCAGATTAAAGTGCAGCTTTAGGATTTATGATGTGTTCCTGATGAATACTGAAATTCTGAGAGAGCTTGTCAAATGTTCTTTCCTGTAGTTCTCAGATTCACTGAAAGAGTTTCAATTGCTTATCTTGAGGCAAAGCCCATGTGTCTAAGATAAAGTGTACACGAAAGGTGAGATCATTCCCTAACCTTCATTTGAGTGTACCCATTCACATCTGAAACATAATAGTCTTGCCTTGTTTAGGTTATTTCATAATATGTTCTGGTATTCACCGATTTTGCCCTACAGCAATTGGTGCATCAGCTCTTCTAAACAATTCACTCCAAATAAATTCAAATGTTGTTTTCTTCCTATCTCACTTCAGTAGCTGGAGAGAGCAGCTCTGACAGCCTTCCTTGCTCTGAAATTAGAGCATTGTTTCTGAAATCATAAGAACAAAGCATTCAGAGAAGCAGACACAGACATAGCAGGGATTCTCTGACCTGAAGTGTCATACCTGAGCTGTTTCTGAAGTTCAGGTGTCTCAGCAGAGATCTGGCAGCTGCAATTGCTGTGAGTACCTTGCAGCACTGCTACTAAGAGAATACCTGCCAGCATGTGCATTGCCTTTGGTCCCATTGGACCAAAACCAATTCTCTAGCCTAAGCGAAGGACTGATGAAATATCTACTGTCTGATGTTGAGCAGGCATGTTCTAGGGACATTTTCTTGGGTTCTTTCTGAAGTAAACCAGACTGGTTTACCAGAAAAATCCTGACTATATTGTCAATATTTATGGATCATTACCAAGAATGCACAATGATACTTTTTAATTTTATGGTTTGTCAAGTAGTCAAGAGTCTGTCAAGAAAACTGAGTTTTTGGGGTTTCTCTCATGCCATTGGCAGGTATGTGGATCAGAGGCAAAATGTCAGTACTCCTTTGTCAAGAGTTTCTGAGGTGAGCGTAGGAAGAGAACCATGGAGAATTAGATGCAGCTGACAACCAGGGGCATAAATTTCTTTTATCCGCCTTCTACAACTCCAAATATTATGACCTTTTGAGCTTCTAAAACATACTCGCAAAAGGTGTTTGGCAAAACCACAGAAGCATCCTGAAGTGGTATACTTGGAATATAAAGAAGCAACCTTTGTTACGCTTCATTACAATGCTTGGTTTTTAGCTCTTTGTCTAATAGTACATAACAGGAACAGACTTCAGCTTGAGAGAAGTTAGGAGAAAATGCAAAGGCAATTATGCGTCTAATTTCTTCACATAATACTGCAATTATCGGACAGTTGCCCATGAAGTAACTGCAATTGACCACTTGTGTGTCCCATAATCAGACAGCCCCTATCTTCATGCAATCACAGTAAATCAACATGCAAATTAAATTCAGAGTTACAATCTGCATTTCTTATGTGTTGGTCCCTCATGTCTTCATGAAAGCTGGTCTGGTCTGCTCAAGATAACCAAGAGTTTTGACCACGCGTTGGAAGCATATCAGCCATAAATACCTCGGTTCTGATATTTGGTAGGATTATGCTCATATTAATAACTATCACTTCAACATTGTTGCACTCATTTTTAGCTTTATTCATTGACTACTTATATTTGCATGAATCACCTATACTCTATGGAAGCTTCTGGGACACATAAGAAAAAGCCTAAAGGTGGATGTAGCCTGTTCAAATTCTTCCTTTAAAATAAATCCATCATAAATTCACTCTTCTTACAAAAAAAAAGGAGAATCAAGAGGGAGTTTTTGGAGCTGAGATGATTTTTCTACTACATGAATACACTGAGTTCAGAAGAAAATGGGCTTGTGGAATCCTACAGAGCTTGCGAGACCAAGCTGCATGTGTATAACTTCCTTGAGGGCAGTCTTGAACATCACTAAGTCTCAGATCACAAAATGCCATTGATTTTTATTAAGAAACAGATATAGGAGAACTTGCAATTTTCTTATTCCTTCAAGACTACACAAATTCTGTGCGAGTCAGAGAGAGCAGTTAGCAAAACTGTGTGGACTCTGAAGATTCTAAAGATTACATAAGCAGCTCCATACACTGTGGGAAAAACTCTACCTCTAGGTCCTGAAGCATTTAAGTATGTGATGTGAGTTTTACCCATCTTGTAAAGAAATATGTGGCCTAAACAACAGGCATTATTAATTTTTTGGGGAAGAAAGGATTGATGCAGGTAAAGAGGTTCTACTTTGTTCAGCCTAAATAATGGTGTTTGGTCTTACCCTATTTTTAGCAATAAAAGCTTTCAATGCTATTTCTGTGTATGCAAAGAGACACTTTTGGCCTAAAAGGCCTCCATCTTAATGCTGTGCAAGGTGCAAAAAGTATGAAATAAAATCTTATTTCCAAGCCTTTACAGCTATAAGGCTTGATACAAATGGGAAAAATAAAATTGTTTGGTGATCTTTGTGGGGTAGTAGCAAGTCCGGAGATGTTGGATTCCAAAATCTGGATATCAGAAAAAGGAACTGCTGAGTTTAAACAGAAACCTCGAGTTACAGCAGTTGGGAAAAATCCTCTTCATTGACCTCATCTCTGTGAAATTTTCCTGCCTTCTCCAGCAGGATGTGAACAGACTCTTTGCATGATGTTATTACATGTCCTATTGTTGCTCTCTGTACCCTGTGTCACCTGTAAATTTGAATGTCTTTCCCCCATGGAAATCCCCAAAGATAAATAGGTTTTTCCCGGTGAGGTAATTCCTAAGACCCCAAGAAGTGTAACTTGGATTTTCCCTTGATGTCATCTCTGTGAAAACCCCAAAATGTGTAAGTCAGGTTTTCCCCTTACATCATCCCCTGAAAACCCCTGATTGTAATAATTGTAATAGTTAAAACTCCCTGTTGAATATGTAGACCCTAAACCCTTTAAATATGAACTTGTAAGTCCAATAAACCATTCCAGTTTTCTGTCTCCACTGGGATCGTCATAATCATTGACTCACTGCACGAGGAAGATCTCTTGGTCTGAAATTTTTACTTGGAACTACAAATGGAGAAGGAGTTTGAAACTTTCAAACTGTGCTGTCTCTGAGTAGCCCCTCTGCCTGACATAGCTGGAAGATTTCAACAGTTCAAATGAGTTTCAACTGTCTTCTAAATATTTATTATTTAGTTAGTATTCTTAGAGGTAGAAAGCTTAGGGGGTTTTTTAACTGGCAATAGTTAGATGTACACTAATATATTTGTTTGCAATGGTGCTACAGGATCACAGAATAGCTGAGGTTGGAAGAGATGTCTGGAGGTCAGTAAGTCCAGTTCACCTGCTCAGGACAGGGTCTGCTAGAGCAGGTCACACAGATTGCATCTCCACTTGTTTTGTTCATTCTGTTATGATCTTTTTTAATAAAAAAAAAATAGTAGTACTTTTAATGAAGTTTCTAATGAAACTAGACCCTTGTGGAAAGGGTATGTGAATGAAAGGAGAATGAATCTTTTGCATTTCATGATACTTGCTTATGTTCACAAGATTACTTTAGGTGTCTTTATTTTGGATTCAAGCTATAATGAATAGTGTCAATTCTGTACTGCTGGTGTGAATAACAGTATTAGTATTTATTGTGGTAAATAGCTTTAGCTCATAGCCTCTGCTTTTTAATTGCTGAATATACAGCCCAGCAGTTGAAGTGCCTGTATGAGGTTAACTTGAAACCAAGCTGAGGTTGTTAGGGCTCATATTTAAAGTAAACAAAAGTGAACCTGGACATCTGATATGACCTGTTCTTTTCCTTGTACCTCCTGGCATAAAAAAAGTGCACTTAGCCACACGATACCCTTTCTGTTCTCTGCTCCTGAGGCTTCTCAGGTCACTGATACTGCTATCAATAACAATGTGATGAAATATTGGTAGAATGAGAATTTTAAATGCTCTTTGTTGTACTCTTTCCATCATAAATGTGAAGACATCTTATGGATCACTTTCATCTCTTCTTTATGATTACGTAGGTTCTCTTTGCTTTTACATGGTATTGCTGGGGGGAAAACACCTAGCAATTGCCAATATGAAAAATCATTCACTATATTTATAGCTGCCTTAGTAGATCTTAACAGTAAGAAACAAACACAGTTTAATCATCCCAGTCTCTGGGTCTGCCAAAACTCTTGTATAGATCTGATACACTATTTTTAATATTTTCCTATGTAAGATTCTGAATTTAAGCGTAGATGAGTACAAAACAATATAAATTTTCAAATAGTTAATCAGGCTTGAAGATTTTATTATTATTCGAAAGGTGGACAGTTTTCAAAAAATTAGTAGAAGGTGTGAAACACACAGTAGAGCAACTTTGTTTTTGAAAGTAATTCAAATACAGCAACAGCATCCATAAGCTTATTCCCTCAATAATTTGATTTCAAAATCCTATTTATCTGCATAGGAATGTATCAGGTTGTCTGAGGGTGGAGTTTGGTTTCAGCACTTTTCCCTTTTTCTAGCTTTTCAATGCCTTGGTTTATCTGCTCAGTTGATTCAAAAACCAGTTTTTCTTTACAGCTCTGGCTCCAACTTTCAGTTACTTACAGACTCTTAATATCTATAGGTTGCTGCTTTCTGAATTTTTGGGCAATCTCTCAACACTTACTTGTTTGTGCATGATCCTTTGTAGTATTTCAGTATGTGCAGCCAGTGAGGTGTGTATGGATATATAATCAAGCCTCCATCTGTGAGGGTATATTTGTAAGTAATATCTATCTGTATACCTGAAGTATACTTGTAGTGCAGGAATAGCAAAAAACAAGGTATCATAAAATCATAGAATCATTTAAGATCAACTGCAACAGTAAACCCAGCACTACCAAGTCCACCATTAAACCATGTCCCTCAGTGCCACATCTACAATGTCTTTTAAATATCTCCAGGGATGGTGACTCAACCACTTTCCTAGGCAGCCTGTTCCAGGGCTTGACAACCCTTTTGGTGAAGAAATGTTCCCTAATAACCCTCACCTGAGACAACATGAGGACATTTCCTCTTGTCCTATCGCTTGCTACCTAGGAGAAGAGGCCAACCCTCACCTGGCTGCAACCTTCTTTCAAGTAGTTGTAGAGGGTGATAAGGTCTCCCTGAGCCTCCTTTTCTCCAGGCTAAACACGCCCAGCTCCCTCAGCTACTCCTTACAGGAATTGTACTACAACCCCTTCACCAGCTCCAGTGCCCTTCTTTGGACCTGCTCCAGCACCCCAACATCTTTCTTGTAGTGAGGGCCCGGAACTGGACACAGCACTTGAGGTGTGTCCTCACTAATGCCCAGTACAGGGGGACAGTCACTGCCCTGGTCCTGCTGGCCACAATATTGCTGATATAGGTCCAGTTGCCACTGACCTTCTTGGCCACCTGGGCACACTGCTGGCTCATGTTCAGCTGCTGTTGACCAGCACCCCCAGGTACATTTTCTTCTTAGCAGCTGGGCCAGCGCTGTGTTTTGGATGTAGTATGAGAATCATGCTGGTGACATGTTTTGGTCGTTGCTCACCCTAAGCTAAGGACATTTCAGTGTCCCACGCCCTGCCAGAGAGCAGGTGCACAAGAGACTGAGGGGGAGTATGGCCAGGAGAGCTGACCTGACCTGACCAAAGTGATATTCCATATCACAGACCAACATGCCCAGCATATAAACAGTATAGGATCTGGCTGGGAGGGGCCAATTGCTCCTGGGAGACAGGCTGGGTGGATGGGCTGGGCGTTGGTCAGTGGGTGGTAAGCAACTGTATTGGGCATAATTTGTCTTTCTTGAGGCCTATTTCTGTATCTCTTTTTTATTATCATTATTATTATTATATTTTACCTAATTTCAGTGATTAAACCATTCTTGTCTCAACCTATGTGTTTTATTTTCTTAATGTTTCCTCCACTCCATCCCACCAAGGGGGCTGGTGAGTGACCAGCTGCTTGGTGCACCGTTCAGGTTGAACATACCACGCCACTCTTCCATTCCTTTTGGAGGAGAAAGACAACACTTAACCAAGATCTGCCCTTTGCTAAAGGCAGGCTGAAGTGATTTTCCTCATTAGTGAGAACTCTGGTTTCCATCTGAAGGTTATTCTTGTGTATTTGTTGGAGATATTTGCATAGTTGTCCTTCCTTTTAATAGTTTTCCTTAGAGAAGGTGACAAGACTTTGAGTTTGCAGAACTTTATTTAAAAGAGGCTTGAGAGTTTAATATTGATACACTTACTTTGTTATGAAATCATGGAAAAAACAAAAAAAGAAAAGGAAAAGAGTGATGAGAATTAAGAGGAAGGGAGAGGCTTGCAGCATTGAACCAGATGTTCTTTGAGGTCCCTTCCAACTCCAACCATTCTATGATTCTATGAATTTGCCCTCCACAGAAGACTGTCAGGTAGAATTAATGTAGTTCTGAACTCCTACATTTTTTAAAGCCTACAGTTTACTGATGTGGAGGAAAAACTATCCTCTCAGATAAAATGGGAGAATCTCCATGCTGGAGAGTAAGGATCATAGAAACTGGTTTTAAGTACTGTGCAGTTGTAGATCTTTCATTGAAAGCAATCAGTAGCACTGTGAAATTAGAGATTTCCTGAAAAAATCATAAAATATTAATGTTAACTGAAGAACAAAGTTTGTACACCTTGTTCACAGTGTGATTCTGTATTGCTAGACAGGATAGGTTTAAGTAGCAATATTTGATATTTCAACTTTTTTGTCATCACAAGACAAATGAGACATTCTGGGGGAAAAAAAGCCCCAGATCACTGTAAGATGGAGATACGATAAATCTTCCTAGGCCTGATGAACACTGCAGATGGACGGATGTGTTGTACAACACTTCTGAGGGCTGTTCCTGACTTAACAGCACAAAAATGCCTGATGTTTGAGAAAAATCTCTAGTATCGAGGCACCCAGGAAAAACATCTTGGGAGATCTTTAAAAGAAGTTCCAGGTCATGAATGGAAAAACACCGAAGATAATGTTGAGCCTTTAAATTGAAGTCTCTAACACCTTGACAGATAGAGCAGGGTGGGAATACTTTGGGTAAATCTATGTAAAGAAATACACAACTGCGATGTGCTTCAAGCAGATGTCACTGATCTATTGTTCTTTTACTCTGTCTTCAAATCAGTAAATAAAACAGGTTTCTAATATCCACAGAATAGAAAACAATAAAATGGTGAACACTGGTCTCAAGAAAGCCCTGTTCCTTTTGGATTAAAGGCAAAAGTGTGAGGTCTGAACAAAGCTTTTTCTTCTGCCTGGGGACTAAGCTCTTCCCCCCATTTAGGTTATCTGGTGTTTGATGAGCAACCAGTTGTTTTCCCTCTGTGGGAGGACCAGAAGACTGTTTTTTACAGAAGTTTTCTGAGTTCCTTACCTTTTCCATCAGCAGTGTCTGAACTTGGCCAGAGTGTTCAAAGGTTATCACAGAATACTGGACACACATTTCCACAAAATTAATGTTCCTAGGAAACCAAAATAGTAACTTTAATGAGTAAATAGCCCAATGTACTAGCTACAATACTCTTGGGTGATGCAAACCACAAAAACCCCCCCAAAAACCAAAACCCAAAAACAAAAACAGAAAAACCACCAAACAAACAAAACAAACAAACAAAACCCCACCCAAATAAAAACACAAACAAAAACAACAAAAAAGCAAAAACCAAACAAACACGAAACAAAAACCCACCAAAACAAACAAACAAAACCTAAAAAAAACTAAAGAAAACAACTCCCTCCCCCCCAAAACACACAAAAACCTCTATCTACAAACCAGAATTAGTCCAGATGAATTTACATTGGTGCCAATAGTAGTTTACTTAAAACTGTTGCTTCATGCTTATTTGGATTGATAAACTGCACCTCAGGAAGTCTTCCATCATCCCCATATCACCACTGGCAAATCAGAGCTCAAATCAGTCCAGCAGTTTAATTACCTAGGTAGCCTCATCTCCTCGGACGGTAAGATTGACGGAGAGATAGACAACAGGTTAGCAAAGGCATATAGAGCTTTCGGAAAACTCCATAAAAGAGTATGGCAAAATAAACACCTGAAGAAAAGTACCAAGATCAGTGTTTACAGAGCTATAGTGTTGTCTACTCTCTTATACGGATCCGAATCATGGGTCATCTACCGCCACCACCTGCGTCTCCTAGAACGCTTCCATCAACGCTGCCTCCACACAATCCTAAACATCCACTGGTCAGATTATGTGACCAATACATCTGTTCTAGAGCAAGCAGCAGTCACAAGTATTGAGGCCATGTTGCTGAAAACACAACTGCATTGGGCAGGACACGTCTCCAGGATGAAGGACCACCGCCTCTCTAAGATCTTGCTTTATGGTGAACTTGCCACCGGCTGCCGCAAGAGAGGAACCTTGAAGAGGCGATACAAGGACTCCCTGAAACAACATCTCAGCCTTGGCCACATTGATCAACATAACTGGTCTACTGTGGCCTCCAATCAGGAGGTCTGGAGACACACCATCTATAACACTGCTAATGATTTTGAGAAAGCACGTAGGATCACCCTTGAGGAGAAAAGACAACACAGAAAGAATCGTGCCTTGCAGAATATACCACCTAAGGAGTCTTTCTGCTGTGCCTTTTGCAATTGGACATGTCTATCTTGTATTGGCCTTTTTAGCCACCAACGTGCTTGTAGCAAATGTGGATAGAGCCCTTCCTAAATCTTTGTTCACAAAGCCTAGGCATGATGACTAAATATTTCAGCCAGAAAACTTTAATCCACTCCTTCTCTGTAGGTTTTTTTATATATTTCCCTTTTTATCTGGTCCTAATAATATTTTGATATTTAAATAACTTTTCACAGAAGCACTGGTTGATAGCTGATTTTATATGTTTTTCCCAATGATAAGAAATGAATTAGTAAAAATTGTGTGCTGCTTTGAAAAACTATTTAATTCTGTTTTGCCTTGCTGCTAATTATACCTAATTGTATTCAAAACCAGAAGTGAATCACTTCTTTTTCAATTATCAGTTTTATGTAATTACTCTCATTTGAAACAAAGAAATGTAAATTAATTCACCTATATTTTTGCCTTCACAGTAATGTAGGCCTTCACAGACTACAAAGAGTATTAATCCATGTTCTATGTGTATATATATCTATAGATAAAGATTTATGCTCATATATGTATGTATATAAGGAAAAAGTCCATAGATATGAGGAAAGACTACCTGTCCTTCCAAAGAACTTTTTATTTTCTCAAAAATCTATCTGCATGGTATTCAGCTTTGACTTTTGATGACTTTATGGTTCAAACAATCAAGCAACAGTAGGGAACCTTTTGCATATGTGCTTTACAGCAATTTTTTTTTTTATTACATTGCTAAATGTAAAAACTGTGGATTTTACCTCCTTTTTAAGCACAATCAATATTTTAGCCTATTGGGAAAAGAAGTCAATGTAGTTTGAACTTCACGCCTGCTCAGAAACAGAGCATCTACTTATAAAAATACTTGTTCTGTTGAAAAGAGAGAGAAAAGAGAATTGTGGTTTGGTCTGGACAGTGTGACCTGACCTGATGGTATTGAATCATTCCAGAGAGCTGACTTGAGTGTCATGTTTGTCTTTATCAGACAATGAAGTGTCGCTCTAGTAGATCATGGTGCACCCTCTTCACCTCAAGACACAAGGTACCAGACAGTGGCTTTATCTAGGATGTTACAGCAATTTCTTTGCCCCAGCTGGCAAGGCTCCAGCCTCATGCTAGCCATGTGAGAGATTTGATTGTGATGAAGCAGGTCTTCAGTTTGATCAGAAATTATACCAGGTGGATTTGATGCTTTGTTGCTTAGATGCAGCTTTAAGAGATTAATTTCTGTATCTATAATCATGCTGTAGCAGAAATAGTCTCACAAAGTAAATGTGAAGAGGGGATGCTTTTCCAAGTGAAATCATAGAATTATTTAGGTTGGAAAAGACCTTTAAGATCCTCATGTTCATAACTAATGCTCTAAATTTGGAGAGCAACAGATTTCTTTAGAAAATTTAGGAAAAAAATTCTTCAGGTTTGCATTTGAATCTAATATTCTTCACTAGAAGATTGCATTGACATCTAATCTATTTCTAATGTGTGTTTGAGTGTAAACTGTATCAGGAAAGCATGCATCTGAAGAAAATTTAATTTCTGACTGTATTTTGTTAGATTCTTACACCCTACTTATCTATTCCTTTTCAGATTAACACCTATCTTGTTCATCTTGGGTAGAACAGAAGCCTTGACAAGATATCGTGGAAAGTGATAACAGCATTTGCTCACGTTTATTCATGTGCAGATAATCTGTTCCTCAGCCCCTAAGCTTTTCCATGTCAGAACTGACATTTATGGATGACAAGTTTCCCCATTCTTATTGTTGGCTTTCTCTAGAACTATTTTTCCTCTTAGGAATGCTTATATTCTTGTGACATCACTTTTGCTATCTGCCACACATTAATTCAGAGACACTTTTTTAAATTCAGAAAACATGGAAAAAATTGTTTTATTTAATTTAGCAGATACTACAAGTGACCCTATTAGGAACTTAAATAATGTTTTAAATTATTTCATCTGATATGTAATCAACAGTTTTCATTTAATATGAATCTTGCTCAGACAACCGTCTGTCACTTCAAAACAAAGGTTTCGATGTCTGTTTACTGTTGTGGATCAATATTGACAAAATTGAACCTCATTATTGTACTCTGGTGCTATCTCTCTGGTGATGTGAACAGCTAGTCACATTCTTTGTGTTCTGCATTGCAAGGTAATGGGTTATTATTCTCAGAGAAGTGCTAGGGAATGCTTCCCAACAGTTTGATGGAGACCGAAGTTCTCGTGAAGCTGTCACATGAGACTAGGTGGATGCTGCACACTGTAATGTTTGATGCCTTCTAAGAGAATATAGCATGACATTTCTGATACTGTTTTAATGTTTAGTTCAAAATGTCTTAACTCTTTTTGTTTTGCGACAATAACATTTGGTTAACCTCTTACCCAGGACCTAATTTTCATTATATTATCTCTCTGAACATTGCTCCAGATTGTTCCAGGAGATGGCAGAGAAGCTTTGCTTGTAAGCACAGGGTAAAAATACATGTACAGACCGCTAAGAGTTTTGCAAACACTTAGGCAAATGTCTGATGCAGGGTGTTAAAAGTACTGTGTGGAAAAACGTTTTGGTCTTTACATGAATATGTGTCAACTTGTTAAATACAACACGGGTCTGAAAGGTCAGGTACATTGATGGAGTTAGATCAGATTATCCTATATCAGTGTAGTAATGAAGGAAGAGCAAATTAAGGTGCACACAGTAGAGAATGAGAAAAGATTTTGTTCAAAAATCCTGTGAAATGCCCTTCAGAAGGTAAGAAAGGAATAAAAAAAAACACTCTCCCCACCATAAAAATGAAACCAAACCAAAAATCAAACCTGTTTATAAACCATCACATCTATCCCAACAAAACAGCAGTGCTATGTTAAGACAAAGTGTACTAGTGTCAAGTTGCTAAAGTAACTGCCTCCAGCCAAGGCAGTTTAAGATCCTTTGTCACCAGAGTTTGCCCCCTGGCTCATGTAACTACTGGAGTGAGTCACCTCAGGAGAGATTCTGCCAGCACCGGGAAGCACTTTTAAAAGCACAGGAGAAGACTAGCAGTTTAAGACAGACATAAGAAGGGGAAAATAAATTTTAGCAAGAAGGAAAATTATAGTATAGCAAAAAGTGGGAGATTGCTAAGGAGTTTCAGGAGTCGTCACAGACCTTAAGGTCTGAGTAAAAGGTGGAACAATGTAGAGCTATCTGTGACTCAGGAAGCTCTTCCCTCAAAAAGATAATTTATGTGAGAAAAAGGCTGAAGGAAAGAATCCACCCAACAAATCTATGATGAGCTGAGGGAGAAAATTCTTTGGCCTTTTTTATTTCACTTGGAATATTCTCTTTGTAACATCTGCTTAGATAAAATGTGGTTTTGAGTGTAAAAGCTTTATCTTTAACCCATTTGAGCTGCTCACAGTACTTTGGAAAGGTCTAGAGCATCCATCTTCAACCAAGAGCCCATTTCAGGTTTTAGCAATCTTCAGTAATCTTGGGATGCTTTAAAAAAGGATTCAGGCAGATCTGCCTCAAAGTTCCAGCCTGGACTTCTGACATTACTGTTATGCCAAAGAAATTTAGTGAAAAAACAATAAATGACCCTCTAAGACAAGAGGAGGGGAGAAAGTATTCTGTTCTTGCTTTCCTGATATCTCTGTATATTTTCTGTCACTACAAAAAAGAGTACAAGAACCTTCTCAAGACTTTCTAACCTCACTTCTTGAGACAGAGTATATTGTCTGTTTCATACTAAATTGGTTCTGACTTTGCATTTGTACTAAATGTTTTTTTCCCTTTGAAGTTGACAAGAATTCAGGACAACAGTACAGGCACTGAGAATCTGGTTCTGTACATGACCTTGTTCAAGAAGATTGATTACCTCTGCTTCCACAGTTAGAGTGCCAATAAAGTGGAGGGAGTGGAGTCCTCCTTAGAATGAAAGCACCTGTACAGATCAGACCATGAAGCTCTCTTTCCCCCTGCCAAAAAATTACAAATTTTAGTATATGGTGATGATTTGCATACATTTGAAACTTGCTTAACAGCTGACAGAGAAAGAGATGTGATGCAGTGAGGTTCACATTCCATTTTGTGAAAATAAGCAGTTACTCCTAAGGTAATCCCTTGGAAGAGACTGCTTCCAGACTGGAAGCTTGCCAAGATTAGAAACAGTGCTTGGTGAATAGTAAGTATTAATTAAACGGTAGGTTTTTTCATATATATAACTGAATACAACTAAATTGAAGGTGACACAAACAACAGCAATAGCAACACCCCTGTGCAAGTACAGAGCAAAAAGGAAACTATGTGCCTAACAGAGATGACTCATGTTCAGCTCATAAAGGCCATAGTACAGATCAGCTATCAGATCGAGGCAATAGACAAAAACTTTCAGAAACTGAGGATAATGTCAAGAAATCCACAACTGGGTCTGCAGAAAAAATAATGTGGAAACATGGTAGTGAGGTCAGTTTGAAACCTTTGGTGGATTGCAAAGGAAAATGGCCCAGGAAGGAGTGCACTGAGAAAGTAATTCAAATTTCCTGGAAACAGGAGTGACCTATGAATACATCTGTATGCTGTTGCTGTGTATCAGATTGGAATATTTTTAGATGCTTTCTTTCTCAAAACCCTCTTGGGATTATTAGTTCATAAAACTAAAATTTAACCATATGAAAAGAAATAGATCAAAATAAAAGCTATTCTACTCCTTGGACACAGTGGAAAATGCAAGACTGTTTTCTATTGAGAACTGGGAAAGCAAGATATTCCGAAGCCTATATTTCAGGCCCAAAATATTAAGAAGTAATACTGGTCCATCTTCTTGAATTCAAGAAAAATATACCACCAGGATACTAAGCCTGAACAAAAGTGTTGTCTCAGACATGGACCTCCTAAAATGCACCAACTGTTCTAGTTATCTTTCTGCATTGTATGTGAAAATGAAGTTTGTTGGCATAACCGGATGTGAAGAACATAGAGTCAGGGCAGAAATGTGTATGAATGTATTTAATTCATGTAGAAATATTAAAAGGAGGATTTAATTCTAAAGCTGTATGTATTCACACAGTGTAAGTCTAATTCACATTGTGTAAGTGCAATCACCCAAGCCTATCTTATTGCAAAAAAACACAGAGTTGAATTAAACAGGATTTTCAAAGGCAGTATTTTAAATGTGGGATTTTCTTTAAAATAAATTTTAAAATAGGAAGGTGGGTGGAAACCTTTTATGCTACACTGGAAACTGAAAACAAGATGTGGACATTTCCCTTGATCCATTTCAAAGCAGTAGCAACAGAGAGATGACTTTTTGAAAATAAATTTTCTCACATTGTAACATGGATGAGATGTTGATTAATCAAACTCATGGTTTGAATATTATGTATTGCCAGTACAGCACTGTCTTTTAGTGGCATTAATAGGCAGGCCTCATGGTAAGCATTTACCACAGGCTTATTAAGAACAGAATCTCTCCAGGAGTGGTCAGGGAGGGCAGGAAATGGTCGTGTAGGAGGGGTGCCAGAAGAGCTGAATTTTTGGGTACAGAAAACAAACTGATATTTATGATCTGTTGCAATTAAATATATAGTCTGTGGAGCTATTAAAGTGGAATCTAATGCAACTGTCATGGTAATTTATAAACATTTTTCTTGTAGTGTTCAGCATCACAGATGTCAAACTTAATAAACAGCCTCTTTATCTGGATATGCAAGTAAGTAAACCTTTTGTGGAATTTAAATCTGTTTATTTGCAACAATGAGTTCATTGTGAATGTTTTACATATAACCATTAAAAAACTGCAAAATATTAAAGCTAATATTCATAGAATTGATAGAACCAGGAAAACAAACAATATTCTTAGTTCGTCTCTCATGGTATATGTATAATCAGGAAAAATATATTCTATAGAATAGGCAAATAGTGAGCATTAATTGCCTCCTATTTATTGAGGGCTGATGCATGAAAAGCTTCAAGAGTCATGGTTGTGAAGACAGTCATCCTCCATCATGAAAGGTCAACATAACATGTTCCACCAAATTGTACAATACAAATGTATTATGGCATAAACGGGACTTTCATGTTCTATTTTCCCCTAAGAACTTAAAACGCTTCATCAGCATAACTGTCTTGGTCATCTTCATGTATAACTCTTCTCCTTGGTCTGTCTGGGAAATATTTTATTATATTTCTGGAAGTTCTGACTTATGAAGCAACACTGTTACGGTGCTACAAAGAACAATCCTACTCACTGAATGAGGCAACTGGTCTGTATTGTTGTCTAACACGCAGTGTCAGGTTGTAATTACTTTGCACCTTACAAATTGCCTTGCAGAAGCAACAGCTTTTCTTTGAGTGCTTTCTGAGGTGCTCTTTGAGTATTATCTGATTACCTTACAGTTGCTAATATATTTTTCTTCCTAATCTGCTGAAACAATTGGGAAGTATCATTAATTTCCACTTTAAGATGGACAACCAAAGGTTAAAGTGAATTAATTGCCTGTGACTGTGTCATAAAATACCTCTGGAAATCAGCAGAAAATTCTACATCTGCTGAATCTCAGTCCAGTGTCCTAGTCATTTCATTTTCCAGGAGAAGCTAAAATCTCAGAAAACCTAAGAAATTATTGTTGATTCTACAGTCAAGTGAGTTTTCAATATTTCCAAAAAGTCACTTCTCTTTTTTTGGTGCGAAAAAAAAAAAAAAAAAAAAAAAAAAGAGAGAGAGAGAGACTTTCACTTTATAAAAATATTCAGAAAATTCTCACAAAAGCAACTTTAAATCCTAGTGCAACTGCATTTGGAGTTGCCTGGAAAATCTGTAGTTTATCTAAAAATTATCAGGTGCTTGAGCTGAGATACCAGCATCTGAGAAAACTGGCCTAAACAGATTTGCACATTGTGTGCAATCTCCCACAGTCAACAGTGCTATGAGCTATATCTGCCTCTGTGTTCTTCTAATGACTTCCCCAAAGAAAATGAACAGGCATAGAAATGGAGACAGTTTTTATTAGATCATAAATTAAATTCATTAGCTTTTGTTATAGAGATGGCATAAAGAAAATTCAAAGCAAGTCAATGAGAGGAGGAATCAAAAGAGGTTATAAATAACCTCCTTACTGCCCATTCTGTCCTTGCGGGGCAAGTACTTGATTGCTGTCAAGGTTTTGCCTTTGTCTTTTTCCAAGTTCTGCTCATTTCTTTCTGGGTGTAGACAATTTCCTTTATGAGATCTTCCTGTTTGCACCCTACTTTGCAGCCCATAAGCTCTGCACGAGCTGCAGGTTCACAGGACTTTACTGATGCTCTTGCTCCAGTCACATTCCGGAAAAGACCCATTTCCCTTCATCCTTTAGGGGTCTCCTAAACTGGCCAACTCTGTGGTAAATGGCCAATGTTATTTCTGTGTAAGAGGAACAAAGATCATTGTTACCACTCTCTTCTTCACGGTGGTAGCAAAAATGGACAGACATTTGAATAACAATTTTCAGAGTAATTTCTTACTGTGATCATAACATACTGGTCCCTCCTGGAGCAAAACATTCATGAGGGCTGCTAATCAAACCTAATCACTCTACACATTAGGCCTGTGAAACAGCTGTGCTTTGCTTAAATAGCATCCTGCTCATGGACTGATACTAAAATCCACAATGATTGTGGTCCGGAGCTTTCTTTCATTGACAGGGATCAAACCAAGGCAAGGGGTTCAACCAAAAGGGACTCATTCCCCTGGAATGGATTCTAGGAACCAGTGATAAGATTTTGTATTGGAGGCATTGGGCCTGCTGTTGCAAAGAAGTGTCACAGAAAGGCTCAGAGTGGTGTGGCTGGAGGATGACAGGGGCTGTTTGAGCATGGAGGAATCGACAGGATGACCCAGCAAAATGGAAATGCTGGGTACAGAAGCCTGCTGGGCGATGGTGTTTGAGGAGGCTGGAACCCTGACACCACTCAGTGCTTGGTTGCTCCCCACAGGACTCCTCCCCTGAGCTGGGATCCTGTTGCTCCCTTGAGCATATCTGAACAGGACACAGCAGTGCTGAGGGGATCTGCTCAGGCAGCAGGCAGGAGAGCCAGCTCTGTCCTCTTCCAGCACCTGCAGGACACGATCAAAAGGCTACCTGCAGAGTGAGCACACGGCTCTCACCATGGTCCATTGATGGATACAGCCAAAGTAGAAGCACGAGACCAAGCAGGCTGTGTTCCTGATTTCTCCCACACAGAAAAGACATGGGTTGTCTTCTGAGGCCTCCACCTGCCTTGCCCACTCCAGCTGTCTCCCACTGGCCATCTCAGCACTGCGCTCTCCTCCAGAGCTTCCTCAGCAGCTGATTCCGTATACTGGAAAGACAGACATGCCATATACTGAGCTTACATCACGCTGAAGGGAAAGGATTGAGACAACATTGCATTTGTGTCTCTGACAGGGGGGAGGGGAATTGAAACCAAGAGACTCCCTAACCCTCTTCTGAAATGCTCCAGAATAACAAAATGTTCACGTGTGAGGATTGTTCTATAAATCGTGCAACTGAGAGGGGCTGTGTGTACACCCACCATCTGTGCACCCACCATCTGGAGGAACCAGACCAGAGATGGTGCTGGAATCCTAGGTGGTGACCCAAATCTTTTTCTCTATCTCTGTTTTCATGTCTTTCCTTTTTCTCCTTCAAGTTTAAATCGCTGCTACGATTTAAAATATGATGCTGTTCAGTGTAAGGTTCAAAGTTTGAATTGCTGCTGCCATGGGTGTTCCAAAATTGTGTTGCCATGTGCTATTCAGAAAAGTTTATACCACTGCTGCTCCTGTTCAGAAATGTTTACATTGTTGACACTGTGGGCATTCAACCTATCATAAGGTTTGAAAGTTGAAATCCTTGCTGCCATAAATAAAAATTTCTAATTGATTATTTGACATTGCTCTGCCTTAATTTAGCCCACGGGTATCCCAAAGGTCAGCTACTTCAGAGTAGGAGGCCTAGGACCTCCCTCTTGGGACCCAACATTTTAGACTGGCATCATGGACAGGATTCCCTTATTTGTGCTAAAATGATTGGGGGCACCAGGGTCCTTAGCATGACCCCACTTCTGAGAAGACTCAAATCCCGGGGAGCAGTAGTACTTGTAGGTTTTACTTTCGCCTCCCTAGAAGGTTCCCTGCACTTTTAGGCTTTGCACTCCTCTCCTGGAGCTGTTGGAGGCTTATAATGCCTGGTCTTCTCCTGCTGGCATGACTCTGGCCCATAACAACTGACATGATCCACAGGCAGTGGCAGGCAGGATTACCATCTTAGCTAATGAATAAAGGCTGAGATGGGGAAAAGTGTCAGTCTGTGTGTTATTGGGTGCTGCCTTAGTTGCTGCCCAGCAGAACAGGTACATGAGCCAACAGGCAGAAAGCAAAATTTAGTCATGTCCAGACTTGGCTAAAGCTTTACAGGAGTCACTAGGAAACAAGATACAGAGTCTTTGTCTTGCTGCTGAACCAGCGTCTAGGGAGTGCAGCCTGCCTTGGCAGAATCATTAGAAAGGGCAAAAATATTAACGGAACTGTTGGAGAGCACTCATTTCCTCCTTGATGAGGAGAGAGCGCCTGAGTCAGCATATCCCTCCATGATTATCCTTCCTTCGAAAATATGAGGAAATTACACTCCTCGTAGGAGGAGAGGGTCCTGATGTGGCCTCCGAGAAAATGAAACTGAGCACGTGCGGAGGATGTCCCTCAACGGAGGAGACCGTATCCTACGGAGCGAGGCCAGGGCAGGAGAATTAGACCCTGTGGAGAGGGGACACCCTTTCTCCATTCAAACGCCCACGGCAGGCCAGTGTCCAGAGAGTGGATGCCCGCAGCTGACGCGTGGCCGCCTACGGATCCTGTCACAACACTCTCCCGTGGGGAACGCTGCGGGCACCGCAGGGTCAGGTCCCTCAGGTAGGGGCTGACTGCCGCTCTCACTGCCGCTCTCACTGCCGCTCTCACTGCCGCTCTCACTGCCGCTCTCACTGCCGCTCTCACTGCCGCTCTCACTGCCGCTCTCACTGCCGCTCTCACTGCCGCTCTCACTGCCGCTCTCACTGCCGCTCTCACTGCCGCTCTCACTGCCGCACGCTGGGCAATTTCAAGCCCGTCCGCTGCCTCGCGGCGCTGCGGGGGAGGCGGCAGAGAGCATGGAGACGTCTCCGCCCCTTCTCTTCTCGTCCCGCATCGCCGCTTCCCCGGGGTGTTCGCCCTCCGCCCGAGCGAGCTCAGGGATCGGCGGCAATCCCGGCCCGGAGGGAGCGACCGCCGCTCCCGCCTCCCCTGCACTGCTGGGGAAGGGCCTGCATGGCGGGGACGGCGAATTAAAAAGGCCCGTCCAAAGGTCGTAGCAGCGTTTTTTTCCCGGAACCGTCTGCTTGATGATAATGAATTTGCGGAAGGAATATGTGGACGAGGCAGTTTCAGATTTTAAAGCACCCACAAGTCAGCATAAACTGCAGAGAAAACCTATTGCTAAATGAGTGTTAGTTTCTTTAGTGGTAAAAAAACGTGTCACATAGTTGTCTGTTATTTATCAGAGAAACATAGGCTTTTCCATTCAAGTCCATACAAATCATTTAACTGCCTGCACATATTCCTACATCTTCCAAGGGATATGCGTAAACTGAAACAAAAATAGACACATTTAATTTCTAGATGCAGTTCCCAAACTGTGTTGTTTTAATGACTGAACAACCAAGTATTGTTGTTCTGAATCAGACTATAAACCTCAGTTTGGGGTCCTAGACCTGGGAATTTCGTGTTACTACAATTGATTACTTTCATCAGGAACTCCTTCAACTCTGTGCTGCCCTTCCAACCCACCTCCGTCTCCCACTTTCTGCCAAGGCAGGGACCTCCACCTTCCCCTATCCCTGTACTCCCCGTGAAGCAAGTGTTAGATGCACAGCTCCACAGACTGCTCTCTTCCTTACTACGTAACTTGTAGGTGAATGTGGAAGAAAGTCAGAAGGAAGTTAAGTAGGAGCACCATCATGCTGAACACCGTTAATGAATGTTATCCATCAACTACTTGGTCTCTCTATAAACCAGGTGACAGAAACAATCCTCTGCTCCACATTTGGCCAAAACCACTTCTGAAACCTGGGAATCAATCAAATGACATATTCAGCAGTGATTACACTGTTCCTATGTGTAAGAATTATATTACTTCAGCCCACAAATGGAACTCTATGACAGATTAAGGAATGAACTGATCTTTGGTCTAGTAGTGCTTCTAGCTCTAACTAAAGCTGCAAGCAAAGTATTAAAAAGAGAGTAACTCTGGGCAGGGTAAGAGTGAACAAGTCTGGCTCCAAGAGACATCTCTGAATAAGGTCACAGGAGATCTATGCTCCCTCTAATATGGAATCAGAATCACAAAATAGTTAAGATCAGAAGGGCTGGGCAGTTTACATCCTGTATTGATGGTTTGTAAGGAAGACACATTTGGATAATTTGTGGATTGACTTTTTCTGAAACTGCTACAAGTGTTTATGCTTAGGGCAACTCAATACCTCTGCAACTGCATGAAAATTCTTGTGACGGCACAACTACCACAGATATTTCCTCTAAATTTGCCCCTGAATACACTTGGAAATAGGTTGTTCCCTTCAACACCAGGTGCTGCTACTGAAAGCTGATTCTTCAGCAGCTTATGTTGCATGAAGTTTATGCTTCTGTGGCAGTCTTGATTCCAGACTACAGCACAGTTTCTGAGCTCTGGAGCTTTAATTCACAAAAGGTAAGGTTGGAAGGGAACCATTGGAAGTCATCTAGTCTAATTTCCCTGGTCAATCAAGGTCCCCTAGAGGACATCACTCAGGACTAGGTCCAGTCAGCTTTTGAATAGCTCCAGTGAGCTATTACTTTTCTGGGCAACCTTTTCCAGTGCATGGTCACTCATGCAGTAAAGAATTTCTTTGTCATGTTCAGGTGGAACTTCCTGTTTTCCAGTTTCTGCCCACTGTCTCTTGTCCTATTGCTTGGCACTATCGAGAAGAGTCTGGATCCGTCCTCTTGAGATGATCCATTTAGGTACTTATAGACATTGATGAGGTCCCCTCTCAGTGATCTCTTCTGGAGCTGAACAGACCCAACTTTCTCAGCCTTTCCTTGTAAGGGAGATGGTCCAGTCTCCTATCAACCTGTGTTGAATCCACAGGGCCAGTGTTCCCTCAG